>NW_027466201.1:2010000-2482500 GCF_046127955.1 Nelusetta ayraudi
GTGTTAAATTTAAACAGGCGGGCAGACAGGTGTTGCGCACGCCTGTGATAGAGAACTATGACGAGTGAGTGCAGGTGGCTGTCGCACTGTCCACCGAAGGTCGAGGCATAAAAGTTTAATCCGAGCCAGGAAACAAAGTAGCCTTCCTCCTAATTTATTATTCATGACCCAGACTGAAAGTTTGTCATACCTTGACCAAGGTGTCTGTTCGGGCCTCCTGTTAAAGTTGAGGTGCCTGTCCCCGCCAAGAACTCCCGGGACTCTTTCCCTCTGCACCTGGTTTGATGTTTGTGTCATGTACGATGACGGCGCACGTGGGTCGGCCGCACAAAGCCTCTGGAACCGCTGCAGCCATTCAATCAGACTGGACCGTGTGAATGATGCATTAAAAACCAGAGTGCAATAGAAACCCCACCATTTTCACAACGTGAATTGCAGATGTGTTGATTTGTTTGATTGTCCGTCTTGTCCTTGCAGCGCGGTGTTCCAGAAAGGCGGCGAGTTGGGCGATTTCAGTTTCATCTCCACCCTCACTGGCTGGATCCCAACTGTCGACGTCGTTCTGTAAGAACAACTTGGAGACGTTGCGTCTTCCCTCTCTCGTCTCCGACTCGTCTTGTTTTCACATCTGCGCATTTGACACCGTTTCTTATTTTTAGTTTCTCCTCTCAAGCGTGCCGTGGCTGTTCTGATAAAGGGAGTACATGTCCAGTAAATGCAGAAGAGATGCAGTGTTCAGTAGAAAAACTGGCTGGTCATGTAGCGCTAATGGAGCAAATAGCGTTTGGCAATCAAGGTGGAAGCTTTTTATGGCGCACAGATTTCAGTCAGGATGAGCTGACGTAGAAACTTCCACGATACATTGTTTTCCTGTTTCACCTCTAATCACAAATCCAACCTGCTTCCTTGTTACAATTAAAATACTGACCGTGTCCGGTATGCTGAGTCTATGTCCACCAAGCCACAATTTCTAGTCAAAACCACGCAGAATGTTAAAATTTTGTTTTCTACAACTGCTTCTCAGGCCGAACAACTGGAATCTCTTGCAAGACTACGTTCCAAGAGCCAAAGACCCTGATACGGGGCCGCAGGAGGCGGAGAGCGACTCTGTGGGTTCAGATGCCCTGAGAGATTCTGCCAGTCGGCTGCCGAAGAAGAGTCAAGGTCTGAACGCTCTGGAACACACACACACACACACACACACTAGCCAACACATGCACACAATTTCACACTTGGCTTGCACATATGATTAAGCTAGTGAGTGGAATCATTTCCAAATCAGGCTGCGGTTATTTGTAAGCATTAAAAGCAGTTACGCTTTCATGATTTGAAACGATGTGTTGGCGACATTAAATATTGCTGCTGATGTGTGTGTGCATGTGATGCATCGGTGCAATAGACACCTTTTGTTTTGTGCTATATTTCTTTTCCTCTAACTTTTTTTTATTTCCATGTACGCGAGTTAGGGACGCACCACTCGTACTTGCAAAACATGCGCCGATACCACGACACCAATACCAGTGGTGTTTGTATGTACAGTATGTGACACTTTTGTTCAACAAGTGTTTGCACTGCAGCAAAACTTGTGAAACTTGAAGGCTTTACAATTTGGATGGTTGTCCCTGGTATGGAATTTTAAAATGAAGGGATCCTATTCAGTTAATAATGACGCTGCAACAGCCACAGTTATGTAAGATTGGGATATTATTTTTTCCTTTAGCAGAAGTTTAGTTGCATAGTGCACTGGGACTCGTCCCTCTGCAGGCCCATGACACCGCATTTAGTGTCATCAATTTATGATGGCGCTGCTCAACTCGCACAGATATATATGGTACTGTATGCCAAACTGTGAAGGGATTCATTTTTATTGCGTTGATGCATACATTTTGAGGTAAGCGTGTCAATGGAAAATTAAGAAAATTAATAATTGTAGTTTTTTTTTTTTTTTTTTCCATCTTACCATATATACATCAGCCCCATGTGAGAACTTCAGAACTTGCTGTTTGAGGGCTTGATAATATCTCAATGTCACAGTACTGGATTAAGTTCATTGTTTTTGTCATATAAGCTAGACTCTCATTCCCGCTGTGGCACCGAAAAATTGTCCCCAATTCATAAATGTTTTTTGATGGGATCTCTTCCACGTTCTTCTCTGAGAAAATGTAACTTATTCCAGAGCTGTGACATTGCTGATATTATCAAGCCCTCAAAAACGGCGACTTCTGACTTTATCACCTGGAGCCGACGCAGACGTGGTAAGATTAAAGGGCAAAAAAAAAAAGACTTTTTTTCTTACTTTGCACTGTCATTTTCCATCGACGCGCACACTTCAAAATGTACGCATCGGCGTGCGTCAAACGCGACAAAACCAAATCCCTTCTCAACTCGACATACAGCAGCACGAGTGTCTTTGCGTGAGTTGAGCAGTGCTGTCATAAATTGATTTTCCATGTCTCCGGGTCCATGAGCTCCTTATAGGCTGTAGATGCTCCGTGGGGCTGTGGCAGGGGGGCGGGGGTTGGTGTCACATCCAACAAAAATAGCCCGAGCTCCTCTCCGTGCATGTGCTCCGACTCCGGCGGTCTTACCCAGAGGAGCAGCACCAGTGAAACACGCGTGTCGCAACCTTTGCGTGCATCCTAAGCCCGCGTCGGCATTGTGCACTCGCGCAGCCGGTGGTGTTGGTGGTGCGGAGTGAAGCACAACAAACACTCGCGTCGAGGGTCTCACAAAAGTGCTGCTTCAGTCAGTGGCAGCGCAAACAAGTTGCATCAGCTTTGCTGCGCACTTAAATCAGGTGAAAATGGTCACATATTTTGGATATATATGAAATGGACAACATCGGTCATAATTGTTGCTGTTAATTTCTATAACTATTTCCCTCTGGACATTACCTAGTTTGTGAGGTTTTAGTTTGTCTTTTGTTGTTGTTGTTGTTGTTTTTTTTACACTTGTGATGGAAAGCCGTTGTGTATTTCCTGTTTTATTTTGAAATGTGTTTATTCTGTTGTCAGCGTCCTTAGTTCTACTTCCTTTGTTTATTTCTTGATGTTTTTCACCTGTGTCTCATTGCCAGCCCCGCCCTTGATTGTTCTCACCTGTGCTCCCCTGACCCCAGCGTATGAATCGTCCTCGTCTCCGTTTGTCTTTGTTGCTTCACTGTTTTCTGTCCCGGTTTGCGTCATGCGGTTCCTGTTCTCGCCGTGGCGTTCAGTTGGTTTCAGGTCTGTGGTTATCGTGTGTTCTCCTTGTTTGCATTTTGAACCGACTGCTCCGTAGAGCGTTTTGCATGCATCCGCTGCCTGCTTCCTCTTAATTTTGCGTCTCTTCCTCTGGAATTTCAGATGTGTTGGTGTGTGCCAGCTACTACCCTTCGCCGCCAAGCACGATTCTCAATCTGCACCACCACAAAGTAGGTTCCTGCTGACTTAGCCAGTTTTCCACGAGACCTGTTGGAAAATAGGACCTACTGTTAAAAAAAAAAAAAAAAAAAGTAGGCTCCCATAGGTTACTGACGTTCATGATGTTCATACAGCATTTACCCTGTTTGGACTGTGTAGCTTTTTTTCATTCATATATTAATATGCCAGAGGTTTTCTACGTTTCTTAGCGATTGACTTTTTAAACAAGTCAGATTGAAAGACAGCGTGAGCCGTCAATATAAATTGATACCTGGCATTTGGTTATGTAACTTATATAAAAAATTATAAATATGCGGATAAATGTGTGATTAAACAACTAAAACATCGCTTGGGTATCATATAGTCAAACTTTCTTTAATCAGTGTGTGTGTGTACAATGTGTCTTTCTAAAATGCACACAGCCTCAGACACTGATGACTGCTGTGCCATGTGAGTCACCAGTCGGTGGTCTCAGTTGAGAAATAAGAGCGCTTCTGACTCGGAGGCATGATGGGGCTGCGTTTCGACGCTGCCTCTCAACAGGCCGAATGTTTGGTGATTCATACCCATGCTTCATGAAATTGGTGGTCACTTTACCATCATTATCATCATTATTTACAATGGGTAAGTCTTTTATTTTTTCATGCCGCTCCGCCATTTTTTTAATTTTTTTTTTTTGCTTCTGTCTTCGTGCAGGGTGCCTCTCCGCAACACCTCAGCCGGTGCGGCCTTTCGCTGCATCACAGCCACATTGTTCTTGTGAACAAAACTCATGAAGGTGAGTTTGGTGAAACTTGCACCGCTAGCGGAGCTCAGAGAATCCATCAATTTATATTGTTTTAATTTTTTTTGATTTAATGGACTGCAAAACTGTACAGATAATTTATGAATTCCACAATAACCTGCGTCCTGACTCTATTCAGAGGCTGTTTGAAACAAGAGCAAGTCAGGAATGATGACCCTTGTTTATGGAAATGATTTAGAACCTTTTGTTTTTGAAGTTTTGTTCATGTATGGACTATTAAAAAGAAAAAATGAGCCGCTTTTTACTGTAAATGTAAAAAGGGTAGATAATATAAATTTAGGTTCAGCCTACACCTTTTCGGTTAATATAATTTTATTATTTCTGTATCCTTGGTTATCTGTTTATTTGTACACGCACAATTATGACCGACTAAACTGAACTGAAAGTGAACAAAGCGGGAACTGGGCAGGTGAAGGGGAAAATCGAGAGACGCATGCAGAGAACTGGAGAGGGAGGATTTTTGCGATGCGGCGTAGGTGTATATCATAAATAAATATGACTAGCAAAGTAGTGTTTATGCTTTGAATTTTCAGTGGGGAAGAGGACATGCACCAGCCAGCGCTTAAAAGAAGAATGAGGAGGAGGAGCGGCGGGAAAGCTACATATTCCTTTTGTTATGAAAATAGCTGCCCGCTTGGGCATATCTGACACCAGCTGATCTCTGAGCGAGGAGTAGAAAATTCAGTCCAGGGAGCGTCTTTTGGAAAAAACAAAAAACTAAAAAAAAAAGCATAGTTGGCTTGAAATGTGAGATTTCCTATTTTTCGATTCACAGAGCCTTCCTCATCAAAACTGGAGCGGTTCATTGAGGTCGCCAGTCCTTTTCTCCGCTGCTGTGCAGGCAGTGCTCCGATCCCAGAGCAGTGCGTGTAAGTGATCTCGCACCGTCCACATCTCAGAGCCTTTCTGCCCAGTTGAACTGTCTCAGACCTCATTAAAAAGCCTTCAAGTCATGTGTACGAACAAAGAATAAAAGACACAAAGAAGCTGGCAATGAAAATGGGGGGGGGGGGGGGGGGGGGCTATGATTATCCCATCAAACCATTACGTCTCCTTTGTGTGCTGCTGAGCAGTGAAGGTGTAACAAAGAGTTTTCTCCTCGTACATGATAATAAAAGAAAACGGAGAAATAATAGCGTATCAGAGCAATGTCATCATAGATAAATGTACTTAAGATGCAGCATTCATGTGCATGACATGATGTGCATGTGTGCCTGTGTCAAGGGTGGACAAGCAGAGTCCTGCAGTTGGAGGACCTTCTTCTGAAACAGAAACTCCAGGCGACGGCAAGGCCGACTCCACAAAGGTAGAGTGAATTACTGTCGCCCTTTAGCAAGTCCTGCTGCTTCCTTTTGGACCTGGTCTCCGTATTAGTGGTCGTTCTGATTGGCTTCCAAATACTGTATATCAGAACCCTTTCCTTACTGGGCGTGCAGCAGCAAGACTTGAAATGCGAGGAGGTTTAGAGTACAGTTCGGGGGAAAAAAACAGATAAAAGGGAATAGTGATGAGGCAGAAGGTGGGCTGACAGATGGAAGGGACCATTGGACAGCAAGTGATGAAAGAAAAGGACAGTGGGGAAGGGCACCACATTTATTCACTCGGTAAACTTGTACATTGATTTGAGTGTTTTTGTACTGTTTTTTTTTTATTTATTTATTTATTTTTTAGTGCTGCGACATTGTAGTTTCCCACTTTGGGATCGAGCTATCTAGCTAGCTAGCTAGCTAGCGCTGGAGTCACATGGTGTCCCAAGCACGAGGCGCTTGACTTTGCCTCACCACTGCCCACAACGCCCACCTGATTAATTCGCCCAGACTCTCGCATCCTGTCCTGCGTCCTTTTCAGCAATATTCTTGTTTCTTCACTCTGGCTTAAACCTGTTTTATTTTGTGTGCTTTTTTCCCTTTTTCTTTTAACACCTCCAACTCCACGGCGTCACGTGTCATTTTTTTTTTTGCCCCTGCTGTCACTCCGCTCCGTGTACAAACCCAGCAACATGTGCGCAACACTCACTTTATTACCGCTGCCTCTACCATGTGTGCTACTGCGTACACACACACCACACACAGATGCACCCGCTCCGAAGGCACTGACGAAATGTGCGAAACCTTGCAAATAAGTTCCTGTAATAAATCAGGTTTGGTTTGGGTTGATTTTAAATCCAGGATATTTCCAGTGTAAACCATGGTTTTGTGGGCGTTGACCTTAAATAATTCCACCACAAAGCCCCTCACAATTTTACTTTAAACGTTCCAGTGAACTCCAATCATCCATCCATCCATCCATTTTCAATCTATGCTTCTTCCTTCGCTCTCATACGGCGAAGGCAGGGTGACACCCTGGACAAGTCGCCAGTTCATCACAGGGCCACATAGAAAGACAAACAAGCATTTGCGCTCATACAAACAGCGATGGTCCATTTAGAGTTCCCAATTCACCTCACATGAACGTTTTTGATGTTTCTGGACTGTGGGAGGAAGTGCCAGTGAACTCTTTTCTCAAAAATCCAGTATTATCCATGTGATAAGTGGATGTTGATAGGCCGTAGGTGGGTATGACATCTTACTGTTGAGCAAGTTTCCTTCCCACGCTCGTGGAAAAAGAAAAAAGCAAAAAAAGGCGCATTTGCATTTTACATTGCCAACGTGGTAGAAAAGAGGCAAAGCGTAGCTCACAGTCACAATAGTGTTTTTTTTTTTTCCTCCGTCTGTCTGGATCTCAAGGTGCTTATTCAAATAAGTTGTGACTCACGCACAGACACACACTCGTTCTGACTCATTACAGAGTCTTGGCGAGGGCTCCTTTGAAGTTACACAACCCAAAACCAACCCCTCCAGCAACCCCAACACACACACACACCCCAGTTGATGCCAAGCGAACTGATGACATCACTCATAATGCCCTGTTGATACAGGTGTCCCTCTTTATGCACTCTTATCAGATTTTTTCTTTTTTCAATAATTTTAAATATTATTATTCATCTCCCTCTTGAGTGTCCTCCTTGTGCCATTCTCCGAAGCCCAGACAAATGCAAGAGTTGTGTGAAGGGCAATGTAAAAAAAACAAAAAAACGAACCAACCATGCCAAGCGAAACACTTCGCCGTGGCGACCCCTGCAAGGAACAGCCGACAGGATGTGCTTGATGATGAAGCAGCTCTCACTGACAGCTGAAGTAAATTAAAGCCTGTGTTCCCCCCCTGCAGTGTTTTTTTTTTTGTTTTTTTTCCCCATGCCACTGTCACACTGAACCCTGCCTTGTGTGTTCTGTAGTGTTTGGAAAGAGTGGCGAAACACCACAGCTGGCGTGGCATCACTGGAGGCTGCAGCCGAGTTATTGGCCGTGTTGTTCTGTCAACAGCTCAACTAAACATAACCCCCTCCATCCCTCCCTCTCTCTCTCTCTCACTCTCCTCCCTCTCCCTCTCTTTCTCTGTCCCCCTAGGTTGCTGAAGAGGTCACAGAGAAGGACGATTCCGTTTCTAATGGTAAATGCTTTTCCTTTTGTGATTCAGGGCCTCTTACCCGCGTTGGAAAGAAAACTGGAGCAGGGCTGATTGAAATACTACACACTGATATAAGAGTGGCTCTGTGTCCCAATCTGGATTTATTTATCTCAGTTACAGGGTTTTTCAGAACCCTTCCAGACAAGACACCTGGAGGGGTGGGGAGGGGGGCGGGGGGGTCGCTCTCGATATAAATAGCGACAACGGATAGGAACATGCGTTACAGGCGTTCTCGAGGACGGCTTGATTTTCACATCCGTCACGGCTGCTGCCAAAGCAAAGGCATTTCGACCCAAAGTGGCTATTTGGTCGGAAATCTAGGTACAAGGTTCCCGAGCAGAGACAATGTCCTTGGAATTCATTGGCTGATCTAAGTCCAACCTTTGATGCTGAGCCAAGCAGGGAGCCAACGGGTCCCGTTTTTGTAGTCTGTGGTAGGACGGACACGGTCGGGGATCATCAAACACTACGACCTCCCAGCCTCAGGGGGGCGACGTTCCAACGCTAGGCTGCTGAGCTAGCGTTGGATTGTCTTTTGGCTTCTCCTCGTTTCACCCGGCTGGTCACTGTCCACTGCCTGTGCTTAATCCTCCAAAGTTCCAGTTGCAGCTCATTCTTTTCAATAGAGGTTCTCATCCAGCTCGTACAGCGACAAAGTTCCACGTTATGCGGCCAATGGAGCATGGACAGTAGTGCCACTTCCCATCATGTAACACACGTGATGCATCAGAATGCATCAGCCGATTAGAACGAGTTGAGACACAGCTGCGTTTCCATTACCCCTAGAATTGCGCAAAACCTAAATATCGCAATATAAAACTGCTGATGGAAACGCCTAAACCTAAAAAAAAACTCCAATACCACTAAAGGCTTATGCGCTTCACACCATTCAATGGAAACGCCTGCAAATCACAATTGTACTTTGTTGAAATTTTTGAAATATCACTTTTATTTTGGGAAAAAACGTAATTGCTAAACTCAACTGGAAATGCACCCATGACATCACGCTGGGATTAAAACTTTTTTCTTGGGATTTTCTGGCCTTTATGCATTTTTTTTCAGAAAGATTAAAAGTACATGACTTGGAAATATAAATATTTATTCAACCGGTTTCCAGGCTTTATTTTGTATTGTACTACATTACCTCAAGTGGGCACTGAGAAGAAATTGCCACGCCATCGCCACAGTCCAGAATCCAATTCTTATAATACATCCATGTGAATGTGAATCCTCCAAAATGCCTCCATGCTCTGTCACCAGACGGCGTGACAAATTCAACTGCGGTGTGCAACACTTTCATCAGATGAAAATGTCTCCCTGTTTCCCACCCAGACACGAAATAAACTTGCACTTTATTTCGAGCAACATGGACTTAACGTCCGGCTCAGATGTCGGGAGTCGCGGCCGTCTCGCCAAATTGCGCAGGATCGCTCAGTTGATTTTTGATCACATCGGCCAAAAGCGCTTTCATGTCTCTCTCCGCGCTTCCATCAATTAGAGAAGTTCCTACAGACGACGAGCAGCCAACTCGCTGCCTCCTCGGCTCGCCGCCCTGCTCCGGTTGCTTAGTAACACCTGCAGTGCGAAGCTAGCGGACCGCCTTGCCACAGTAACGTAGACGCCGCCTCGGCTCTCTGATCAGACCCGAGCCCCGGGGGCAGAGCTGCTCTCCGCAAGCGTCTCTGTCTGCATGTTTTTTGTTTTGTTTTTTCCCCGGGGGGGTGGAGGGATTGTCTGCCTGCATGTGGCTCTTTACTTTGTGCTGCCGTGAATCGAGGCGGTGGGAGGCCGCGAGTGGGAGTCGCGGGCGTGCACCGTGCACCGCGCCACCACGTGGGAGTTGAGCCGGTTCGTCGTTTGTGAGAACGGTTCGAGTGGAGGAGAACTTGCTATGAGAACGCCGCGTTCTGTGGGCATTTATTTCACAGTAGGTGTGGCACGAGGTTGAGTCTGCCTAGTAACGATTACTTCAGAATGACACATACAAAAAAAAAAAAGATGAGCGATGACAAGCACACGGTTCTTTTCTGTTTCGGTTTTAGTGGCTAAATTGGCTAAAAATAATTATTTTCAAATGGGAGCTTTTACAACCAATTTGTCTCCATCCAAACTCCAAATACACCAGACGTCCATTCTGCAAGTTGAGTTTGTTTCTGACTCCAAGTTCTAAATTAATTTATACATATTTATCCACAAAACGGCTAATTAACCTTTTCCTAACTGACATGAATCCAGATTAAACTGCTGGAGTCCCTGTCCAGTCGTACGCCCAATCCAACAGGTTTCCCCCTTCCAGGCTCCCTTCTGTCATTCTCGAGATGATGATTTGGCATTAAATATTCATAAACACATTTATGATGGCATTTTAACAGCTTCCAGTTAAATGTGAATCTCTCCTTGCAGCAGATTGTCCAGAAGCTGTGAGCGAGGGCACCGTCGGCGAGAGCCCCTCCTCTTCAGTCCCATCCTGCCTCAAGGAGGCCAGGCTGCATTTTGATGATTTCACCAAATGCTTTCAGTGAGTGAACACACGCACATACACAAATATATAAAAAAAAGAAAAAGATTAGGAATGTTGAATTTAATCGCCTCTCGTGCTTTTCTCCCAGCGCTCTCCTGGTTTTCCACAAGCCAGACGGCTACTCGCATCAGGTCCAGAAATATAATTTGATGGTACGGCACTCTTTACTGGTTTAATTGGACCTATTAGCTTTTCATTGCGCTGCATCTGGAGCTAATTTAATTTTTATTTACCATAAATACATTTAGTTGGCGTTAATTAATGGCTGTGTTATCAAGTGTGCCGTCTCACCGGTTCATCTCCAGAGCTCCGTCCTGTCAAAGTCGGTGGGCAGCTGCGACGCTGCGTCGTCCACACACTCCCTCTCCTCTGGATCGCACTCTGTGACCACCGAAGTCGCTCACGCCAAAGTACGTGCATGCTACAACAACACGCTACAAATGAAATTCACGTAATTTTATTTGGAGCAAACGAAAGTGAAAGAGGGATTTCTTCTCTCTCTCTTTCATGTTTTTCTATGAAGCAAATGGTTTGGATTCACTTCATTACTGTCGCTTGACCATCTCATCTGTGCGTTCGATGTTGCTAAATGCTGAATACTAAATGCCAAGTCTTGAGCATTAATGTCTCTCTTACAGTTTTGCTGAAAAGCATACCAATTGTTTAAGAATGTTGATGAAACACCAATGGAAAACTGTTTCCACTGAGATTTGCAGGCTTTCTCATTTTTTTCCCCCCACTAGTATTTCAGGCTTCAGCACAACCGCTTGTCAGTTTAAATTTGTCAAACACATACACACATCTGCAGCCTTTGTGTGTATGTGTGTATTGTATATTTAGCATTCTTGCTCCTTTTTTTTCCTCCCAATTTTCTTTACGTTCATCTTGTCCCAGCCTTCAGTGACCGAGCCAGTCTTCCATCAACACTTTAATGTCCTCGTTGGCTCGTTTCTCCGTCTTCCACCTCCGTGCCTTTTCCTGGAACGGTGCATGTGAATGTGTCTCTTCCCTCCAGGAGTGGTCCGTGAGAGGCACTTACTACCTGTGTGTGGACAGCACGCAGCCCTCGAGGATCCTCATCAGGTTCTCCGCTCTGCTTCCCTGGGGAGACAAAGCTGTGGACGGTAAGGATTTATTGACAGGCGCTGGCACTCGCTTGCGCAGCCTTTGATTCTCTGCGGCGACGGGGGGGCTGCAATCGTAAATACGGCGAAGCCTCGTCTGTAATTAGGACGTGTGATAAAATGCCTCAATTAATGCATCTATGTGCGTTGAACTTGACCGATTAGCGACCCATCCCCTCTTTGCCTCTCCTCCTCCTCCTCCTCCTCCTGCAGGCGAGCTGCTGAAGGTGCTCGGCAGCGCCCACCCGAGGTTTGAAGCGGCGCATTACAACCTGAGAGCCGCCGAGCTGCCGTCGCCGTGCATCATAATCAAGACCACCTACTCAAAGGCGGCCGTGCTCCAGCTGCCCGCAGGGTAGGGCGGCATCCGCCCACATCGATCTGGCGAACTGCTGGATTGGTTGAGTCTCACAGTCTGGGTCTCCAGTACAAGAGCGAGCAGAGAACAATGTCACAACTGTATTTTTCTTTGATTCTGTCATGTATTTTTTTATTGTTTTAAATTAGGTAGTCCATAACCACCACCACAGGTCCTTTAGTTTGGCTATTTATACATTTTTGGTGTTTCACAAATACTTTTAAATTCTTTCTTGTCTATGTAATCACATTTATATGCAAGGGAATATTTCATATTCAATTTTTCTTGGTCCAAATACCCATCAGTATATTAGAAAACACCTAAATGCAAGAGAACCGACTTCGAAAGTGCTTCCGCTGTTAATATTCCGCCCCGTGCGAGGAGTGACAGGAGACGCCTCCTGCCTGGAATGCTGAGAAAAGAGTCTCTATTAATGGACGCGTCTTGTCCTAGAAGCAGAGGGGCCTCATTTCTGGGGTCAGCTGCAGGTTTGCAACTGTGCAATTACCGCTGAGCCGTAATTGCAGTCGAAGCGCTGAACCTATCGCGCTGGCGGGCCCCACGGGTGCCACACACAAGTCTCCCTCACTGACGCTAGCTGATGTTTGCAGTCGTTTTGGCCGGCGTGCCGCCTTAAATAACGTGCGTAAATATTGCTCATCTGCATAGCGCTACTTTTGTAACGTTCTTTTTCTCCATCCACTCTTTTCTATTCTTTTGATTTGACCTATTTCTGCTTTCTATGCCCTTTATCCTTTTAAAATGCACATACCTCGCTCTCCATTCCCTTCCACTCTTTGCCATCTAGTTCTGAAGCATCTGTGTGTTAAAGCTGCTGGGATGAGAGAAAAAGGCACTTACTCTCTCTCATTCACTCTCTCATCCCCAAATTGGCCCTGAGAAGCAGCTCTATCGTCTGCATACAACACATTTTTGCCACCGTCCGTCCACATGGCCTCTTCAGCTACGTTCAGACACGTTCACGTAACTCGCTGCGTTTTCAACTGGGATCATCCGGCCCGGAATTATAAAAGGTGGTGTTGAACCCTCTCTCCCCCCCACCCCCCACCCTCTCTTCAGGCGCCATGTGTTGAGCTTCAGCGCCTTCGCGAAACTGGGTTACCATGTTCATCTGTGTAGCACGACACCTTTGATCTTCGGGGACGAGGAAACCGTCTTGTCGCACCTTGTCAAGGTTCGTTGTGTGTGATGCTTTTTTTTCCCCCTTGCGTGTAATACCACAAACCAGTTCCGATAAGGTTTGTCACTCGACTGACTGAAAGGCTTAGCATTGTATTCATGCCTGTGCGTTAGCAGCGATGATAAAAAGACTATGTAAAAAAAAAAAAAAAACAACAAAGAAACTTGAAAGTCCAGTGTGTAAAATTTGACTTGATTTATGATTTTTATTTTGGCAAAAGCTTAACAAACTACCCATAAATACATTAAGAAAAGCGTGGAATTGCAGCACAATACATTTGGTTTTCCTACCCTTAGAACTGTTCTCATATATAAAAGAATATACACAGAGCAAGGGTCTTGCTCCTAGTTAGCTTAAATCTAGCGGCGCCATTTTTAAAGGAAGCCCGGTATTTAAGGAAGCCTGCCTGACTGTGTCCTAATTACAAAACACACCGTCAGGCAGGTTTCCTTAAATACCAGGCTTCCATAAAAATTTTACACATTGGGTCTTTAAATGAAGTAGCCATAACAACACCCCTCTGGTGCCTCTAGTTGATGCTGTTCCGTGACTCTTCTGTTTTGTTTCCGAAGCCAAGACCATCTGAATTACACCAGAGCCCTCACCGGTTTCCCCCATTTCAAACAGGAGAGCGCCCTCTTCATGATGGACGCCTCGTCCATCTTAAAGGCCCTGTCCTCGGTGGTGTCTTCCTTCAGCGACGAGGAGAAGCTGAGTCCCGCCAGAGACGCGCTGGAAAAGGCTCACACGCCCCAGAAGATCGCCACCAACCCGCGGCAGCATCTCACGGTAACCGTTTGTTTTTTTGCTTCTTTGCCTTAATCACCATTCGGATGGGGCTCAAACCTTCACCTCACTGAACGACCGCGCGCAGGTGTTCAACAGCGCCGTGTACAAGATACTGCGGCAGGCGCTGGGCGGGAAGCTGACGTCGGACGATCAGTTCGCCATCATCGCCCTCATAAACGAGCCCTCGTTCCAGCCCGCTGACCAGGAGGACGAACCTCCCAGTCGTGAGTGTCGCCCCCCCCCCCGCCGCACACTCCTGACTTTTTAAGACATTTCCCATTGAGGTTTAAGTTTAAACGTTCCTCCCAGCCAACGGCGAGCCGGAGTCTCCAGAAAGTGCAGACGGCGGGGAGCCGACAGACGGCGAGAACCAGGCAGGCTCTCCGCCGCAGGCCGGGGCCAAAGGTCACTCGCTTCGACAAAACCCCAACGCCTCCAAACCAGGTGAGTCATCAACACAGGCTCTTGGAGGTTTTGTGAGTTTTTGCTCCATTTCGTTTCTCTCCTGCTTCGTCTTTTGAATGGAACTTGAGGAACCAGCTGCAAGTTTGCTTTGCTGTCTCCTCTAAAGTGGAGAGTTAAGCAAGCAGCTGTTGAGTTTAAATGACTTTCAGGTTGAGCTAATGCTGCTCTGCCACAGTGGAGAGCTGCGATGCACCTCAGTAGCCACGTTTACCATCAGTTTTTCGCAAAATAACAGCGATATTTCTAAAAATTCGACAAAGTACAATTGCGATTTCCATGTGTTTCCATTGAATGGTGCGTCGTTTTCGCAAAATCTGGAGACTTACATTTGCTTCTCCTGGTTTACGTTTGTTTGCTGTCAAGAATTGTTGTCATATTTTTCTCGTTGATTACTTGTAAAAAATATCCCGCCTCCTGCTTCGTCCAAACATAATGCGCCTTTTTCACTTGAAATGAACTGGTCATGTGACCCCGTACGTCACGTCCGCTTTTTCCCAAGTTTAGGAATTTTCATTACCAGTTTTTAATTGCGATATTTAGGTTTCGCGCAATTCCAGTGGTAATGGAAACACAGCTTGTGTTTAACAAAATCTTTGCTGAAGCTGAACAAGACAGTTGGGTTTTTTCTTTGTAATAAAGCTTCAGCTCCTTTTCTTCTTCTCGTAATGTGAAAACACCGCCCAGTCCAAATTAAACTGACTGCTGCTGTCTGTTTAGTTCTTGAACGTCATCCTGCAATATTTGCTTCCTACTTCCGTTGCAACTAAACAAAAAAAAACATGACGAGTGACTCTGCGCTGAGAGGGACTGACGAGCGCTTCAGCGCGGAGATTTTGAAGATGGATTAGTAAGAGTGAAGTCCGTGAGTCACGGCGCGGCTGTTTATTTGCTGAATGGCTGCGGCTCCGACGCAGATGGCCTCTTTTATGACTGCGTCCTGCCTCCCGGCAGCACTTACCTGTCTGGTGCGAATGAAAAGCTGCGAGGAAAACGAGCTGATATTTTACTCTTTCTCTTACCGCCTCTGCCGGGGTGTTTTATTCATGTCTTTCAGGCACGGAGGAGAACCTCAGGGCCTCCAAGATCCTCTCGGAACTATGGCCAAAGATTTTACCTCACGCCGAAAAGCACGCCGTCCTGCTGCTACGGTAAACAACGGCTGAAATGCGTTTCGCTTCTGGATTCGGATCCCTAACGCGCTAGATCACTAGCCGCCGTGGCTCTGCACGTTGCACGATGGCGTGCTGCGTCTCGACCCTCCGCCGGGGGTGGGGGTGGGGGTGTGGGTGTTGGTGGGGATGGCGGCTCCCTTCCCCTCGCTGCCGCGGCTCGCCGTGGCCTGGCAGGGAACATTTTCCACATTGTGTTCCATCTTTTCCCAGTGGTACCATCTGCTGTTTATCCTCAACCCCCGTTCCAATCAGCCAACAGCGTCTGCCGAGTGACCCGCCGCCTGGGGAGGAAGGCGCGTGCACGAACACGCAGGGCCTGGCCGATGAGCGCAGGGACATTTTGTTTTTGTTTTGTTTTTTCGTTTAACTTGCTAAAACATTTTCGATTTTATCGACAAAGCATTTATCGACGAATCAATTCTTGCAGCGCATTGAGTTTTGCAAAAAACAAAAACAAAAAAAAACATAAATAATAGAAACCTGCTGATGTTTTTCTGTGTTGTGACAGACGAGCAACATGCTCTATTCGTCAAGTTCTGAAAAGATCATTGAAAATCACAGTTTGCAGTGATGGAATTTTAACCAAAACCACTGGAAAATAAATACAAATTGTGAAAATATCCCTCATATAAGTTCAATTTACAACATCACTGACAATTCCCTCTCAACTTACTAAAATTTTTGTGTAGCATTGTCGAGTAGTAGCCTCACAGCGAGTTGAGTTGCTGCGTGAAGAAAAATTATAAAGGATTGTGAAAACAGCTCTCATATATATATTTTACAACATCACTGACACACACAGGGTCTCTTATGCCTCATGCTGTTCATCCTGCAGACAGTCAGTCAGGAGGTTCCCAAGTATTTGGCTTACTCCTATAATATACTGTAAGTATTTGATTCTGTGATATTCATTGCTCACCAGCTACCTTCTCTTCTTTTCTCTTCTCTTCTCTTCTCCTTCTCCTCTGCCGCCGCGCAGGGACATTATAGACAGTTATGAGAAACAGAACATTTACAACTGTCAGAGCTACGAGTGGGACCGGATAACCTTCGTCGATTACGCCGCACCTCTCCACGGCGCCGCCAACTCCTGGGTGATGCTCTTCAGGTGAGAGAGTGGCCGCAAAGGCGAAATTGAAATTGCGGACCCGGGGTCTGGGTCGCGGGGGTTTCGGATTAAAGTGGCAGCAAGCACAAAAAAAAAGATTTCCCGTACAAATTGCAGGTCTGGGATGAAAGGGGGTGTGTCATTGAGCTAGTCGGAGTAAATATTTCTTGAGAGAAAAAAATATGTCTGACTGTATCTGACTAAAGGTTGATGATGTTGTTGTGATTAGGAGAAAATTAGGTGAAAATCAAGAAGAAAAAATAAGAAAAATAAAGAACAAAACCCTTTTAAATCAGCAAAATGATCCTCATCTATCTTATATTTAAAGCAAAAAAACAAAACAGGTCGAGGTGGAGGGGCTGGGGGGTGGGGGGGGGCGACTGCAGTGCGACAGTGCGAGCCGCAGAGACCGAAGTTCACGAGGAAGGACTGAGTCAGACAAACTGCGTGCCTGCCGTCGCGCAACCCTCACCACAGTCGGCAGCCATCTGTGTGCGCTGCGGCGCCCATTAGCACCTTGCAGTTGATTGCGTTAAACACAGATCATTCGACGCAATTATTGTTCCCGGGCTCGCCGCGTCGCGCCGCATGTGCTAAATTGACCCGTTTGTCTCCTCTCCTCCCAGTGTTTGGCACAGGCAGGTAGAGGCACATCGCAGCGCTCAATCATAATGCAAAACTACTGCATGCATGTGCACTTGCACACCTTTGTAATTTGGTATGGAATATCATCATAGTGGGTTTTTATTTAAATGGTAACACTGAAGCTCATGTGCCGCAGCACTCAATATCAGCTGCTTTGCCAGTGAAATTAGATGCTAGATTTTTTGGTTTTTAGCTTTTCTTATTTTGAGGGTTAAGTTAAGGCAACTCAACCCCAAAAAACAGTCTAGTTCCATTCACTTAACCTTCTAGACTATAATCCCCTGGAAGACCGAGAACCTTCACAGACTTTCCCTTTCCAAGGGAGACGTTCCGGGCCCACGAGGAGATGTTGCTGTTCCCAAAGTTCTTCCCGGCCAACGTCAGGCATCGCCTCCACATCATTGACAACGACACGGGGAAGGAGCTGAACCCGGTGCTGAACAAACCGCTCGTCAGTCGACTGTTCAAACCCAACAAGGTCGGCAGTTATGTCAAAGTCTCACCGGCTGTCTGCTCTTCGGAACGTTTGTTTCTTATAAATTGTAACTAGCTAAACTAACTTAGCAAGGTTATAAATGTTTAATTAGACATGTATAAAGGGTTGATCCAATAGCGATAGTAAACCATTTATGAACACAATTTTGGTTACTTGATTTGTTAGCATGTGTTTTTTTTTTGACTGTGTATTCATACTTTATAAACTATGGATTAATGTTAAGTTTAGCCTACCCTTAGCCTTAAAGTCTGAATACACAGTGATTAGACAAATTATAACGGCTAAAAGTGTGCACTTATAACAAACTATATTAAAAAATAATTTAATCCACCGTATCACAAACCTTTGAGAGACCATTTTGGGCCATTTGCCACCTGTCACAGCCGATCAGGAAGGCAGAGCAGTAAGATAATTTCTAAAAATCACCCCTGCCTATGTCAAAAGATTGTAATTGGCTTTTTTTTTTTATGCCAGTTGGGCTACACGTTTGTAGCCGGAGCCATCATCCCCGAGTCTCTGCCGTTCGGCACCGAGTGGAGGATGCGCCTGATCGGTCTGAACCACCTCCTACCAAAACTGTCCCACGAGGGTCCGCTCAAGCCATTTTCCATGAAGCAGTTCCGAGAGTACTACATCCCGATATACAAGAACCTCATCTGTCGGTAAGAGAGTCGCGCCGTGCAGTGCATGCCGACGGCCACAGGGGGCCCCCTCCTTAACAGCCTCCGCGGCGGGACGTGTCTCGCAGCTACTCCGTGGACACGACGGACGAAATCCTGGCCACCGTCGAGCTGACCACCTCCAAACTCAACGTGGCGTTCCGTCTGTCCATCCTGGACCAGGGGGATGAGGTTCTCAGCAAGACCGGCATGGGCCAAGTCATCATTCCCATGTTCCGTTTCCTGGCCAGCAAAGGTGAGCGCGCTGAAGGTTCGATGGTGGTGAAAGAAGGTAATTGTTATTTTTGTGCAGTCAACAATGTTTTAAAGGAAGTCGTGCCAACAGCAAAATTAAAATTTGCTCATTCAGCTTCTTTATGTGTCTTATCTTTGCACTGTCAGTATTTTTTCATCACGCCTGCTGGTTGGTTGAACTTGACAGTACTTGCGTCATCACTCAAGATGTTTTGCCCTTAATTGACAAACATTTGGCCTCCTTTAGGAGTAGCTGATTTTTTTTCCTGCCACTTTGGCCTGTTGCTCTTTTTTCATCTGTTTTTCCTAAAGCCGCTGCCTCGGGGCAAAAACAAAAACAAGGCTCTCAAACAGACGATGAGCTTTTATCCCCAGACGTCTCAGACGCTTGACAGCAAGATGTCCGACCAAAAAAAAGAAAAGAAAAATTGAGCACCATCAACTCTCTGAGCCCTGTGAACCAAAAAAAAAGAAAAACGGGGTTCTCAGAAAACTTAGCCTCTTTTGGCCGACGCTCCCACTTCCATAAAAGGGCCCAATTGCTGACGACGCTGGTCTTTTTCTCTCGGTTCTCTGCTGTCTCTCCCCGCACCGCGCAGCCGCCGATGAGAAGCACCAGGACGGACCTCATGGCCGAGACAAGGGAGGCAGGGGAGCAGACAAACACAAGGCCGGGGAGGACACGCAGCCTGCGACCGAGACGCCACCGGTATCATTCAGAAACTGTCTCGTCTGCCGCTCACACACCCCTTTGCTTGTCTCTCTCTCTCTCTGTCTCTCTCTCTCTGTCTCTCTGTCTCTCTCTCTCACACGCACACACACACAGACTCCTACAGACGGTATTTGCTCGAGGAGAGAAGAAAAAGAAGAGCCGTGGTCTCCTCAATGTTTGCAGACCACCCACATCGCTCCCTCTCACTGAGGCCCTAACAACACCTCCGTTGCACATGTTGAGCTAAAATGAAGTCCTTGAGTGTATTTGCATCAGCTGCAGTTTATCCGATTAAACACACCAAGTACTCAAATGTTCCCATGAGTTAAATTCGTAGAGATTGAAGTGTCACTCGCAGTCGTCTCAGCAGAGTCACCTCAGTGTGTGATAGTCAAAAGTCCAACAGTGTTATGTCATCTGAGGGGCAAACTTGGGCTAAAGAGGAAGAATCTTTGATCTCCGCTGCACTTGAACCTGTCATTGTGCGACATGAGTTTGCCTCGTCGCAATCAGTGTGTCGTTTTCTTGTGAGGCGGCTGTGAGCGCTCAGTCGTCTCTTTGCGCTCGTCCACAGGCGCACAAGTACGTGATCCAGGCCGAGGTGCTGGACGAGAGCTGGAAGATGAACGAAGCTCAGCTGGCCTTCATCAGCAACCTCAGGGTCGCGGCCAAGAACGAAATCGGTGCGTGACCCGGACCGACTAACCTCTTTAGCTCCTGTCGTCGTTCACAGCTGCTGCTGCTGCTGCTGCTAGCATCTCCTCCCCCGCCTCGTTCTTCTCTTAGTATTTTCTTTTGTTTTGAGAGCAGCTGGAGAACAAGCTGATTCTTTTGAATGGAATCCAGGGAGAATGGAGACGGATCGACGATGCCTACTGTATGTCCGTTTGGATTTCACGGCGGAAATCTTCACGCACCCTTCACACGTTCACTCCGATTGTTTTCTCGCCAGCCTCTCGGGGAAGCGGTCACACGCCCACCGCGCAGGTGTGCTCAGTTTGACAAACGGCGGCCCACTCGTGGTTGGCTGAGAGGCTGAGCCTGCCACCAACACGGCGTTTCTTACATTTTTCTTTTTTCCTCCAAGAGCTTGTTCAAAAATTTTCAGCCTCTCCTTCCAAATTCTAAGGGAGTGAATTAATTGCGTCGGATGGATGGCGAGGCAAGAGCGGCGGCGGCGGCTGCTGCTGCTGCTGCTGCTGCACAGGCAAACATTTGCATTATCGCCTGGAGTGAGAGAGCGAGCGAGTGAGAGAGCGAGAGAGAGAGGGACCAGCCCCCTGCCATTGAATTCTCATCCTCCTCCCTCGTCTGCCGCCTCACAATAGGCCCGCCGTATATTTATTATCACCCATCCATTGAGTCTTCACGCCATGAAATTGGGCGACGGTAGGTTATCGCCGTCAAGTGTGCTGCAGTGCGCGCGTGCGTGGCAGTGGGAGTGGCTGCCAAACAACAAGGCCTTGTATAAAAATGCATTGGATGGGAAACCTCGGAAATTTTCCATCCATCTCAGCAGGCTGCTCTACGCGTCACGCTCTCCATCGCCTTTCCATATGTTCTGCGAATGCACCTCCCCACCTCCCTTCCCGCTCTATATACCCAGGTGTCTTCCCGTTTTTTTTTTTTTTTCTCCAATTGGATGGTAAAAATGGGTCAATGGGAAGTCAATTGGAGTTGATTCTTGTCCACCACCCCACCCACATCACCCACTCCTCTCGCTCCTCTCCCCCGGTGCCCCCGGGGATCCATCTCAGCGGGGAGGTGAATTAATTTCATCCAGTTAAACTCCGTCTCAGCGGCGAGGCCGTGCCCTTGATCATATTCCCCGCATGCACGAACGCGGATACGCTCGAGTCGACACGACGCGTCGACGAGCTTTTGAAATCCCCACCACCACCACCACCCTCCCCTCTTTAACAAGCTGCTTCAGTGGCCGCAGCCAAAACATGTTTAATGCATGTACGTTCGCAGAACTGTCGCTTCAAAAAAAAAAAAAAACGTACAATGTGCGGGCCGTTTTTTTGTTTTGTTTTTTAGTCGAGTCTTATTTTCCTCCCAGCCATTCAAACATCAGCTGTTCAAATGCATTTTCCTTTACTTTTTTCAATTTTTGTCCGCTCAAATGTATTCTTACGACTCCAGCGCCTCGTTGCGCACAAACTCTTCCGAGTCGTAGTCAAATCACACCAAACTAACTTCGCCCCCCCCCCCCCCCCCCCCCCCCGCTTTTTTTTTGGGGGGGGGAGGAAATTAGAGTAAGTTTGGGAGCCTGGAGCAAAGCCGCTCAGGCAGGGTGTCAGCGGAACGGAGAATTATTGTGCCTTTATATGTGGTAGGAGTGAGACTCGCTGTTAAAGCCCATCAAAGCTGCGGGAGTGTGCCACCGTCAGCCAGTGCCAAGTGCAACAGTGCCATCTAGCGAGGGGTTCGGCGCATAGCACGCAAAGTGTGAGTTGTGGTGTTGCAGGAAATTCAGAAAAACTTGGAGAGAAAAATGAAATAAATGTGTATATATAACAGCATTATGATGTTATGTGTATGTAGGTATGTGTCTGTACACATACACGCACACACACACACACACACACACACACACGTATACATATCAAAGTATCTGTACGTGTCAAATTCTAGAAAAAAAGCTCGATGAGCAGAAGCAGCAGGCGGCCAACGACACGCCGTGCCAAGAGGTGACCAAACCCGACCCCCCCAAAGGCAGGGAGGGGAAGGGCAGGTCGCACTCCGACTCTTCCAGCTCCCTCAAACAAGAACCGGTAATGTATCACAGCTATAAGACCCATCACTCATTTACCCAATTGGCAAAATCTTCTGAAACCGCCACAGAACCTACGAAAGAGTGGCAGAAATTGCACTCATGCATCATCATTATGGGATGCTGTCTTAGTCTATGTGGTTTAAGTGATAGCAAAGCTTCTTCACAAACCCAGCTTCTTATGAAATAGCATCAGAGTTTTATGCGCGGGATTGTTTCATTCATTTTCCTCTCTCTCTTGAGAGAGAGAGAAAGCACCTTCGAGCCGTGCCTGCTTTGTGCGTTGCAGCCTCTCCCCAAACTCAACCCCAAGATGCCCCACTGGAGGCTGTGCGTGGCTTTCGAAAGGATCAAGACCATGAACATCGACATCACCAAGGACACGGCCAAGATCGAGGAGGTCGTGGCTCAGCAGCTCTCCTGGGCAGCCAACGATCCGGAGCGCCTCGCCAAGGTAGCCGCCGAGCCGTGACGCCTTTTGCTTTGTGCGAATTTCTCCCTTGGTTCACCAAAGAGCGGTGGTGTCTCCTCAGGGACACACCTCCCGTCTCAAGTACCTCGAATGGCTTCACGGGGAAACGAGCGTGGAGCCTCCCGCCGAGGCTCCTGAGAGCACGGAGACGGACGGTACAGATGCACGCGTGCATGAATTCAACTTTTGTGTTTCAATACGACACAGCGGACGAATGAGTCATGAGTCACTAAGGAGTCATTTTCTTCATTGCTTCTCTTGCAGACTCTCCCAGTCCTGAGACTGTTGCCTTCACCCCTTCTTTCCTTCCCTTCCCCAAGTTTACGTCCCGCCCTCTCCCACCCATGGACTTTGCCGCCTTCATCAGGTGATCCTCTTGACTAATTTTTTTTTTTTTCAAAATGTTTAACTGCAAGCAGGTGGAGAATCATCACTGAATGCTTTTGCACCTGTGTTCCAAAGTCGCTGCTTCTCCTGTTTGCACCTGTTTCCACTGGCTTTTAAAGTGACGTCCGTCTCAAGAAGATAATTTAATCTGTTTAATTTAACTCAAAAATTGTCATCAAGAAATCAGGACACACATCAGGTGAAAAAAAAAACCATTTTTTGATTAAACCCACTGCACCTACATTAAGTAAAACTGACTCTTAAAGTGATACCTTTTAGAATCAATGCTTGTCTAAAAGGAAAAAAACCCTTATAAATAAGATACATATTTTCATTTTGGCTCAAGAGCAGCACTCAGAATCTCCTGAACTCCTGCTGCGACTGTGGCGTGAGGTGCCAACCGTGGCCGTCCTGACGACACCAGTTACCCTCACCGTGTTCGGATATCCCCTCCGCCGTCATCACCCGTCCTCCCCCCTTCCTCCTTCTGTCCATCTCGCCTGCCCGCCCACTGATAAATGAGATGATATTTGGGTCTGTTAATTAGAGGGCTATTTCGGGACACCCTGTGAGCGCAAGTCGCTCTTATGAGATACGACCCCGCTCTCCTCACCTCGCTGGCACGTCCACGTGCGCGCAAAAAAACCCCAAAAAAACTCATGGGTGTCCAGCCACCGCCGACTGCCGAGGGACTCTGGGAAGTCTATTAGGGGAGTCCGAGTCGTCCCTCTCGCACTCGAGTCGTTCCTGCAAAACGCGCACACGCACCGACTGAATCCCCAGTCAGCGCCGTCTTTATAGAATTTGCATGCATTAATACGCAGAGGGCCATGTTCATTAACCAAATGAACTCCGTCATTACCTCGACTGAACTCTCCTCCGCAGCGAGGTCGACTTCCAGGAGGAAACTGCCAGCCACGCTTAGCAGAGCTGCTTTCAATTCCTCTGTCTGTCTGTCTGTCTGTCTTTTGGTCATTTCCATTTCTTATATAAATACTCAGTTGTCAACCTGCTGCAACCCTCCCTATGGGTTTCCCACCGGGCGAATGTGTGACAGGTCAGCGGATCGGTTGGCAAATTTCTAATGCAGCGAGCGCAATACGGATCGTTTATTATTAAACAGGCGGTCCCTTTGAAATGTGACGGAATGCAGGTGACTGGAGAGCACCGTAGATCACACCGCGTAGTACCTATAAATAAATGTTTGCGTTGATGGCGTTGTGAATGAGTGCGAAAGTGCCGACTTCATCGAGTGCATCCCTGCAGGTCGCTGAAGGACGACCCGAGGGACTCCAACTCGGAGGAAATGCAGCGATGGCAGGCGGACCGAGAGCAGTGTCTGGAGCGCCGGCGGGGCGACGAGAGGAGGTCGACGGAGGAACACAGGAGCACTCAGGAGATGTTCAAGACGATGCAGGTCAGTCTGATCGAGACGTTGCCGGCGTGCAGTGAGGGCTTGACGTAAAGAGCAAGTGCGAGTTCAACTAAGAAATAAATGTGCAAATGTAGAACACATGATCATTTTTCTCATTTTGCACCGGCGTGAAGGAGCCTAATCAAACAAAGGCAGTACAGAACCAGCCTCCGTTGACCTCCGGTTTGATGCTGAACAACTTGAGGACCATAATCGTTTACCGGACGTTAGAAATGCCAAAGCGAGTTTGTGATTCTGCAGCGAGAGGATGTCCCTCTTGCTGTTTTACTTCTACTGTAATCCTATAAACTTCTTGACTGGTGGGCCACAATTGGTTCTCCAATTTGACAGAGGGGGCCGGAGGAGGAGCAGATTGATGCAAGTGTTTTTGGTGACCAACCATCCATCCATCCATCCATTTTCCATACCCGCTTAGTCCCGAGGTCAGGGTCACGGGGGTCTGCCTATCCCAGCCGTCTTAGGGCGAAGGCAGGGGACACCCTGGACAAGTCGCCAGTTCATCGCAGGGCCACATAGAAACAGACAACCATTCACACTCACATGCACACCTACGGACAATTTAGAATGTTCAATTGACCTCACATGCATGTTTTTGGAGTGTGGGAGGAAGCCGGAGAACCCGGAGAGAACCCACGCAGACACAGGGAGAACATGCAAACTCCACACAGAAAGGTCCCAGGTCCGGGCCCCGGAATCGAACCCACGACCTTCTTGCTGTGAGGCGGCAGCGCTAACCACTGCACCACCGTGTCGCCCATATCGGAGAAAAAAGAGGAAAGAAGAAAAATTCCTTCCTGACCTTAGGATGAATACTCAGCATCCTATGTCACTAGGGTCGCCGCCACCTACCCCGACCCCACCCCACCTCACCGTCTTCCCACCCCCTTGTGTGTGTCCCCAGGAGGCCCAGGCGCAGCAGTACGAGACGTTTTTCAAAGCGTGCGAGGACATTAGGAGCCGTCAGAACAGGGAGCTAGAACTGAAACGGGCTCTGGAGGAGGCGCAGCTTGCCGCGTTGGAAAAAGCCATCCCTCCGTCTGCGGCCGACGCCAAGAAGCGTGGCAAGGCTCCTGCTGGCAAAAAGAAATGATAATTGCCGGGAGGACACTGACAGGAAGAAAATAATAACAATAATAAAAAAAAAATCCTCTTTCAATTCCACGGTCTCCAGACACTTTAGCGCTCATTAGGGCAGTACACTTCAGTGCATTAGATTAAACTCTAATCGTAGTTTGCGTAGTGTTGAATATTTATTATGTAGAAACCAAACCAAACCTTAACGGCAAGTTGTGATTAAAACACGATGCTCTAATATTTCAGTTCATACAAAGGTTTAATTCAAAAGTTCAACAGAATTCTTCCACGCCTAAACTCCACAATTTTGGAACTCGCTTTTTATGTACACATTATGGTGATTGAACAGCTACATAATATGGCAGTTTTTTTTGTTTTTTTTTAACCAGATTGAGTCCCAAAGCTTTCAACATTTGACAAACTGTATAACAGCACTGTGGCTTCAGACTTTTGTTTCCATTTGTTGTACCTGCAGCATGTGGGCACACAAATCTGTTATATCAACATATGCAAAGTTTGTTATGCTTTAATTTAGAATAAATAAAGTTCTTACCCATCAAAAAAACAAAAAACAAAACCCCATTGTTATTCTGTGCGCCCAGTAACCACCCCACCCACCGCCACCCACTTTTTTCGCCGCCCCTGCTTACCTGAATACATTCCACAAATCTTCTGATTTGCTGAAGGTCACAGTATCGACTGCTACGCCACGAGGCATGCTGGGTACAGGCGATCTCCTGCGAGCTGAGTGCCACTGATTGATCGCTTAATTGATATATTCTTTCTCGCTGATGGAAGCCCGCAAGACTCGGTTCCTGCGAGGCCGAGACCAAAAAAACAAACAAACAAACAAAAAAATGTGTCCGATGCGTGAAGTGAACCGCAGCAGGGGGGCGGTGCAGATCTTTATCTTTAAGGCGAGTTAATGGGTTCGGAATGTCAGCAAAAACAAATTTTTCTTTGCTCAACAACATTTGGCGTAATCTAGTAAAATAATTTATTATTCCAGCGTGCAGCGGCGCCCCCGCCCTACCCCCAGAGAGACTCATCAGCGCGCCGCCCGTTTGAGGAATGAGACGGCAAATTGGAAATGAAAGGGGAGATGCTGCCATCTAGCGGCCGCCGGCGCTATTGAGGAATCGACGCTTGCGTTTGCGCTTGCGCGGTCGGCGGCGACGTTTCTGCGACGGTAAATGAATAGTTCAGCCCCCCCCTGTCGTCGTGCCGCGTGACGACGCCGTTTGCGCTCGCCGCGCGTGCGTGTGGCGGGAACGGAGAAGAATTGTTCGCGAGCAAGCGAGCGTGTGCATAGTCATCCTGCGGCAATAACCCCTCCTCCCCCACCCCTCCTCCTGCCGTAAAGCTTTTCCGCCTGCTGCTGGCAATTTGTTATGAAATAAATAAATAAAATTAAAAAAAACGACTGCTGGTCGGACGGTGAATTTTCTCATCGCTGCGTTAGTCAAAACGAGGTGGGGAGGCGCGTTCTGCTCTAAACGAAACCACCTGCAGTCGTCGCTGCGCCCCCTGCTGCTGTCTCCTCCTGGAAGTGTGCGTGCTGACCGCTTGCTTATGCACTATTTTTTTTTCCCCGTTTGTAATGGCACGATGGGGGAAAAAAAAAAAGACAGCAAAATGAATAAAAGAAGTGTTTCCTGGCACAGACGAGCTGTTCCCTTTAGAATCTGCCTCTGTATTCCTCCCATTTCCTAAATAGCTGTTAGTTACCCCCTCCTCTTCATCCTTCCTTCCTCCCTCCCAGCCTGTGTGTGAGAGAGATGGAGACAGAGAGATCACCAGCGCTGTAATTGTGGCTGGCGTGCGCGTTAACAGAGAGGCTGCTGCCTTAATTGGCAGCTGTTGCTCGGCGGTTTGACGCAACGGCAGCAGGAGAATTGTGGCGTGTCACCTTGGAAAGGGGGGGTGGGGACGAGCAGACAGTCGGGGTGGCGCGCGTGCACGCACGCGAGGAGGAGAGTATTTGGATTCTTAAATGGGGGCTGCTTCCTTTACACACAGGGGTGATGAAATTAGGCGAAATTACATCCACTTTCACCGCCCCTCGAGGAGCCTGAGTTTTCCCTCCATTCAGGAACCGGTAACGTCCCCAGGACGTCTTTATTGGCTCCCTGGCAGGTTTCTTTTGTGCAGATGTCATGACGGGTGTTCTTAATTGCAGGGATTTGGCAGAATTCCTCAACTCTAAACGGTCCCGGAAGAAGCCATGAAGAATTGGGAGCAGCGGCTGCGAGCCTGGCAGCTGCTGAAGAGATTAGTTGTTTTTCTTGTTCCTTTTTGGTTCCTTTTTTTGTTTTTGTTTTTTTTTTTTGGGGGGGGGGGGGGTCCTCCGTGGTTGCATTTCTGCAATAAGGAAGCTGATTGGTTTTGTTGTCCATAGACTCCCAAGCCTGGTGTTTTGGATGAGCGTTATAACAGAGTATGGGGACACACCCTTCAGTACAACCCTACCACTGCACTTTGCATTGGGGAAAAAATATAATAAAACAAAAAATTAAAATAGCTCACTTCCAGCATTTATGAAATTTAGGTCTTGATTGAACAAACTTGTGGGTCTTTGTCCCATGTCTCTACGACCTTCCCAGAGGGCGCTATGGCGGTTTTAGTGTTTTTTATCTATGGAGGGGGCGCTATTGAGCAGATATGTAGTTTTTTAATAGATAAAAATTTTGCCAGTTCTGACCTGTGTGCATGTTCAGGGGGTCTAAATGGGGTTGAAAGTCGCGTAAGGAGAATTATAATGATGCAAAAACAATAGGGTATTTCGCCCTTGCGACCAGTTCGCATTGAACTGGTCTTTGTTCGCGGGCTCCGTCCCAAATAAAAAATCCCGTAGCTCCCTGCAACCGCGTTTCATTACTCGGACTTGTACCAATTCTCCACGTTTGCACGTCTTGCATTGTCGCCCTGAAGTCAGTCAGTCCGTCGTCAAGAGGTCAGTGCTCCAGACGGAGGCCGGTACAGGAGCTCGACATCGCTCGGGGCGTGGAAGGAGTAGCGGCGGCCGGACGGATGAGACTCGTCCGAGGTGACGAGGAGCCCAGAGGGCCGAGCGGTTACCTCGCATTTACAAGGGTGATGGAGTGGAAGGGGCTGAAGGGGGGTGTAAAGGTGAGGGGTGGCAGGTTGACGCTGAGGTTTTTGCTGCAGTCATCCAAAAAAAACCCTGTAGTGCCAGAACACACAAACAAACACACACACACACACACACCTGCAGAGACAGAAGTGCTGACCAGGTTGTAGCCCTCCTCCCCTTCCTCACCTTGCTCTGTGCTCTGTGCTCTGTTCGAGTAGAGCCCCAACCCCACTAACCCTCCGCCCCCCTCGTGCCTGCGATAACGAAAATCGAGGAGGCCCAGGAAGTTCACAATACCCCGAAACGCACACTGGCAATGGTGGAGGGCAGATAAACACAAGGACATTTTCACTATCGGTGGGGGTAAAAAAAAAAATGGTGTCATCAGATTATGATGACAAGACACCCCATAGTGTGAGAAATCCTGTGTTTGAAGGTGTTGTTGTAATTTATACAGATTAGGCCCGTTTCTGAATTTATTGTATCTTGCTTATTTCCCTGCGGGCCTCGTTTATCAGCGTCAGCAGGATCCTCCCGGGACTCCCCCCGCTATTACTTTTTTTAAAGATTAGTCCCTTTCTACTTGAAGGTCAAAACAAGTCCATAATTTAGTGCGCGGTGGGAGACGGAGATGGGCGGTGCTTTGTGTGTGTCTTCGGACCAGCTGTGTGGACATGTGAAGATTTGACAGCAACAGCCGAGACAGGCACGTTGCCGTTCACAGCGCAGAGCTGGTTTGACAGCTGTCTCATTTTGCACACATCACAACATAGTTTTTTGTGTTTTTTTTTTTTTTTTTGGTTTGGTTTTATTTTTTTCCACCCTGGGAGTTCACCGAGGGGCTGTACAGAGGCATATTTTTTTTTCGTTGTTTTTCGCTTTGTTAGATTTAACCTTTATTTAATCAGGCGTCCTTGTGGAGATTACAGACACAATTAAATGGTGAAAAAATGACAACGACAAATAATTAAAGAGAATACATGTGATAAAACAGGCACAAGAGTCTTATAAGAAACGTAACTCAAAAAAGTGCAGGTCCTAGTTCATTTAATTATAAACTCACCCACCCATTGCTGCTTCCTGCAATATCTTACACCAGTGCCTTGTCCTCACATGGGTCCTGATTTTTTTTTTTTTTTTAACTATAAGCCCGCGATATGTTAAACAAAAAAAATCTGTCCGCATGCGAGCGCAGACGCAGGCTGTCAGGATGTCAGATGAGGAAGGCGGTGACGTAACCTAAGCAGAAGGTCACATTAATGCCGAGGCGGCCCGGAAAGAAGAACAACAACAAGAGCAGAAACCCCAAGGTGGAGTTACACGTGTGGACTGGCAATGAGTTGCTGAAAGAGTCTGAAAGGAAAAGTCAAGAGGAGAACTAGCTTAGCGTAGGTGTGCTTAATACTCCCTAAATTCATGGACAGTTTTGGGATGAGCATGCATGTGAACGCAGTGAGTGTTGTAGTGTCGTGGTTTCACTTTTCTATCCTGATTTTCCAGGTGTGAAGAGTGTGATTCCTTACACATGTGCGTATTGAACAATTAAACAATAGATCATGTCTGTAAGCAGCACCTCTGTCAGTGCTGCACTCATTATTCATGATTTGATGCCTCCTCTCAGAAGCTCCGCCCATGTATGACGGGTTGTCTGATTGATAAATGGCTCAGTGTAAAGACACACACTAAGACACACACAGACACACCCACCCCCCCCCACACACACACACAGGCGCCTGGTGTTTTGAGATCATTGCGTTATTTCAGCAAAGTGAGTTTGGTTTTGCGGCGCTGAGACTCGAGGTGTCGGGTTGCCCGTAAAGCGGGAGTTTAAGTTTCATCCGACTTTATTGGATTGCACAGCCGCCCGCGCCAATCACCGCGGATGACTGCGCTGCTTAATGAACCATTAGACGATGCAGAAGCAGAGGAATCCGCTGAGAGACGGGCTGGACACTGCGCCGGCACTTGTCCAAGTGTTGCGTGGGAGTCACAAAAGCAAATCACCGCAATCTTCGGATCTTTAATTTTCGTCCTGGACTCCAGTGGAGCAGCTTCACATAATTAAACAAGCAACCAAAAAAAAAGAAAGAAAACCCAATAAAACCATAAAGCATCTTGGGGGGAAAAAAGCATATTGAGGGACATGCATATGATTATCAGGGAACATTTGTAAAGTCATTTTTTCCATCATTTGGAAACAGGTGCGCAAGGGGTTGATCAAAAAACTCACAATTCGTGTTGTAGCACCGTTTTCCCGTCACGGTTGGATAACTTTCCGGACATGACAAGACAAAAAATAACTTTGCTTTCCATTTATTATTTATTTCAATGAAAATGTTATGCCTATTAATGAAAAAAAAAAAAAAAAAAAAGCTAAAACTTTCATTTCATCGTGTTCAGGGTCTTTTCACAAAGGAACTTCTCAAAACTTACCGCCGTTTGTAAATGTCTGAGGGCCTTGGCCGATTGACCATGCTGCCCCCACGTTTTCCTGTGGTATTGCCCCTTTTTGTTTCGTAAAGTCTTTGGCGACATGCACAATTAAAAACAAATAGAAAGCAGTGAACGCACAAAAGGCTCTGTATCCGTATTCTGTCAATAATAATAACAATAATGATAATAATCATAATAATAATAATAATAATCCATTAAAAAAAATGCTGTGAACGGATTCTCGAGTGATCCATGCAAATGACCATTCTGTCCAATGTCCTGCCAATATTTCCGCCCAATGTGATTGAAGAAGTCGGGGCTTAGGAGATGTGGGCGGGGCTGGCCGGCTCGGTGAGCGTGTGGCCCGGTTGCGCTCGTCATTCGTCAACACGGCTACACGGTCACGGCAAAGCGCTGATTTGATAAGGTGCGAATTGATTAGCGCCGAAGACACACGGTGGGGGGGGGGGTCTCTGAACAAGAGAGCCATCGATGACCTGTCGCGGGCTCCCCATCGATCACGGCCTTCCTCGGGATAACGGCGCACAATCCTTCGTTCCCTCTACACTCGCGCCTCGCCTCATTTGCGTTTTCTTAATTAACTCTGTTATCCGCCTTTGTAGACGGGTAAGCCATATTTCTATCGACGATTGTTTAAAAAGACAGCAGTCACCGGCTCCGTCAGGCAGCATTGAGGGTCTCGACTCGATGAGCCCGTGACTTTGAAGTGCGGTTTACCTCTGCAGTGTCTTCTCTTGAGTCAACTCTGGCCGGGTGCCTCGTGCAGTCGCCTTCTGAAATGGAATCTTTTTTTTTCGGGAGCATTGGCAGTGCCCTCTTACCCCTTAATTGTGGAGTTCCATCTGCTCGTGTGTGTGTGTGTGTGTGTGTGTGTGTGTGTGTGTGTGTGTGTGTGTGTGTGTGTGTGTGTGTGTGTGTGTGTGTGTGTGTGTGTGTGTGTGTGTGAGAGAGATGGTCCGCTTGTCCTGCCTTCTCGGCTGATGATTGGAAGCGATACCAGCTGCGCCGCCCTGAGCCCGAGACAAGACAGTGCTCTGTCTCGCATTCTGGCTTACTGAGCGCTAACGCAGAGATTCGCACAGCCGATCAGTCTTGGTAGGGAGTGATGACCTTGAGTGCACATGTCTTTTTTTTTTTATTTGTAATCTGATCGAGACACATCTGGTCCAAAAGGATTTTTGAAAAAATGACTGGACCAAACAGACACCTTTTCAAATCATTGTTGCCACTTTGCAAAAGCCAAGGTGTTTACCTAAATTCTCGCCATAGCCAGTTGGGAGTAAAAACCAAAACATGTTTTGTCCACCTCCCCCACGACCAACCCTGGGGATGTTCTCCTTCAAATGCATAAATACTATTCAGTAACAGCTGCCGCTGCGGCACCCATGCTAATCTCTTTAGCGACGGCTTGGTTCTCGCTTACGTCCTCTTCTTCTGTTGTCTTTGAGGCTCCTCCTTGCCTTTTTATCCCAACTAAAAGGGCACGAATTGAATCCTCAATGCCGGGGGCCGACGTCGCCTCCTGATTGAAGTTCGCCGAGATTCATTGGCGAGATTTCAGAAGTGAAATCTCAGCGATCCAGCCACATCCAAAGGTCATTAACCCCGTGCCTCCCGGCATAGAAATCCTCCCAGCCCTCATCTGCTCGCATATTTTATCCTCCCATCTAAATTTCAAAGTCCCACTGTAGCCATAAGGCTGGCGGTGTGGAGGAACACAGCAGCACCAAGCTGTGTCTCCGTCTTGTAAATTTGAGCACCCGTGTATTGTTGCCAGAGGTTTGACATTGAAATCATCCTCTTATTGAACCGGGTCCGAAGCAATCAAGTCTTTCCCTCCGACCCCCCCCCCCTCCGACAGCAGCTCATTAAAGCGCAATCCCTCTGGGACGCGCGTGCATCCTTGTGTGCAATCAACCTGACTGTTTACGCGTGCGTGGACCTCGTGGTTTGGTGTTTCCTGATTGATGCGGTTGTTTTTTAGTTGTTGAGACCTGAAAATTTGTGTCCTTTGTTACTTTTACTGTTGCGTACAGAGTGTCTGTTCTCCAAGGGGAAGGTTTGCGCAATCGTGAGTCCCCGAAACTCAGGTGTGCTCTGCTTTGCTCGACCAACCGCGGCGACCGCAGCACCTCCGTAAGGGCAGAAGGTCTTTGTCCCCTCTGTCTTCTCGCCCGACAGGCAGACGACGTGATGCTTTCGCTGACCTTCTGTCGTCACCGGCGCAAAACCCTTGGATCTCTCACCTTCCCGGCAGCACCAGGCAGGCAGCGCTGCCCAGGGATCGCGCCCGAGCCGACTGCCAACGAGAACCGCTGGGGCTGCATGAAAGACGAGACCTTAATTAGTGCTGGCAACTGATGAGCGTTGTTGTTTGTCATGATATATATGTTTAGTGTAAGTACTTGCTGAATTGCTAGGATTATATTGACAAGGTTCCCAATGCCGACCTCCAAGAGAAAGTTGAGTTTTGTTGGTCTGGGGTTTCCAGGATCGGACAGGAAGTGAAAGCACGTCTTGCTATGTCTAGAAACATATTCCCATTTCATTGTATTTTCAATAGTGAGGCTTTTCCTCTAGAAAGTATTGTCTCTTTGCTTTGTACTTTCTTATTATTATCGTTTCATATTCAAAATAAACATTTCAATAAATCCATGAAAACCAACTGGCTTGGCAAAGGTGTAAGCAAACACTACAGCAAACTGTCTCGCTGCAGGGCTCATTGGCCACTTTATTAGGTACAGTGCTCAGTCTCTTGCTCACACAAGTGGCACATTAGCAAGACAAAGCATGGCCATTTGTCCATAATTGTAACTTGGAATATTTCATTTATTTGGGGAAACTTAAATGATCATTTCAGATTTCATCTTATGACAAAATAAAACAAAAAACAATAGAATAATGACAATCACGTGCCGTAAAGCCGCGGAATTGCGCTTGGGTTTCGAAAGACAAACAAGCCTTCGCTACAGTAATGAGATGCGGCCGCGATGCATAAATGCCGCGTGCACATGCATATTCACAGCCGAGTTTGCAAACATCTGCGTAATCTATGCGCGTGTAGGTACAAGGTGGGCGTGAGCCCTTCAATTATGGTCGCCACAATCTGCTCCTACCTTCATCGACAGCCCACCCCTTACATCCCTCCAACCCCCCCCCCCCCACACACACACACACACACACACCCCGGCGACCCCCATCACCACCCCCGCTGCGCCTGACTGCCTCCGAAACTGTCCGCAAGAAAATAACACAGATAAGATTTCATCAGAACCGCGGCGGAGCTCCAGCGAGGCTCCGCTCTTGTCGTCTGAGCGAAAGCCGCTGGATGGATGGAAGATTAATGCAGTCATGGCTCTTGTGTTGCACAGCAGCAGACAGCGGTGGGGCCTCATGTTTAACCTGGGATTAGGCCTGAATTAAGTGGCTGCTCATATACATCACGGCTCATAGATTGTGTGTTTGGTCGATTTTAATGTTTCCCGTCTGTTTGAATCCAGCTTTCGGGAAAATATCTTTTTTTGCCTTGTAGAGAACCAGTGCAGCGTTCTGTTCTCTCAGCTCCTCTTTAACCGCGCGGTGCAGCCGGAATTGCTGAGCTTCCAACTTTGAAACGCCTTTCCACGAGGCCGGTGCTTTTTCGGTCGGACTTTGCGATTAAACGCGTGGCGAATCGGCTTGCATCGCGGTTGTAAAAATAAAAATTAAAATGCATGAGGCGACAACTGCGCGCTGCCCTTAAACAAAAAAAAAAGAAAAAATGCACCACAGAAGAAGACAAAGGAGCGCGGCTGCGAGCGTAACTGTTGCTAATCAGATTAGCGTGGATGGTGGTTTCTATCAGAATTGATTGGCGCCCTCGCAAGAAAAGACGAACAAAGAGCAGCAATGACGGCTTTTTTCCTCGGGGTGGGGAGCTGTGTGTGTGGGGGGGGGGGGTATTTGGCTTCCACTCATGACTGGCTTTGGCAAATGTTTTGGTGAGCACAGCAACGCTGCGCTGCTTACAGCCAATTGGGATGGTTCGAGCTGTAGCGAGGGGGCAGTAAAACAAAAAAAAAGATTAAATTGATCCAATTTAAATACGATATGAATGACACATTTTTATTTTGTTCTCTCTGAGGATATTTGAAAAGCGTCCATCAGCAGATCCTTCTCCTGCGAGTCAGCTTCACAAATGTTGTATTTTAAAAGTGCACATTTAATGACCTCTGAATTGCCTTCAAGAAAAAAAGTACAAAAATACAATGGATTTTTACACAAATGTAACATGTCTCGTGTTTGACTTCCTCCCCCTCCGACATCACCGCTCGACTTGTTTCGCCTGCAGAGGAGGCGACAAAAACACTTGCGCGGCCTTGGTGGGCCCGAGCCTTATCAAAGCGCAACGCGCAACGCGCAGCACTCGCCTGCGTGCGGCCAGATGAATGGCCCGCGACACAATGGCGCTAAATTAAATCAGTGATGTCAGATTGAAAAAATAAAAAGAAGGAAAGAACAAAACGCTCTCCCCTTCACATCACTCACTTCCAGAGGCGAGGATGGATGGACTAATAAGGACTTCTTTGTTTGCCTGCGTGATGCATTCAGGGTCGGGCCAGGGAAAAAACAAAACAAGTGGTGGTTGGATGCTTTGCCTGGTCAATTCCGCTTCATGCAGGCCCGCCGTCGCCGCAATTGTTCTCTCGCGGGCCGTCCTTTCATGGTTAATTAATTAATTATTGGCTCCTTGGTGTTGCTCTTAGCTTTCACTACCTCTTATGCCCGACACACGACACAGTGTCAAATCGGAGAGTAAGGAAGTAAACAATACTTCGTTATTGTACTAAAGTAGGCTTTTCATGTGTCTGTCCTTTACGTGAGTATTTCTTTTTCTGACGGCTTTTTACTTTGACCTTTGAACACACATATATGTACTTTCTTCCCCTTACATTGGAAAAACATGCAACAAAAGCATTTAAGTATTTAAAAACAATTTCTGTTAAAAATCAGTTCACTTATTATTGTTGTTGTTGTTGCTTGAAGTGGCGCTGTTTGTGCTATGCTGGTGTGTAGTTTAGTTATTGGTTAAGTTATCGTTAGCTTTTTATTATTATTAATTATTGTTATTAAAAGTGTAAACATCCAATAATGGGTCACTGGTAATAACTATTGTCCATTATAGTTTGATTGTGGTGCAGTTGAAAAAAGAAAAAAGAACTACACAATTGAGAGTAGCAAAGCTTTTCAAAAGGATCCAGATGCTCATCAAGTCACCCAGTAAGTTCAGTCCAAATTAATCTGATTAATCATAACTTAGTTAATCATAACATAGTTTCATTAATGGAAAAAATAAACTTTTTACTTAAGTACATTTCAGAACCTGAAATGTACTTAAGTAAAAGTACATTTCAGTCACTTTCTGACCTGGACTTGAGTAAAGGAATTGAATCAGTACTTTTACTTTTACCAGAGTATTTTTTTTCCAGAAGTATCTATACTTTTACCTAAACACAGAATGTGATGAATACTTTTGCCACCTCTTTGTAAAATACAATATTTCAGATCAGCTTCATTCGAACAAATGCGCTGGGACAACAGTTGATTGTTTTGCAAAGCGCAGCCGCTAATAATAAAAAAAACAACAACCTTTTTTTGGGGACGAGCTTTTGGACGGAGCTGGTGTCAGGTGTCGTTATAGGGAGTTACACACAAACAAACACACGCACACACAGAGCCATTACTTCCGCCACCGTGGCCCCTGTCACTGCTGCCGGCGGCAACCTGTCGAAGAGGAGCGTGTTAGCAAACACGGCCGAACAGGTGGCCGTGTCGGTGTCACTCATGCGTGAGCGGCCTCAGCTGAGCTTGTCAAGGCCGCCGCTTTCATCAACAACACACATAAGCCGAGGCTGTGGACCCCGACTCATTTAGGCTCCATTGGAAAACACCCACCCACTTGGTGATCTGAGTTGGGTTGAGTCATGTCAGACAAGTTATTTATTTTTTATTTTTTTCCACTGACGCATTAGTGATGCGCTTTTTGCTACATCCAGATTAGGCACAGTCGAAATTTGCAAAAATAGGCGCTAATGAAGATGTGAAATGCTTCAGGGATTCCAGATGAAATTGGGATGGAGCTGCACAAATCTTTTTTTTTTTTTTTTTTTTTTGATTACAAAATGGGTGACACAGTCGTGCAGTTGTTGGAGGCTGCCGCCTCACAGCAAGAAGGTTGTGGGTTCAATTCTGGGTCCGATTATTCCATGGATCAGCAAACGCAACCAACATACACAGACATCTCCACCCTGCTGAAATAGATCAGGGTGAACGCAGACCACCAGGTCGTTCTGTGTGGACACACGTTTTAAATGTGGCCGTTACTACCGATGTACATATTTAATGTAATGAGGCCCCGCTGGCAGATGTGACCCGTCACGTGACCTGGTTGACAAAAACCAACACGCGGCTTCTCGAGGCGTCCAGCTGCTCCTCACGGTGAGGTGGGAGGTCGCTGGGTTTTTCATGTTGAAGGGTAGAAAGACTCAAATCTGTGGAGACTCGGTTGGCTAGCACATTATGAGGTTCGACGTGTAGAATCACACTTGTTGTTGTGCGGATTCATTTGAATGATTGCTGATGATGTTTGCTGAGGAGGAGAAGAAGAAGAAGAAGAAGAAGAAGAAGAAGAAGGCCTTTATTTATCCCACATTGGGGAAATTTGGTACACCATACAGTGCAATGCGAGCAATGTGACGACTCTTATTCATCCTTGACGATGTGACCCCCGCCTCTCCTCTCCTAGTGTGAGTACATTTTATCCTCCTACATTGACCGATGATCTGTACTTCAAAGGTGCCACGTGTTGTAGAATTCACAGGATGCTTTGGTGCAGAGCCCTTTGTGATGCCATAAAGGGCACACCCACCTTGCAAAATATGACACCTGTCTTAAGTCAACATCCCCGGCCCTCTGTTTTTGTGTTCCGAGAGGCATTAGCGTTAGCAACAAGCTAAAACCCAGGGAATTTTTGAAGATGTTTGGGTTTTTTTTTTTGCCTTAGGCTGCAAACAGAGGGTTCAATATGCTATGTTCTGTAATTTTTCAGGGGTGGAAGGGGTTATAATGTATCATGCATGAGAATAACAATAAAAAAAAAAATCTAACGATGGGTGTAATATGAAAAAAACAAAAACAAACTGTGTGTCGATGCTGACGACAGGACCAGGTCGAAGGACACAAGGAGGGAAAGGGGGGGGGGAATCGACCGCAGCAGCGTCCCGACAACCACAACAACCGGCAGGCAGGTGCAGCGGAGCAAAACCCTACTAGTACGTTGTGCGTCAGAGGTGGAGGTGGAGAGCGCGTGTGTGCGTGAGAAAGAGGGAGAGTGAGTGAGGCAGAGAGAGAGAGAGAGGGAGAGAGTGGAGTGGCAGCGTGTCGGGAGCCCCTGACAGACATGCGCAGGAGCGTCAACGGCAGCGGCAGCAGCAGCAGCAGCGACGACACTGCGCTGCGTTTCCGCCTTGGCTGAGCGGCGCACACAGCCGAGAGGGGAGGAGGGGAGGCAGGCAGGCAGGCAGGCAGGGAGGGAGGACGACCGACACGCATAGGAGAGAGAGAAGGAGAAGAAGAAGAAGAAGAGAAAATCTTCATCATACAACCGACGCTGCGAACACCAGCGTCCCTTGCCTCCCGCGACTCTCCGGATTTTATCTTATTTCATTTCATTTTTTTTTTTTTTTTCCTTCCCGAGCGCCCGAAAAAGGAGCGACCCGCGCCGGAGCACATCCAGCATGGAGACTGCGCTAAAGAGCGAGCGCGACTACTGAGGAGAACGAGAGAGAGAGAGAGAGAGAGAGAGAGGGGAAAAAATGTAATCATTAAGGCTGACAATCAGGAGCACGTGTGTGTGCGTGTGTGCGTGCGTGCGTGCGTGTTTGACAGAGTGAGCGGGAGATTGAGTGAAACAAACCACCGTTCCCTCCGTTTCGTCTGATGCGACTGATCTGAATTGTTTCCCCCCCCCCCTCTCTATACTTGCAGAGCGAGCAGCGAAGGGAGCGGGGGACATTATAAAATAAATAAATAAAAATGAAGAAGTTCAACATCAGGAAGGTGCTGGACGGCCTGAAGGAGGTGTCCTCCTCCGCACCGTCCGTCCAAGTGGGGCCGCAGGAGAACCACCTGGTCCAGGAGACCATCCAGTCCGAGCACTTCCAGCTCTGCAAGGTGAGCCAGCCTGCTCTGCACCCCCTCTTCCTCCTCATTCTCCTCTTTTTTATTTTTCTCCATCCCCCTAAACCAATCATGTCACCCCCCCCCCCCCACCCCCCATTTCCAGTTCCTCAATCCTTCAATCTACGCCGGGCTCGTCCCATCCCAGAATAAATGCGGTGTGTCTGATCAGCGTCTCAACTGTCAGAAGCACCTGCTGGCTGCAGGCTTGGACGTTCACCAGCAACATATTAATATACGGCGTAAATATAGATGTATATAAATATATACATAGTGAGGGTTGGGGTAATTGGAGCCTTGGTTTGAGACCCTCAGTGTCCTCCGTCACGCGTGCTCATGTTTCCAAAGTGACGAGGACGTTCCTCAAAATCATCACTTTCTAAAATTGTGAACATTGGGCTGCAGATTTATTTATTTATTTATTTATTTATTTATTTATTTTTTTGGGGGTATGCCCCCTCCCCCATTTTTCTGCTGCTAGTGTACTCGGCATGAAGTGTCATATCAAGGGGTTGGGCCACACTGATCCCCAACCCCATCCCTCCATTGCATAATCTGCTGGCTTGGGATTAGCAAAACGGTGCTTTCCAGATGACGTGCGTGTGCTCGCGTGTGTGTGTGTGTGTGTGTGTGTGCGTGAGCTGTTAGTGTGTGCCCCCCCGCCAGGCCCCTCCTCCTTCTCGCCTCGTCTAATCCTTCCGGAGTCTCTCCATCCTCTCCTCCGCTCTCTCTCTCAGACACACCTCTCACCATCGCCTCTCTGCTCCTTCCTTTTCTATCGCATGCACGCGTCCCTCTTCACTCCACATCACCGATCCGTCGGGAAGGTGGTGGTGGTGGTGGTGGGGGGCGGGGGAGGGGGCACTCACGGTCCCTGAGGTGAGCCTTTTCAAAATTGAAAAGAAAAAGGAAACAAAAAAAATGTCCATCCTTCCCTTCCTTTCCCTCCCCTTCCCCTTTTTGTCCGGACAACAACAAACAGGGTGAATAAACGCTTGCGCCACGTCCCACCGCACGGCTCCTCTGTTACGTTAAATTACAGTCTGGCTGAAGTGTCCCCTAATGGTTTGGCTGTGGTCTTTTTATAGGCATCGCCACTATCGACCCACAAATGTAACCTGCTTGATTGTGATGAGCTCGTTTGGATGCAGAAGTGTAGTGTTTACCTGGCGCTCGTCTCTGTGTCTTTTGAGACGAAAAGCGTAGACAGGTCGACCTTTTTAACTATCTTTCCATCCAACCTTTTGGAGTGCTATCTTTTCCTCCTCACCTGCCAACAAAAGCCTTCATAATCCAGGAAGAACCCCTGTGATCTTTGGCTGGTTTTTGAGAGAACGTTGGCAAAACCAAAGGCGTCCAAGTCCGATGTTGTGAGCAGATTAGCTCTGAAATGTCACCGTCGTCGTTTGCCAGGAGGAGTTGTGTAGGGCGCAGCACCGCCAGCGCACCCGAAGGGGTCTAGAAGGTGCTACTGCTCTCGGTTCTGGAGGCATTGAAGTGGCGTCTTTATCCTCCGCCGTGGCCCAAATACGTCTGTAAACTGCCCGGTGCCTGACTGAAGCGTCTCTCAGACGAACGATTCAAGACGCATGACGTTCGTAGCATCTCTCTCTCTCTCTCTCTCTCTCTCTCCCCATCTCTCTCTCTCTCTCTCTCTCCATCTCTCTGCTTCTTCCAGCGAGGGAGGCAGGTGCCGCTTGCCGCTCCCTTATGTAACTCGCTTTAGCCTCCTGCCACTGAGCAAACAAATCCGATGGCCCACCACCAGCTGACTGATGCCATAAAGCTGCAGTCACACGCGCGCGCGCGCGCACACACACGCACACACACACACACACACACACACACACACACACACACACACACACACACACACACACGCACACACCACCTTCAGTGTATGTATGTGAGGGGGAGGGGGGTAAACCAGAAAACATCCAACAGCGCAATGTCCTCCAAAAAGACCTTCCACTACACCATAATGGAATACCTGTTAGCGGCGAGGGCCGGCAGATTTTGACCGAGGAAATCAGAGGGATTAGGGAAATGGATTAATGGTCATAGATAAAATGAACAAGGACCAAGGTCTGTGCACTTCTGCATTCAGCATCCCCCCCGAATGAAACACACTCGCGCTGACCCGCTGTGACATTCAAATTGATCCCCCTCCGCCACGCCTCTCTCTTCTCTCTCGTCCAGACTGTTCGTCATGGCTTCCCCTACCAGCCGTCGTCCATGGCTTTCGACCCGGTGCAGAAGATCCTGGCCATGGGAACCCAGAGCGGTGCCCTCAGACTGTATCCTTTTTTTGAACGCGACTGAACCGTGACTTCACCGCCGTCCCCCGAATCCGAAAGGGTAAGTGAGCTGCTGCCTTCATGCGCTCGCGTCGTGATGTCGGAGGAGGTTCTGGCTGGAAGTTCACCTGGATCTGTTTGGCTTCTGGATGGATAAGCTCCGGATGTTATCTTGTGGAGAAAACATCAATAGCTTCAAAGCCAAACAAGAGTTTTTTTTATTTTTATTTGAATCCCCGTGAATACCCCATCATGTCATCATATCGTCTCATACCCAGGAACTGCTGCTTTCTCTTTTTGGATTAATTCTTTCTCCTAAACTTTTGCACGCACAATCTCACACTTAAGTGTTTTTTTTTTCCAATATATGGTGGTGTTCTGTCTTCTCATTTGAAGTTAAGTTGCCAGCACTTGTGGAAATGTCTCAGACTGCCCTGCCAACATCCTGAAATATGGCAACAACTGTAGCACAGTCTCAACTCCTGGTGTGGTTGGTACCCAAGAAGTTGAGAATGTCCTGCTTCTGGTGATCTGAACGCTTTGCATCCAAATCATAGCGAAGTTTCTTTGTTACACGTCCCCCGAACTCCATCTCCCATGGATGCCGCAACTTTCGCTTCTGTCACCGCCGTAGTTTGCAAATGTCCGCCACCTCAGCCGGCCAGCTCCCGGCCAGCCCCGTGCCGTCCTATCTGCTTGGGTGAGGCCCAGGAGGGAGGCGGGTGAGGCGGCTCCTGCTGGCTTCCCTGCAGTATCGGCAGTTTCGCTCAAACGGGGACAACAGCTTGCACTGAAACGGCACCGCGGGGAGTCGTACGGCTCGGGAGAACGCGCCGGTGTCGGCTCGCCTTTTTACAGGTCCTCCATGTGTTCCCCTGCCTGTCCGACAAGCCTTGCCAGCTCATTACGCCGTGATGAAGAGCTGTCCGCCCGCTCGTCCTTCGTGGCCACCCGCTGGCAAGACTGTGGCAGCGCCTCTGTCCCGTTCACCTGCAGCAGGGAAAAATAAAAGAGAAATAAGGACGGAAGCAGGGGGACTTGTCTCCAAACACGGTCAACAGAGGTGATTCAGTCCGGACGCCTTCTGTTTGTCTCTTCTCTCAGAGATTGATGCACCACCTAGCATTTAAATGAAATGCCTTTCTCAAACCTTGTCAGGTTCAACAGAACGAGCAGGTTTTTACGAGCCTCAAGCAAAGAAGGTTCTCTGAGCGGTGCAGATGCGTTAGTAGATGAGGGATACAAATCCTTCCCCGGCTACACGGTGCTGCGTCAGGACTGATGCAAGAACTTGCCGAAAAAAGGCTTAATGGGGCTTATGTCTCACCGGCTGCCGTGAGCTCCCGACTCTTTAAACGTAAACTTGAGAATGAGGGAAACAAAAGCAGAGCCTTGAACTTCACCAGCACAGGGATGAAACCCAGACTTTGCTCCATCTTGTCGGACAGTTTCTCCCGGCTCAAACTTTGAAATGGAACTGGCGGCGGCACTGGCAATTGTTTCGGGAGTGATAGAATCTAATCTGATTGTGCGGAGTTGAATTGGGAATCATTCTTCTATTGTCTGGTTCTGGCTCTCATCCTGCGGTGTCTGTTTTTCTTCTCACTTCTCTGTCTTTTTATCTGATGACAACGATACAGAAGAATTGAAGGATCTTAATGAGGATAGTGAGCTGCTTTTCACACCTGGGCTGCTTTGCTTTGTTCCAAAACAGATGATTTTTGTTCAATTCAATTGGCACATTTCTTATTTGGTTTTTTTTCATGAAAGTGGAATGAAGCTCTCAGCCTCATTGGGCTTTTTTTTTTTTTTTTTTTTGGGTGCATCTTTTTGCACCCCAGACTAAAACAACAATAATTGACAGCAGCAAAAAAAGAGTTCAGTGCAGCAAGGCTAAAGATTGACATTTGGGCAGATGAACACATTTCCCACACTGACTAGAGATCTCTTTCCGCCTGTTGCCAGGCAGAACATGGAACAAGGCTTTATCTTCTTACTGAATGGTCAATCTCAATGAACCGCTGCAAGATCTTTGCTTAAGTTGCTCAGTGTCTTGAGCCTTTGTTGCTTTCACGTATATCCAAACCAATCAAGTCACAAGGGAAATGCCCCCTTTGGTTTGTAGCCAACTTGTCAGGCTTGAGCGCGCCTAGTGTCATTTGTTTCTTTTGGGACCGATGCGCTGCGGATTTCCTACTACTGCTCTGCTCCGGTAGAACTTACGTGATGCCCTCCGACTCCTGCGCTGAGACACACAAGCGCCCCAGAGGCCTTCTTTTTCTCAGCTAGCGGCTGCTCGGGGGTCTACCCTTGTCTCGCCATGTTTGCATGTGCGTTTGCGTCGCCTGGCTGGGTCCGCCACGACACTTGGCTGTACCTCTGCTCCCAGTGAGGATTACTGGAAGTGGCAGACCGAGGGGGCCTCGGCGTGGTCGCGTGGCACAGAACCGAGAAGGCTAAAAGAGGAGGCGCAATGTGTTTGTGCGCGTGTGTAAATATGTGCCCCGGCGTTGTGTTTGTGTGAATCCTCGGAGGAGACGGTTGATCCCTTCAAGTGCGGAGACAATCGCCACTGTGATCTTCCCAAAATTGCCTCGCGTTTGGTGCTCGCCACCGACCCACTGACAGTGTCCCATTGTTGTTGTCCTCAGCACCAGGGGGATTAAATTAAAAAGAAAAAAGAAAAAGAAAAGAAAGGCGGGGAATAGACCAGGGCCTGCCGCAGACTGCTGGGATAAATGGGAAAGAGTAGCTAAGTCAGGCTTTCCCTCCGCTTCAAGAGCTAATGGCCAAGAATAGAATCGGTATTGATCCGTGTGTGGTAACGCATTGAGACAGTCATGCCCAAGTGTGCAGACACTCTTCTGTCAATTGTTTATGTATATATATATATATATATATATATATATATATATATATATATATATTGTTTTTTCCCTTTCCCCTGCATGCAGCAAAAGGAAGTTATGGGATTTTTTTCCCCTTTTAATGCCTGTAAGCACATCACGAATTTCAGCTTTGCCTTGGATTGACAGTGCAATTTAAAAAAACCCAACAACAGACAAAACAGTTTTTTCAGCTGCATGTTCTCTCATTTTTTTTAAAAGCAGCACAAAAGACTGCAAACTGATGATTGGACCTCCTACTTTGTTTAGCATGTAGGTCCAACAGTTTTATCTCTCGGGCTTTGCCCGACGCCTCTCAGGACTTTAGCCCATTAGCTTAATGCTGGACCTGTTAAACAGCTTCAACCGCAGGCTGTTGACACGTAGCGCTGGTGTGACATTGCTAGCAACAGCAGCCGCAGCAGCAGACGGGACAGATCACGGCTGATTCGGCACGACGAGCGTCATCTGCGAATCAATCACGCAACGGTTAATGATATTATGAGCCCTCGAAGGAGGCGGCTGAGATCCGCCTTCCTCCGCCTGCAGAGATTACCTAAGATTAGACTGTTGATCGAGCTTTGTGTCAAAAACAGCGGGATTCTCCTGTTTGCCGGGTGCAGAGTCTGTGTCAACAAAAGATTATTATTTTTTTTTTCCTCCAAGCAGAAGAATTGGAGGATGGATGTCAACAGACCACAGACTGTGTCTTGTACCTTCCATACTGACAATTCCGCGACTGGATGATTTTTTTCCCCCCACATGCTTCCTTTCGATAATTGAAATTTATACTCTGCTGCTTTAATTTATGTATTTAAAGGCGACGATAATGTGGGTGGAAATTAGCTGTTTTTTTTTTTCTTCTGGAGCGTTCTCTGTCAGTCCTGAACTCACAACACAGGGTTGCAGTGTTTCGTCTGAAGAATTTATCATATGGGAAAGAAATCAAACTCCTATTTTTCAGATTGAACCTTGAATCTTTTGCCAGAACCAAAAGCTGGAAGCTGGAAACTTCCAGATTCTGATACTTGTGGATGAGCAGATTTTCAGCAGATTTTCATTGGTGTTTTAGTGTATTTCGTATCCGAGCTCCTATTTTCACAAATGATTGTAACTCCACACTTACCTTTTTTCTTCTTCTTCTTCGGAGTACATCTATAAAGGTCTTCACATTAGATGGTGAAGAGTGATTGCAGCTGCGTTTTCCACTTATTTTCAGTAGCTGTGGGAGCAAACGGAGGATAATTAAATTGGGGGTGGGGAGTGGGGAGGATGGGGGTGGTGGGGAGGGAGTAGGGTGGTGAGCTTGTGTCGAACACGTTTCTCCAAACACAGGCAGAAATCTTTATTCATCTGTTCGACTGTTTAGCTGTGTCTTTCTTCAAGGCCGGCGCTCTGGCCAAATACGGTGGTGCGGTAAAAACGCATGTCCTCCTAATTATTTCTAACGATCCCTGTCAGTTGTGGCCGTGGCCGACCGTTCTGCGGCAGCTGGCTGCAACAAAAGGCGACCCCAGAAACTGAGGTTTGCAGCAGCACTACCCCAACACCAGCGCAGCCAGAGACGCCGCTCGGAGTCAGACTGTGAATCGGTCCTGTCTCGGTGTTGACGCAGAACAAAACTGGCTCTGCCTTTTGTATGTCCTTCTGCAGTTGGTTCCAATCCCAAGGCCCCTTAATTTTTTGATCCAAAATAATTTTGTCATTTTGTCTTTTTCAAGTAATTTTGTCCTAGAAAATATTTAAACTTTAATTCTTTATCTACACATTTCCAGTTCACATTATGCTAAATTTGTGCAAGTTTCTTTCTTTTTTTGACAGTGCGTCAACATCCTGGCATTCTTCTTTTTTTGGAGGCAGTCATGACTTTTTGTGTGGCATTTGCATCGGCGCCCTTATGGGAATAATTCCCTCACTTAAATGTCACTTATTCTCCGTTTCCTTCTGTAATATTTCCCCCATAAATTCCACTTTACCCCACCAGTCCTGTGAGCTTGTCCTCCCATTGTATGATCGCACATTACTCAGGGTCACCTGTTTGGCTGCCACAGCCCTGTACGACCGTATTGTGAGTTGACCTGACCATGTAACAGTCATGTTAATCAATCTCCATCTGCACAGCTTGACAGTATTTCAATGCAGAAGTGAACCATTGTGAACGTTGCCTTCCTCTTCTACCTTCATCCGCTGGATTTGGCGTACAGGCTTTGAAACGTCTCTTTCAGATACAGCGCAAGCCTCCTGTTAGCCAGTTAGGGCGACGCTGGCAAAACTCGCCGCGGAATGAGTCAGCAGGTTAAGTCGCTGCGTTAATGATCGATACATGTTTGTGCGTTTCCCATCAATAACAAGACACTCAAGGAATCCATCGAGGAACACTCCTCGCCCCGGATGCTGTGTCTAGGGCTCAAGCTAGCAGTAGCATATGCAAGGGGTGTGAGGGGAAGGGTGAATTCTGGGAAAGAGGAAAGTTATCACCCAAAATCAAGAGGGATTAGTGTCTCATCCCAGTTGACCTCGTTTTACAGTTTAACGCTGTGGGGGAGACTAAGAAGAGGAAATGACTTGAAATGGAGGCGCTTTTATCGCAGCTGATATTGTAAAAAAGAAGAGTCAGCCTGGGCCATTTTTTTTTTTTTTTTTTTTTTCCCAATTCGAGCAGAAGGGTGAGAAGCGGAGTTGGTGAGGCAGCCAGAGAGCCGGAGATGTGTGGCTTTCATGTCACTTCGCCGCACGTCAAGCCACCGTCCTGGCTGGAACAAAAGATATGCGTGCCTGCAAACTTCTGCACTGTCCGACCGCTTCAAGTCCCCTTGAAAAGGAAGCCCTGCTGTTGCAGGTTTTCCTCTTTCAGCCGCTGTCCGCCGGCACGCGGCTCTGTCCGTTCTATTGCTTCCCAGAAGTGGAATAAGACTTCTTTTTGCTGCATCAGTAGCGCCAAAGTGCAACTGCTGCCGCCTCTCCCAGTCCAATATCCTGTCAGTGTGTCCCCCGCTTAAGTCCTTTAGCCTTGACAAGCCCCAAATGGGATCCGGGTTTTGGATGATTAAAGTTGTGCTGTCATGTTGCACTTGTCGTCAATAATTTAGCACGCATTTAACTCCAGCTTTCCTTGCCCCCCCGCGTCTTGTCCCTCCAATTTTTGCCAGCTCCACTCCTCCTGCTCGGCCTGTTTGCGTCCGGAGCCGTTTGACTTTCTTTGAAGGTTATTTATGTTTCTCAACCACCAACTGCCAGATGGAACGTTTCTGAAAATCCTTTTGGAGTTTTTCTTACGCATCCGTCTGGCAAATAGTCCATACAAAGTGTTTGGAAAAAGGGGAACCGAAACTTGGAAGGTGAGCGGGCAACCATCTGCATATCTGCACAAGTTATACCACGTCAGACGGACCAATCGGATGGGTTGCCGGGCAGTATTAGCCGTGCGTCACGGGTCCCGTGCACTGCAGGGTTTGACAGAACTGCTGCCAGAGCCAGTCTGGAGTAAAGTCAAGCAGCGTTGTGCACCGAGGGAAAGCCTTTTTTTTTTTTTTTTACCTGGACACAAGTAACTGTTTTTAGAGCCTGGTTACGCCAATTTTTTAAACCGGGTGCTGTTGGTGATAATCTCAAAACGCCACGATAGAATATCATTGTCTGCAAGTCTATCTTGTGAGAATATTTTTTTTCTGGACAACCAAGCCTTTGAGGTCGAGGATTCTTGACGGCAGACGTGTGGTAAACACGGAGGACTTCCGTTGCTGACGAACACTAAAGACGTTTTGTCAGTTGGACGATGATGTTCATAATGTCTTTGAACACTTTGATCATTGCTGATAGTTGATAGTTTTCCTCTGTATCAGTCAATACTAGGTCATCAAGTGACATTTCTGAGGAGGATAGAAGTCATCCTGTCGGAACATGGAAAGGAAGCGAGAGAAAAAAATAACTACAGAAACTTTGTCAGTATGGATGAGGGTCATAATTTGCCAAAGTTGCGTTTAAAATGTTTTTTTGGCTTTTTGTTTTTTGGGTTTGTTTTTCTTAAATTGTGCACGCCACTGCAGTCACCGACTTGTGCACTTGCAATTCCCCACAGATGACTGGCGAGGCTTGAGTGGCTCATCATAAATGGAGCGTGTCGTGTGTGCTGCAGAGAATAAATTGATCCAGTTTTGTAATCTCACACACCGGGAGGCTGTACCTGACTGCGGTCTTGGATGGTTGCTTTAACTCTGTCTTCTCCGAAATGCACCACAGTGTTTTTATCGGGCAAATTATGCAGCTTTGGAATTGCTCATCATTACCTTTAAAGTGCTGCTCTTGATGGCGTTAGACGCAGGTAGACGTACACAAATAAATAAAATTTCATTTTAGATCCTCATTAAACCTGGTGATGGATGCAGGCCTCCTGGAGGCATTTTATATTTTTGTTTAATTTCATTTAAACTGAAGCTGGTTGTCCTAAAATGTGGAGATTCAAGTCGGCGGTGGAGACAGGAATCACAACAACCTGAGAGCAGTTTGAAGGAAAGAAGCCTGATGCTGAACGTTGACAGGTTCAATCCCAGTGACAAATGTCATTGATCCACTCTTGAGCCACCCGGTCAGTTGGTACACAACTTGTACATGCTGTCTGAGTTGTCAGACTCTGGATTCAGTGTCAAGCCCCCTCACTGTTTCCTTTTGGAAAGGGAGTGTTTAAGTCCCTGCTCCCCAAACACAGAGTCCCCCGCCCCCGTTCTGCCTGATGGTTCACTCTCAGGGCTTTAGGTTTACTGGCTTCTCCACACCCTGCGAGCACATTTTCTTTTTCTCCCAACTTTGTTTGGAGTCAAACCCACATTGAGGGTTTGCTGTAATTTCTAGAACAGTGTCTCCATCAACGTTTACAGCGGCGACGTCTTCTCTTTTACCCTGAAGGTTGGAATTTGATGTGTCATTCAAGTTGACAGCTTTCCAGTCAGCGAAACTGAGTCAATGCATTTATTTTCAATGGCAACCAAACAGACCAAATTTGGCTAATACATTCTCAGCCAGTCAGTGTTGATTAACGGAAACTATTTTGAGTTGCAGACAAAGGTTCCAAGTTAGTCTCTTCCCAACCTGGACCTCCAACTTTAGTTTGCAAGGGTTCTCTCGAGGTAGTTTTCCACCCACAGTCCACACAAGTGTGGATGGTTGGTTCTGTGTGTATGTGGCCTTGTGATAAACTGGTGACTTGTCTGCATTGTACTCCCCTTGCATTCACTGCGAGACCACTAGGATAGTCTCCAGAACCTTGGAGTACAGGATGGGGTCAGGGTGAGGGTTAGAAAATGCATGGATAGATTTTCCCAGATTTCTGTTGAAAGGCGATGAGAAGGGTAATTCCTGGGCTAAACTAGTAAAATTATTTGTCAGTAAACCTAATTTGATGGTGTATTCCACTCTTTAGTAGGTTGCATGGTCATAGCACTTACAAGTCAGCTCCAACTCTACCGGGCGTTACGTCTCGTAGTGTGGAAGAGTGGAAGAAGAACTTGACACTAACCGATACATTTGTGTATTCGCTATTCCAGTGTATGTATGAGTGTGTAGTTCCTCAGCAAGTAGGTCATAGTTGACCGCTCCTGAATCTTTACCCTGAAAATCTTTTGGCCCAATAAAAAACTTGCTGCCGTTTTGCGTGCAACAATCCTGGAAGTACACAGACCCACCCAACCACCAACCACCCAGCACCCCGCCAGTGACAAGCAGAGAAGTGCGGCGCCGTCAGCCCCTGGTGATTTATGACAGGATTTACTCCTCGTCACTGCTGCAGCTGCTGGTCGGGACCACGTAGCTCCCCGTATGGATTTGCATTCATATTAGACCCCGGTCAATATGCGTCGCCTCTGTTAGGGGTGCTTTTCCCGAGCGAGGCGCCGTATCGTTAACAGGCAAGTTTCCAAAGTAAACGAGCGGGCGCACTCTATTGAATTTGTCCTCCTACACGGGCGCGGCGTCTGAGTCAGGAGTTACGGTACGTGTGCGCATTAGCATGTTGTAGCGCCGGGGCCGCCCATCGATTTCAAATTGCAATCTGTTTGTAAGTCTGAGGCCTCGGCTGTCGTTACACCCTGATGGACTCCCCGGGCGATAAATCACGTAAAAGCGGGTTCCCGTGAAGACCTCTGCTCGCCGCAACTCTCTGAACCCGACGCCGTGGAATTTTTATTTATTTGTTTATTTATTTATTTCTAATCTCGATAAAACGGCGGCGGGACCGCTGCCAAGCAGGTGTTCGGGACTCGCCCCGGATCAGATTACGCCGTGTTCAGAAAGCCTTTTCGGCTCGTCCGCTGATATCATCAGCGCCTCGCGGCCGCCCGTAAATCCCACCACTCTGTGACACGTCGCCATCATCCGTCAGATCGTACGCGACGGCGGCGGAGGAGCCACGTCGCACCGGATCAATTTCAGAGGCGTATCGGAGCTTTAATGAGCCCCGTGATGTCTTTCAATTACCAAAAACATCCGTGGCTGTACGTTGAGGACGGGCCGAGGCTTAGCGTTCGCTGCAGCTGGTCCAGAGAGATGAGAGTTGAAATACGAGGGGAGGCGGCGGGAAGCGTCAAAGGTAAACGGCGTGTTTGCTTTGTTCGCTTTCAAGGTGACATGACCACACAGTCTGGAAAATATAAAGGGATGTCCTCCCCCGTTGTAGTATAGTTGAATATATCGTCCAACGTGGTTCTCAACTGGTGGAGTTTCAGGACACACATTTATTCCACAGCACTCAAATTGATTCCACCAAAAGAAAAATGCTAGCCCACTTTCTATCTTTTAAAGTAAATAAATTGTTGAAAATTATTCAGGATATTAAATTGAATTTTGTGTCCTGCAAAATAAATGCCCAACATTTTATTTTGCATTTTAGTGCCTTGTCATTTTTTTTTTTTATTACTGATCGTTTCTGCGGTGTGGGTAGGTGAGTGATATCCCTATGTGCATTTGGGAGGAGCGAGCAGGGTTTTAATTGGCTGCAGCACTTCAGTTGAATGTTGTTTTTGTCTTTATTTATCTATTTTTATTTTACTTTTAAAATTTAGATTTAAAATACCTTTAAAAAAAAAAAAAGGGGGAAACCCACAAAGCCTCGACCAAATCAAAACAGCTCTGCGACCCACCAGTTGAGAAACTCTGGTTTAAACCCTCCGCAGCCACAAGCCAAAGGTGGTGCTTGTCACGCTTCCCCCACCGTCTCCTCGGCGTGACCTCAAGACTGCCCGTGTCCTCTCTACGTGGCCGTCGGGTTTTCAGGTCTCCTCTTCGTAATATAAATTGCATATTCATGCGATTGGATAGCCGTGTGTCTGGAAGGTTTGCCAGAAGCTCCATTTGCTCCGCTCGTGCCCGATGATGTCTCATTAGCCCATCACAGTGTCTCTAACCGGTGCTTAAACATGCACCTAGCGCGGCTGGGAAAAATCGCACTTTCATGGCCGCCTGTCATATTCTTGGGAGGCGTGTCACATAAAGAATGATCAGCCAACAAACTCTATATCTTGTGAAGCTGAATTGCAGGGGAAATAAGGGAACATCTGCCTGTGGTTCCTTTTTTTTTTAAAAAGGGTATTACGGCAATTTTTCTAGATTTAAAAAATCCATTCAGTTCTGTCTTGCTGTGGCTGCCGTCGTAGGTTTCTGTACAACTAACCAACACGTTTGAGCTCCGGACGCATTTGCTTTTATTTATTTACCTCAGACGGGAAATTGTTGGTTCGGTTTCCTGTTGAGCTGTGTATCTCCCCGCTTACTCCTAAAATATTTAATGAATAACCCATCGCTGATGAGTAAATGGATGAAATATTGATGCGTTTGCATCCTTCTTTTTTTTTTTGTTTTGCCTTCCACTGATCAGAGACAGAGAGTATTTGAGAGCCTCGGTATGTTGGTCCTGCTCTCCACATGTTGATAAGTAGTTCCACAATCCACGCTGTCGTCCAAACCGGAAGAAGGACCTTCGCACTGGAACCGAATTGGTGCAACCAGGGAAAGTCATTTGTTGATTTGATCCTTCAGGGATTGAAAATCTGTCAAACACCATTCTAAAAGATGCTCACCAAACCTTGTGTTGCCTCATCGCCAAGGTAAAGACATCATGGGAGCATACTATTTGGTAGCCAAGGAGACAGATTTATTGGTTAGCATTCTGTCAGAACAAGGTGTAGTTGGTGGCTCTTCCAGATTACGTGAAAAGAAAACATTTTTTTTCATGTTTTTTGTTTGACCTTCGGAGCCCCAAAATTGCGGCAATCAAATACTGCTGCACTTGGATAAGAGCTTTTTGGCGAAGCCTTGACAAATATTTGTTTTCACATTGTGCATCGTGAGAAAGGATTTTAAACAATTGGGATATTATTTGTCCGTATCCCAAATTGCACCACTTCAGCAGCTCCGATTTTCCGAGACGTCAAAGCCCGAGCGGCTAATGGTTACGGGCGGTGTAAATGCTCGGTTATGACCTTACAGAAACCTTGATGCCGCTGTCTCTGTCGGCAGGATCTTCTGCGCGCACACACGTTAACACATCCACACGCACGCACGCACGCACATGCACTCTGGAAGAAAGACAGAGAGGTTCCCCAGATACCGGACCTTGAGGAATTGCCTGTCACCGTGTTTGCTCGAGCCGAGATGGGATTCATGTGTGTGCCAAGGCCCTGGAAGACCGAGGCGAAGCTGGATGTGGCTGCAGCTGCACACGCACACACACACACACACACACCAACTCACTGTAGGTGTGCCCTTGGCTGCAGTTTGATATTTCCGTGCAGACTCAGACAGACCCCGGCGTTTAGCCGAACACGCGTCCGTGTGACAGGCCCTGCAAAGTCCCCGCGTGCGATAACGATTGGCATTAGTCCTCCGTGAAACTTATTGCTTTTCCTCGAGGGGCTAAAGGCTAACGCTAGCTGCAAAATATTGCAGGCTGCATCAGCAGTAGCGAAGAAGGTTGCCCCGAGACATTTCAAAGGAATGAATGTCCCAGTGGGTCGAGCCTTGGCGTCGCAGTGAGGCACAAAATTTGACGAGACTGTCGACTCGGTGTGACTTGATGCAGTTCATGCAATTCCCTGCGATTACGTGGAGTGACATTGCCATGATGGAATATTATCAATGTAGAGTGCTGCTTTTGTCTTGGCCAGCTACAGAGAGAAGCATATAGTCACCAGGTATCTATATGGATGACACACAGAAGATGATCTGAGTTCTTTGCACTGAGGTCCCGTGTGACGCAAACTTATTGTGACTTGACCAATGTTTTCTTGAGATTAAGTGTCTCTAGAAAGCATGTTCAGTTATGGAATTTAGACATCTGTGATGTCACAAAGGGCACCACTACCTTATTGAACAGGTGTTCTCTTTAGGTCTTTTTATGTTCCTGCGGGAAGCTGTGAACCAAGGGCGCAATTTTCCGTTTTCTGGAGAACGATGGAGTGTTTTTTTTTTTTGTGGGATGAAAAGCAAAGACTTCGAAACAGGTTTTAAAAATAATCGGACACTTTGCCGTCGATTTCCACCAAGCACCCCTGGAGAACTATGCAAATCTTGACGTTTGCCGCCCCCCCTTCCCCTCCCCCTCACCCCACTGGTAGCCGCGCTCCCTCATGTTGCGTCGCTGCCGGCTGCCCTTTAGCCGGCCGCCGCCGCCGCGGTGCTGAGCGCCCGCGGGAGAGACGCACACGCGTGGCGTGACGCGATGACTCAGGTCTCTAATGCCCCCCCCCCACGCCCACCCCCCCCATCTCCCACCCTCTCCCGCTCTCAGCAGCTTAGCCAGCCTAATGCACTGGAGGCCTTAGTTTGTGTCCAGCGTGTGTGTGTGTGTGTGTGTGTGTGTCGGGGGAACATGACTGGCCGAGGGGCTGTTTGTGCTTTTTCCGTGTGATTGGAGCAGAAGGCGGATTATGTTGTGACGTGGTGTCGGCGGCGGGAGGAGGACGAAGGGTAGGAGGAAGAGGAGGGGGTGAGGGAAGAGACAGACGTGGTGGGACTTGGCTGAGGAGGAGAAAGAGAAGAAGAAGGACAAGATGATTTTTACAGCCATACTTATTTTATTTACATATATATACAAAATAACAAGAAGATGAAGAATAACACGTGCGTAAAGTTGCGTCCAAGTTCAACTAAGTGAGGAGGAGGAGGAGGAGAATTCCAAGGACGACGATACAAACGGTGACTCGGAGCCAACGTGGTCGTCTTTCTCTGGCGGTGCTCCGTGGTCGTCCCTCCCTGGGCCTGTGAGCGGGGCTCCGTCACGGTGGGACGGGGCTCCTGACCCGCTGGGGCCCGGCGAACGCAAATGTCAGTAGCTCGGGAGGAGGGAGACGCCCGCTATTACTCACCCAGCACACGGACCACTGCGGATCCTCCTGGTTCCCTTCCACCTCCTCCATTCACAACATCAGGGAGGCTGGCCGGTGGAGACGGGGTGCTAGCGCCGCGTGTCTCTTCTAAACCCCACAGACACACACATTTTCTCTGCTCACACATTGTTGGCGAAGCAGCTAATTTGTTTGCCGTCCGCCGGGGACGCAGCCGAGTGATGACGGCGGAGCGGAACAGCCGCGACCGGCCGCTTTATTCACTTTACGCTGATGTTACTGTGGCGGCGGCGGCAGCTGGTCTCGCTGCCCATTTTTAGAAACTGTTGCTGCATTGTCATGCATTTTTAATGGCTGAGGGCCACTGTGGCAGTGCACATTCACTGTATCTGTGTGTGTGTGTGGGTGTGTGGGTGTGGGTGTTTGCATAATATGTGCTCTGTATGTATGAGTTGCGTCGTAGTACGTAGCAGAGAGCCAGGTGAGCTGCAGGACATTATGCAGCCCATAAGTGCCCGAGTTTCTCTTCTTCTTCTTCTTCTTCTTCTACTCTTGCAGCGTATGTGCTAGCTTCTATTTTGTTTCTGTGTGTTTGTTTGTTTGCTTGCTTGCAGTCGTTTTCTCTTTTTTTGTTCCTTTGCTTTTGGACAGTAATGTGATGTGACTGGCTTGGACGCGCAAGCCTGAATCGTTTTTTTTGAAAGCAAACCTGTGGGGTGGGCTCGCATTCCCTGGGGTCCCCCACTCTCCCCACCCCCACCACCACCACACCCCTCCAGCTAATGCTTTTTGCGGGCTCCCGAGAAGCGTCTCTCTGCGAAAGAAAGAAAAAAAAAAAAATTTAATTTGACGCTCGGCCAAAGCCCAAAATAAACCGACTGACTGTCGAAAATAGAAACGGAGCGCCTAGCCCGCTTTTTGTTTTGCGGACGCTGATTGAAGCCGACGTCCCTTGTGCTTAACGCGGCTCCATCGTCTCGGGTTAAAATAACATGCGGTGGGGCGGGGGGGGGGGAAACAAAACAGGAATTGCATTTTTAATGGAATCGCAATGAAGTCTTCGCCACTTTTTCGCGGCTCCTCTTGATTGCATTTTTGGTCAGTCATTGGTTATTGGAAGGGGACATACAGTAGATTCATCGAACATGGAGGTGGTTAGTCTCTTATCAGTGCTAAGCAGATTTCATGATGCAACTGTGCCATGATGCAAAAACTCCCCCTGACCAGATGCTGAAACATCTCCGTAAATCAGCCCTTTGTGATGTCACAGAGGGGCACTGATCCCCCTCACTCGCGAGCCATGTGCACGTTCAGAGTCTGCCGACTCCAACGTGTGGACGGTCCAGCGAAGCGTCAGCCTTAGCGAGAAGCTAAAACCGAGCGCTTTCCTCTGAAGGCTGTAAACAGAGGGCTAACTGTGCTCTTTTCTGGATGCGTAAAGAGTTGGTGTGAGGCTGCTCCAGAAGATGAAGGTGTCGTGAAAAGTCAAAAAAAAAAAAAAAAAAAAAGGAATATTGGATGAGTGGGGGGAAACATTGCGTTGGCGTTGCAGGGAAGAGCGTCTTCGCCAGTGCACGTCAGCCGTCACGCTCGGGGAAGGGCGAGGAAATAGACGGCAGGAAGGAATAAGAGAGATCGGACGGAGGAACGGCAGAGATAAAACACACACATACACGTACACACACACACACACACACACGCAGACAGATGCTACGGGAGGGGAAAAAGTGCGACAGAGGGGGGATTAGTGGCTGCACTCCCGCCTCACTGCCTGACACGCAGTGATGAAACGGAATACATCACGGCCTTTGTATCCTCCCCCCTCCACTTGCACACACACACACACACACACACACACACACACGCATCCATTCACGAGAAGGGACAATCCTCTTGACTTATGTAACTGCCTTTGTTGCACCGTGCACCCACTCTAGACCCCTCCCCCTTAAGGCCAGTGCAGTGTGTGAGTGTGCGTGTGCGTAGACATCTTATCCTTTATATTCTATACAGTCCTGCTAGTTCTGATCCATAGCGCTGCAGAAATGTGGCGACACACAAACCAATTCCCGTGCTGTGTGTGTGTGTGCGTGCGTGTGTGTGTGTGTGCATATATGTGTGTGTCTCCGCATGTGTGTGTGTCACAGGCAGACAGATGGACGCGTGAGTCATCAAAGCGCTGTTAACCAATTTAGCGCGCGGCGCGTCAGCGTGAGTGCTCGTTCTTCTTTATTAATCCCTTTTTCATCCCGAGCTCTTCCTTTCCCTTCGATTCCTCGATTACCTGATGCGCTCTGATTCACTACCTGCGCTAATCCACAACACAGGCGCGGCGCGGCACGCGGCGAGTTTAACGGCGGGTTAAGTGTCTTCCGCGGACAAAGGAGCGCAGAAAGCGTGACTTTGCCGCGTGTGTGGTTGAAAACCCCCCCCACCCCCAAAAAAACCTTTAAAGGTCCCGAGCGAGGCGGCGTCCACTTGTAATCGCGGCGCCGTCAGCGCTCGCCACGGAAAGGACAAAGTTCATCCTGGTGTCTCTAGCTTGCTCTTCTTGGCACCAAAACCCCCATAAATAAGTATCGGTGCTCCTTGTGATGTCACAAAGGGCACTCATGCACACTGGCTACGCGACCTCCAAGTCTGTAGTCAGTGTGATTTTTTTTTTTTTTCACATCTTGTTTAAAAAAATCCATTTAAATAAAGTTGCGTGCAAGCTAATTGTGGCGGCTAGTTTTGTAGCCTTGAGCGGGAAAATTCAGTTTTTCAAAAAATTGCTTGAAGTTGTATTTTTCAAGCTGGTCATTTTCGTCTCATTGCACATTTTCTGATCCCTCCACAATGATTTGCAATATCTGCCCTTTTGACCTTCAACCTTTTGCGGTCAGTTTCCCGTGAGCCGACACGACACGTTGGCAGGAAACGCACTTGACGAGCAAAATGGAGCGCGGGCGCTCTCCGGGTTCCGCTCGTCGACTGCCTAAGCTGCTTGTCCGCACGTGCACGGTGGTCTTTAATGACGCACGACTGTGCACGATGACCGCCGGTGCCTGCAAGTGTGCAAGAAACGTACATAAACAGACATTCAGAGCCTCCAGATGAGGGGGAAAGGACTTCTTCTGAATATTCCGTTGACCTTTATTGTATCTTGTTTTTCACGCGCCGTACATCCGCCCTTTCAAAGTAAATGTCTCGAATTTTAGTTTTTTTTCTTTTCTTTTTTTTTAATTGTCCCCCATTAAGTACAAAGACACAAAGCCAATTTCCGTTTGGTTTCAATACCGGTTCCGGAACAAAACTTGTACCAGATGTTTCAAAACCAATTTAATCATCAACAAAAATTTGATGCCATTTCAGCACAAAACTGTTATTTGCCATTTTAACTGGTGATTCAAACCAGGATTTCATCCAAATCAAGTTTGTTGTGTTGCTTTGCTCCTCTGTCACTCTAAAATAAAGAGAGCTTGATGTCGAACCGACACGTGTCCATCGCCACGTATCACGTCGTTATTCTGAAAGGTCGACGGTGCCGGTCGACATCACAGGAGCTGCAGGCAGATGGTCACCGACGCGGGGGCTTGAACCTCCGTCCTGAAGGTGAAGGACGTCTTCCTCGCTTGTCGTCTGTGTGACTCTCAAGCCTTTCGATCCCCGCGCGAGTCGACGGGCGGAGCGCCGCCGCGGCGCCCCGATTAATATTTCAGATGCCGCGTGACACTTTTTTGGCAGGCGGGTGTCTTTTTCAGCGTCGCATTGGCGGCGACGCGTCTGATTAGACGGCGCAGGAACGACGCCGGCGGAAAAGTTCCACGCGGATGAGCTCATTCGTCTACGCGTTCAAACAAACAAAAAAAAAAATCCATGAACGCTGGCATGGATCACAATGGAGTCTGTTTTTACCGTCCTAGCATGATATTTTAATTTGCAGGTGTACGGAAACAGAAATACAGCATTCACTAGTTTTCATTTTGTGTTATTTTTCTAATCTTGTGTAGAGGTTGCCCATCGTTTGACTCGCTGTCATACAAAGTGTCCTCCCAGTCTTGTTTTTTCGTCATATCGACGGCCTTGAATATGGCAGTGGCACTTTAATGTTCTCGTAAGTGGACACCAGGCCCTTGTCGACGAAAGTGCAATATTGTGGTCTAGACAACCGAAAATTTAATGTCCAGGTCTTAGGAGGTTAAGCCTCAACCCTAACCCTCATCAAAACGTGTCAAACCATAACAACAGTTCGTATCATGCCTCCAGGATCTTGCCAACAGTTTGTATCTTGTTCGTATCTTGCCTCCAACGGAAGCCTTCCCCAACTCCCCTGGAGTTGTTGTTGTGAAACAACAACAACACGATGCTCTATTTACCAGGATGCGCACACACTGGCGCCCTTCGTGTGGTGTGGGTCCAGACCCGCTCAAGTGTTTGCTGCGCAGCTGGCAGTTAAATGGACTCCTGCTCGGCCGGCAGCCAGCTCGCGGCCGTCCTTGAAACGCTGCGTTTTGCTTGGCACGTCCAAAACACACAGATTCCGACGGAGTGCGTTTGGTACCACCTTTGGGTGTTTGGTTCTCCGGATGTCGATGACCTAGAACAGGTTAAAGAGCTGCTTGAAACAATGTTTAATGTCCTGCGACGCTGGGTGTTGGAGTTCTGCACAAGTGTGGCACTTTTTCTACTTGTGGAGAAGGCTTTTGTTTTTGCTACGTAATCCACTGTTGGCCCATCTAAATTGAAGAAGTCCACGCTAACCTCTTTAGCAGCTGCTAGGCTTGCAGTCACTTTCCGTTTCCCTACTTTGTCTCCTTGGGACTTGGGACTAAATGCAGCTTGCATTGGTCTCTCTTTGCATTCGACACGGCTAGAAGACATGATGGAATCCGAAGACCGGCAGAAAACACTTTCCACTGAATCTTGACAATATGGATGCATGAGGGTTTAAGAACTGAGCGCTCGGCAATCCAGCTGCATTGCCTGGTTCGTTTAAGTTGAGTGTGGAACCTCAAAGCGTTCTTAAAAAAAGGTCCTAATGGAACTGTTACTTTACTTTTAGTACTAATGGTACTATTGTAGCTTTTTGATTGAGCTGAAATTCCGAAATGCAATATTGCAGCGCAGCATCCGGTGTTTTCTGTGGATGGTGTGAAAAGAACCTCGCACTCTTTGCTCCTGCTGATTTGAAGCTCTCCTCCGTAGAGTAGAAGTTCAGAACGGCGTCCTCGCTCTCATCGCAGTTGCAGACGTGATCAAATATCTTCGGAAGATGACCTTCGATCCGCTTCCCCGGCTCTGCTGGAACTGCATCCCGCAGTGTTTGCGGTACCTGATACACTGTTTGTGGACGCTTCCCTCGGCCAGAACGCTCTGTACGTTCTGTCCAGTCACAACAAAGGCCTTGTTATTGTAGATGCTGTACATGCAAATTAGAGGGTAAAATATGAAGTATTGGATATTTTTTTTGATGTTCCTGGAAACTTGAGATTATATGTTGCCTGAACAGACTGACACGGTTTAACCCCCAAAGAAAAATGGAAGTTGATGGATTTTCAGATGCCTGGCAGGCTGTATATATTTCTATACATATATATGTGTGTGTGTGTGGCTGCGAGAATCTCCGCAGGTTCTTTTTTTTTCACTACAGTAAATTTGGAAATAGCAGAGGATGGATTCTGTAGCCAGAGGAGTCGAGAGTTCCTCCCTCTCCCACAATTCCGACTGTAATTGGCCACGTGGGGCTTCGGAGCCGCAGCGTGTCGGCAGCAGATTGAGCCGCCGCCGCCGCCGCTCTTGCTCTCTCTCGCCGACCAGGAGTTGTTGTTACACACAATCTCACTGACTGCCTCTAGCCGTACAGAGGAGCAGCGGCCCTTTCCCGGTTTGTACTCAACCTAAAATCCAGGTAAATGACTTAAATTTGGCGCTGAATTAGCTCCGCTAGGGCTAATTTTTCTTTCCGAAAACACATCAACCCCCCCCGTCCCAGAGAAAACAAACAAACAAACAAACAAACAAACAAACAAAAAAAACGCAGGGTGCTGATTTGCCTCCACAGTAATCAGCTGAATCCAGCGGCGGTGCCAACGGTTCTGCGGGAAATTGGAGCCGCTCGTCTCCTGGCCCGGCCATTGTTGTGCCTCTCCATCCTGTTTAGCCCCGACAACTGTTGGAACGTAATCCTTTAACTGGCTTTGCATCGCTATCACAGCGGCACAACTTATGATTTTCGGCTAAGCTGCTCATGTAAATTAGACTATTAAACTGCTTCGCAGGCAGAGCGACAAAGCTAAAAAAAAATAAAAAAATAAAAAATCGGGGTTTGAGTTGGGGATTGGATTGGGGGGCACGTCCGAGCCGAGCCTTACCACCTGAATACCGCCACTCTCCGGTCGTACTCTATCACTCTATCACTCTTCCTCATCTTTCCCATCCCGTCCCCTAATCCCGTCGTTTCACCTCGTTCCCCCCTTTCTCCCCCCCCCCATCCCCCCCACCCATGCGATGCTCGCTTCTGCAGGGAGCCTTCGGCGACTGTGCTGACTCGACGTTTGCTCTCTCAATAGTTCACCCCCTCCCTTCTGCTCCCCTCCTCTCCTCCCCATCCTCCCCCTCCGCCTTCGATCTGATCTCCCCCCCCTCCCCCGACCCAATCCTCTCTCTCTCTCTCTCGGGCGATCCATCTCTCCCCATCTCCTGCTGGAATTTTCGGTCCCGCGATTGTAGCCGTGTAGCTAATCCGGGCCGACTAAAATTAGCTGATACGAACCCTCTCCCTGCCCAAAAAAAGAGACCCCCCCCCCCCCCCCGAAACACACACACACACACACACACACACACACACACACACACACACACACACTCCTGGCTCCTCTCCAGAGACGATGGCGCCGCCCGATCCTCGCCGTCGCTAAAAGGTTACGACATGAGCCGCCCGTCTCTGTCCTGGCTGCGGCCCACGGCGAATTTATAGGCCGTATTTCATAATGGGGTTGTGATTAGTACAACAGGCTACGCGGCCCTTTGTGCTCCCGCATTGTGATTCACAGTAAACCTCAGGTCAGGGGAGGGCAGAGTCGGCCGCAGCTCCCGAGGACGACCTGATTAATATTTCATTTGCGGTTTTTAACCAGTTTAGCTTCAGAAGCCGCATCGTGCGGCGTCTGTGTACGTGATTTCTTTGTGTTTTTTCCCGTCGGAAGCGTCCGACTGATCCTGTCGACGGGACTCCGGACAAACTGGCCTCGTTTTTATTCATTTATTTTTTTCTCTCGACGCGGGCCCCCGGCTAATGGCCGTTGTCAAGGCCGTCATCGCCATAAATCTCGACAGCTGTAACAGATGTGTGTGTGTGTGTGTGTGTGTGTGCACGTGCACGTGTGCGTGTGTGTGAGCGCCGCCGCCGTCGGGTTGTGCGACCGCATCGGGAAGCTCCGCCACTGTGAGGCTGCCCGAGCCGAAGCGGCGACAAATCCTCAGCGGGCCCATCGCAGTTTAATTGTTTGCCTGCATAATAAATCAAACGTGTCACAGGAGATTATTCATACGAGGGCTCCGTTAAACAAATGAATCACCCCGTTTGCTCCACTCCCAGGTTTTTTTTCCCGCTTCTTCGTCTCGTCTTGCAGGCGGCGGCTCGGCGCTGCGCTTTCTGCTTGCGCTGCAGTATGATTGTGCGACGCTGCGCGCACCTTTTACCCCGCCCCGCCCCACCCCACTCCACACGTGCTGGTCTGATATTGAGGCAGGAAGCAGAAATCACGTCGTGTTGTTTGGCCATTTTTTCCGCCGTCTGGGAGAAAGAGAGACAAACAAATGAATGTGAAATGGGATGAGGAAGGGAAGGGGTTCGTTCGTTCCAACGTCACCGTTTGGGTTTGGTGCCCATTAATGTTCTGCGTTTCCATCCCGATTCTTTCTTCTACCGCAACCAAAACACTCGTTAGTGTGAAGTAGAAAAAAAAAAAGACAGGACACTTGCTGATATCCTTTCAAAAATCCTCCGTATTTGGATTATTGGGAACTAAACCGGCAGATGGCCCATTAACTGTGGAGTCATTTCACATGTCCATCTGGTGAACAGTCCATAAAAAAATGACGGGCAACGCTCATGTGACTGTCATGTGACCAGCAGCTGTGAGCTGAGGTGTTTGGAGGAACTCTTTCAAAAGCCATTAAAACGGACCAAATTTTTTTTAGAAACGAACGGCTGCAACTGTAGCATCTAAGCTAATCTCTTTCACAGTGACTCGGCTACCGCTAGCTTCCCGCATTTCTTCATCGTCATCTTCTCCACGGGGCGTTCTGCTTCTCCTTCCGTCACTTCAACTTAAAACGGACGCTGATTGATCGCGAGATCCCCGAGATCGATTTTAAAAGTGCCTCCTGCCGGAGGTCGGCGAGACGGACGGATGGGGAGGCTTCAGAATTGAAACGTTAGCGTCCCAGCGCCACGCAACGCTGGGCTCAGACTTGCTAAGTTGATATATCGACGCATTAAAAAGCCATTTGGATTGCCAGCGTCGCCGGAGATGCGCGTGTCAAAGAAAAAATGAAAAGCCGTCCTTGCTGTCAAAGGGACGTAACGACGAATTGAGGAAGTTGCAGCTGATTGGCTGCTAGCGGCAGTGGCTGTGCCGGGCCAGTGGAGCTGCGTCTCTTCGGCAGCCTCTAAATTTGACGTAAACAGCTGCGGGCGGTCGCGTGAGAGGGTTCAGGCCGGTTGTGTGTGTGTGTGTGTGTGTGTGTGTGTGTGTGTGTGTGTGTGTGTGTGTTGGCGGGGGTTGGGTGTGGAGGGGGGGTCAAGGTGGGCAGCACTATTATTGATGATTTGCAGAATATTGCCTGAGTATCGGCCGTTGGAGTGACAAACGGCGAAGCTGCTGACGCTGCCAGGACGCTGCATCGCACCACTGAAATCCCTCCGCGCAGCCCCAGCTTTATTTTTCCTCTTATGTTCGACACTGCCTTTAAATTCCTTCTCTGCAGGTTATTTTTTTTTTCACTCCCTCCCCGTCACGCTCCGCCTCCTGGCTCCAGTATAACTCGGGCGTCTTTGCAGTGCCCCCCCCCCCTCTCCCTCTGCCCCCCTCCCCCGCCACTCCTCCTCCTACTCCGCCGGTGGGCAGAGTGATGTTTAAGTGGTCGACGTCACAACACCCTCCCCCTCCATCCCTCCTTCATTCCTTCTGTCCTTCCTCTCTCCCTCTCTCCTTCCTTTCCTCTTCCCTCCCTCTTTCCATTTTTCCTTTCTCCCTCCCTCCTTCCTTCCTCTCTTCCTCCCTCCTCTCCTCCTACTCCCTCCCTCCCTCCTTCCTTCCTCCCTTTCTTCTCGCTTCCTCTTCCCCTCCTATTTTCTTCCCCATCCTCCCTCCTTGTGCGTGCATCCTGTCACCGTTAACGAGACCTGAGCGTGTCTGAGGTTCAACTCCAGCTTCGCAAAGTTCGCCGCTAGTTTTTCCCCCGACGTGACCCGGCCTGATATTCACCACGGCTTTGGAAAGTAAAACGTAGAATCTCGTTTGAGTCTGGAAGGAAAACAACCAGACCGGCTGCGGTGTGAAAAATCTCTGGAGATTAAAATGAGATGAACGCTCTGGATTCATCTCATGCGTGCAATTGGTGAAAAGAGCCCGTCGGCTCCGGAGGGGAGGAGGTGGGACGTGGACGGGATAACTGTCTGCCGGTGACACGCAGCCTGCTCTGCTGCGGTGTGACATTAGCCTCGCGTGGCCGCGCCACGGCTAACCGCTAACCACAGCCGCGCGCAGCCTGTCTCCTGTCAGAGTCGCTTACGAGTCGTGCGAAAACCATGAAAATGAGGATTCGCTGCCGTTTACCACGTTACTGAAGATCCCATAAACTGCCACTGAGCGTTGTCGACGCCGACTGGTCGTCTGTGGTTTTTCGGATCGACGACGAGTCTCGTTTACGGCGGCTTTTTTACCCTCGTGCCTCCCAAAGTGAATTGGAACTTGATTGAAAATGAATCCGTCCGTAGGAGGTTGCTTGGGTTTCAGAGCCAAAGTCTGAACGAGCTCAAATAAACTGACTCATCCGTATCTCAGCCAGCTGCCAGGTTTAGCAGGATGTTCACCCACAGTTTTTCACATCCAGCGCCTATACAAAAAAAAAAAATGGCTCTGAATTTGACACTTTTTGGATCTCAAACTGTATTTATGCGTTCAAATGGTATCGCGAACATTCCACGGCCGCCATCTGACCGTTATCTCTTGTCTGAAATCTGTTTTAGGACTTCGGACAAGGACGACCTCGGTCGTTAGGATTAATGTCCCACGGTCGGATGATTCTGTGGCCCACATTCCCTATTTAGTCTGCCGCCCGCGTCGGATAATGGCGAAAAATGATGCCGACAAACAACTAAAAAAAAAAAAAAAAAAGAAAAAGAAAAAAAAAACAGAACGGGAGACGTAAGCAGTTGTGTAAACGTCAAATCTTCCCGGCCGAAGCCCGGCTGACCCACTTCCTCCTCGGCCCTCTCTGCCTCCCTCCTTCCTCTCGTCTCGCCGCCTGCGGTCACTCCGGCCACTTTTAGCGCGGCCGCAGCGTGGCGGCGAGGGGAGGAGGCGGGGGAGGAGGAGGGGGGAGGGGCCTCCTGTCAGCGACCGCCACGCGCCTCCTGCACATCCTGTCCCGCTAGACTCGGCTCAGCCACCGCAGAGCAACTCGGGGTCGCGTTGGCGAAACCTGGCGGAAAAGAAAAACGCGGCTGAGATGTTGCTCGCCCGGCCAAGCTGATGCCTGCCATTTTGGGGATTACGGGAAAAGGTCACGGAGCTTTCAAAGGTCGGCGGCGGCGCGTTGGCATTTCTGGTTTCCAGGAGAGCCTCTCGGAACACGTTGTCCCTGCTCCCGAGGTGTCGCGAGAATACAGGCCGTCGCGTCTCTCACTTCAGCCCAGTTTTCCGAGATGTTTTCTCTCCCAGGTCAGGAGCTCCCGATTCCAGAGGTCAACCCACAGAAAAAAACTCCCGCTGCCATTTCTCTCACCTTGGCGTGAACTCGAGGGAGTGACGACCTGCCGCAGGCGGGAGCTGCAGTAACTCTCTGAATTATTCTAAGGTCCCGAGTCCTAAAAACATCACGTGAAGTATTTTCACACCCCCTTGTTAAGACTGATCTTGATGATCAGCGACTGGAGAACAGCGGAAGACTTGTTTCAACCAGTGGCCGGGTCAACATCACGTCTCGTCTTCCAATCCTCGGAACTGCTAAAAACCTTTTTTTTTTTGCCACCCCTATATATACAGAATACCCCAAGATGTTCCTCAGGTTGAATATAAATTTGGCAAAGTACGAGAATGACACAGTCTTTCTGACTCGCTCCCTGTCCAAGTCAGACCCTCTGCTCCTTGACTTTGTTGCTGATTCGTCCTCATCATCCTCACTAGTGTTAGTTTATTTACAGTTCAAACCAAATCTTTTTCCCCCCTAAATTCCAAGTTCCGCTTCCCCTAAAGCTCCGCGACCCAACCCGAACCGGCTGCCGATCGCGCTCCTTGATATTGGATATTCAATGTTTTCTCGCACCCTGCTGCATTTTTACGATAATCATTGGGACCAAATGCGAGGAAATATTTTTTCCCTCCTTTGGCGCAGCGGTGGGACGGCCGCCGCTCCTCTGACAGGAGGCGGTTTGTGTGTAAGCAGTTTAAAAAGCACAACCTTAAATCCTTCCTGCCTCCTTGTGAACGGCCTGCAAGGACTTTGTTGCCAAGCAACGTTGGTGGTGGTGGTGGTGGTGGTGGTGGTGGTGGTGGGGGGGGGGGGGGAGGGGTAGTGGATTCTGTTTCAAGTCGGATGGACACGAGAAGAAAAACCCTCCCTGACTCAGGAACCCGCGTCGCGTCGGTCATCGCAGGTTGCAAACGCGTGGAAGACGTGTGAACGGCATCCCTGCAGCCACCACTGTCACATACGAGCGGTGATTCAAACGGCCACTTCAGGGCGGTCCACCGGTCTCACGATTTTTTTTTTTTCTCTCAACAAAAGGAAAAAGTTTTGCACACAGCTGCCACTTTGACTTTCATCACTTGGCCCCTTATGAGCTTTAAAACAATTAAAAGCAGCATAATTAAAGCTTGTAGGCTCACACAGACACACACACACACACAGACACACACACACACGCACACACACACACACACACTCTGATCCTCATTAAATAAGCTGATCTAATCTGCCCCTGTCTCACTTGGACATTTTGACCTATATGGAAGTCAGAGCCGGAGTATCTGGGAGCCTTGAGGAGTGGAGCCGGCGGCCCCATTGCTCCAGGATCACGGCCACGCCAGGTCAAGTGGAGGGAGTGTTGGCCTCCTCCGTCCTCCAATTTTGATCACGCGCCCATTTTATGCTCCGGACTTGCGCATTTGCCGGAATCTTTCAAAGCTCAGAGCCTGGCTGGAGTCTTGTGTCAGGCGCTTGTTGAAAACCCTCCAGTGAGGCTGGCTGCTGCTGATGGAGGACCTGTTGGCCTCGACCAACTCTTTCACTGGTTCAGTCGACGTTAATAGGAAAGGTGTAGGAAACCGGTTTGGACACAGTGGCACTGACGGGAGTAGAGTTCAAACGTTGAGCTCCTCTTTGCGGGGCGACTGGGACGGACAAGGTCAGGAATGAGGATGTCACGAATGTGCAACTGATTTCTTTGCCTTTGACTTTGGTGCTCCGTGCAGAGTGTGAGAAGACTGGCCGAGGAAACGTTGGGTCACTTCCGATTCGACTCTTTACACTGATCCATGTGCACTGCGACCACTGTCGCTTGAAAGCTTCTAGTTGCATCTTGTTGTTTCTCGGCTCTTAGAACTCTTTGCTCTCTTATCCAGCAAATTTCCTGCAATGCTACAGTTTACATTTTACAAAATACTGCTTGGGCAAAAGGACGAGGAATTTTCCAGTGGATTCTAGTGTCTCGTTTTGGAAATCGTTGACCTTGATTCTTTGTCGATGACTGTATTTGCTTCTGACACTTCAATCAGTGGCTTTACAGTCATGCATTGGAAGGTCAAGGTAATGTTTGAATCCTGGGTTCGGACCAAAGGTTGAGGTTTTCCACGGGTGCCAGGGACGAGTGGAACATAAAGCTAAGCTAATGGAATGGCGCAGGTTCCCCCCAAGCGATGCTCCTGATTGTCATTGACTCGTTAACTCGCCCGCGGGGTTTATTAGTTGTTCGCAGCAACCCCACTTCCAGCCTCCTGGCTGGATTCCAGGCGAGCCGCTGGATTTCCCCCTGGTCAGGGCGCAGATTTGTACTCCTTAAATTGCCTGTCCGGGGGGAAGAGTGCGGAACTTAATCCAACTGAAGAGTTTTACAGGCGGCGGCGATGCCACTGCATCACGCTGATGACTGTTCAGTGTGGTGGGGTGAGGGGGGAGGGGACTGTGATGTGTGGAGCGCTGGGATTTAAGCCTCGCAGTCGGCCGTCTCGGCTAAATCTGGTGTGATTCAGGACCAGGAGTCCGTCATTTTGGGGGGATTTTTTGTCTATTTTGTTTTTTTCTCCACGGCCTGTCATACATTGTTGCGAGAGATTAAAAACACCTGCTGTGGTTGCAAAAGTGCACGTCGACTGGATGCTCGAGCACGAGCGGCTCCTAGCAGTTCTGTCTGCTTTAGATGGCAACAAAATACTATCTGGATCTCCTAAACTAATAAATGTCAGAGTATTTTTTTCATACTTTGTATCTTTTTGTATGTTAATGCAAGTTGTGTAACATGCATTAGTGGATGAAAGCAGCAACCGGCCGGTCTGCCAGAGCTTATTTTAGAGTTTGGAATGCTAAACAAGTCACTATTATTAGTTATCTATTTTGTGGAATGACAAATAGCAAATCTGTGACTCATTGCATTGTTTTTGAATGAGCTTTGTTCATATTCGTATGTAGACCTTAAAAAAAAAAAAAAAAAAAATGCACATTTAGCCCTGTGTTTACAGCCTCTGGCGAAAACGAAAAACCATTTAGGTTTTGTGCCGGAACCGAGGTGGTCTGCAAAGGAAGGAACCAACGCTATCGTGGGCCGGTTCCTGCCTTCACTGATGGCAGCTCAGCAACAATGACAACCATTAGAAAGTTAATAAACTGTGCGTTTTTGCATTGTGACAGAGGATCTAATCCTGGTCGTCGGAGATAGATTTCTAGGACGGGTCCAGCAGCTACTGCTGCTGCTGCTGCTGCTGCTGCAGTATTGCGTGTCGTCCAGCAGGGCGGCGTGGGTTGCACCTGCCGATGCTGCTCCTTGATTAGGAGTTCAGGAGTCACTGCCTGCCTCAACACGGGGAACCTATGCGGGCCATCGGGAGGCGCCACCCCCCACCCCCCCACTCCATGCACCCCCACACCTCGACGGCTGTACAAAGCGTTGCCGCAGCCGAACCTCGGCCCCGGCGGTCGTGGACGGGCGACCAAGAATGAATAGATAAAAATCAGCCGGCTTCTTGCTCGCCCTCTGCGAGATGCTCGATCCTCGAGATGCTCGATCCTCGAGATGCTCGATCCTCGATCCTCTGCGGGATGGAGGAGTGTTTGTCTCCTCCTCTTCTCTCCTCTTTATATTTTCTTTTTTTTCTCTCGGCATGACCTCATCCTTCCTCCGCCGTCTTTTTTTTTTTCCCTCTCTCCGTCGCCGCTCTCGCTTGTCTTTTTCTCTCCCGTCCTGCTGTTATTTTTCTCCTCTGCTCACATAATATCCACCTCCTTTCGGCTGATTCATTCTACATAAATTTAAATATCCTTCCACCTTCTTCTCCTTGGCTTCGCTCCTGTTTCTCTGTCTGCCTGTGTTCAAACACAGTGTTTACCTGTGCGACTGCTGTCTGCTGATTGTGTCTTAGGTTGTTTGTCGAAAATAAGATCATGATTTCAAAGTGTTTCATTGTGGCATTGCCATTAAAAAAATGTCTTTCACATTCAAACAGACCAATTGGATTTGCCAGAGTTTCACTGTTGTAACTGTAGCCGGATGCTTCCAACCAATGAGAGGGTCAAATTTGATGCATTTTAATTTCAAAATTCCAAGGAAACCTTTTGATATTTCCTTAACAAATGGAAAAATAAAAAATGCAATTTACTCGATTTGATGCTAATTAATGAGGCAACGTAAAGCACTGGAGGTACTTCTTGACAGTATTTAATCCCACTCGTGAATTCTCCTCTCAGACCGACTGGAAACCATCACTGTTGCACCCCGGAGAGATGTGCAGTGTTGTAAGAGCTGAAACCCGAGGGACTCCGGTTCAGTGCAAGGTGTCCGTGGGATGCCGGGCTGAGTGCTTGTTGTTGGACCGCAGCGTCGCAGCGGGTCAATTGTGGTGCGTTCAACACCGCAAAGGGCGAAGGGCCCGCTGCATGGAGATTAGATGACGTGTTGCCGTGTTGCTGCGGCGTTGAAGACGTCGCCGTGGGAACCTTATTTTGCTCATGTGAAAAAACGAGGCCTACGCCGCAAGCTAGCGGCCCAGTCAGTTGTTTCCTTGACTCGCAACACTCTCAGGTTCGGCCGGCCCGGCGTGGAGTGCTACTGTCAGCACGAGAGCGGAGCCGCCGTCATCCAGCTGCAGTTCCTCATCAACGAGGTACGTACGAGAGGAGCCACGACAGCGGTTGATTTGGGTAAAAATGGGTAAAAAAAAAAAAATGAAGTAATCTTGCAATGTGTCTCCAACTTTGGAAAGCCCGATGCAAATTATTATGGCGAAATTACTTATAGCCATTAGATGATTGCTAAATCCTCCGCCCAACACAATGACAACAACAATGATTAATTTGCATTTTTGACAGAAATTTCATTAATTGAAGGCCCGAATAGGTTCTAATTAGGCTGAGATGTTCTGATCTCACCTGGACCTGGATTAAGTGATGGCCCCCTTGCTTTGACCTCATTTTATTGGCTGGGATTTTTTTTGTGATACATATCATATGGGATAATTCACAAGGGCCCTTATGTTAAAGGAAATTAGGCACCATACGTTTGGTAATATGTTGTTCAAAGACTCCTAACCAGTCAAATTCCTCGAATGTTTACGCCTCCCTGGCAACAAAATCTGATTTGGATCCTGAATCTGTTCGACGAGGTTTAGGTTGAGTCGTTACCAACGACCGTACAGGTGGCAATTTCTCACCTCCTCTTTTCCTTCGGGAGCCCCAGAACTGTCCTCAAAGGCCCCGAAGCTTCCCAAGACCTCCATTTATTTTCAAAATAAACATCTTTGAATAATTCATCGACCGGAACCGAAGGATATTGCGCCGCGTGTTGCATTTGGCCTTTTCAAAAATACAGGTTTGAGCCCAATAATCTGACCCTGTTTGCGGTGGAATCGCCATGGAATAACAGCCCAGTCTGTCCGTCTGCACATCAAGTCAACGACAAACACGGCAGAAATATTGAATCCTGACAGCCCCTTCCTGGCTCGACGATGAGATGAAAACAGGAGAGAGGGGCGGGGGTGGGGGGGTGGAGTTTTAAAAGGAAAAAAAAAAACAAACCCCAACAACCCCAGAGTGTTTAAATCACGTCGTATTTATGAGAAATGCATCACCACACGCTGGCTTTTGCGCCCGTGTGTCGGTGTCTGCACGGCTGTGACTCAGCGGCTCGGCCGAGCCCCTCCGGGGGAGCTGGAGCCCATTTTTAGTGCCTCCTACACGTGCACATGCGCTCATGTATATACATATGATGAATCACCGTCGTTACCTGGGAGACGCCGCCCGCTTTAAAGTGTCAAGGCCGTGAGTCACGCCGCTGTCCCGTCAAGAAGGATGCGCCGCGTGCGGGGACACCGCCGTGAATTTGTCTGTCAGCTTAACGCACATGAATGTTACTGCCAGGTCGGTGTGCATGTGTGCAAAAAAAGGCGTTCTCTTTTTTTCCTCCCCATTTTACATAAATCGTTATTAAAATGCTCCGTCCGTGACCACAGGGGGCGCTGGTGAGTGCTCTGGCTGACGACAGCGTCCACCTGTGGAACCTGAGGCAGAAGAGGCCGGCCATCCTTCACTCCCTCAAGTTCAGCAAAGAAAGGTTAGTGGCGCTCACTCCCACTCGCTCCGCGCCACCTAGCGCAGCGCCGCCACTCGTCCTGTAGTTCTCATACCTGATGGAGTGTTTCCTAAATCCTTCACTTAACCCGTCTCATGAAGCCGTCTGGTAGGGAGCCCGTAGGAAGCACTTGCGAAAAGGAAGTACCAGGCTTATTTTTTCTCCCTTTTACGGTGAGTTTAGCTAAGTAGCAAAAGCTCAGAATTTCCCCATTGCTATCAAATACAGGCGACTTGCAGACGGACAGCTGGTGCGCGTTGTGGAATTTTGCTAAAGGTTATTGGTAGTGGAGCGAACTTTTCCTTCTCAGCGGAAATACCTCAGGTGTATTTTTTTTGTCCTTATTTTCAATGTGGGAATCCCAAACCCGCGCTGGTAAAACTGTCCATGATTTTTATTCTGCTGCTGCTGCTGCTGCTACAGCATTCATACTAATCTCACTTGCATTAGCGAGCGTCACCGTTGCTTCCTGTGTTTGCCTCTCCCTTATTGTGCTTTCCATTTCTAGCAGAGTGTCGCTGCCGCAGCATTAGCTGCTGGTTGCGGTAGCTAGGCTGCTCAATGCTTTGTGTTTGTTTCCGCTCTTTGTTTCCCTGTGTTGGTTTCTAAGGGAGGCAAGCGTCAGCCCTGTTCCACCTACAAGGAGGCTCATTGCTCACCAAATCCAATTAAATTTAGAGAACAATTTACAATTTTTTTTTTATGTTGACAAGATGGATTAATGAGGCTTCAGACTAGCCTCTGCGTCAGGCTGCCTCCCCTCTCTTTCCTCCTAGCGTGTCCGTTCTTTGTTTTCCTTCTCACTCCTCATTTCCTTCTGCCGCGCCAGGAGCCGTCTCGTCTCGTCTCGTCGAGCCGCGGCGGCGGCGTCACACTTTGTCGCTGGTGTGAGCCGTTCGTTTTTTTCCCGCCGACTGTCGGCCTGTGTTCAAACACGCTGCGTTTCGACAGGCGAACGTCTGCGCTCGCCTTCTGAACCGCTTCCTCCTCCTCCTCCCGTCCTCCCTCCCTCTTCCTGTTTGCTCTGGGTGTGTGAATGGACTCACTATTTGGGTCAATTGCTCTGCCTGGGAGGCTCCGCAGTCACCGGGCCACAGGTGTGCTCTCACCCAAACACCTGAAGGTCTGCACCAGCTGCTCGTCCCGGTGCTAGCTCATGCTAAAATAGCAGTTTAAACACAAACACGAGCCGCTAAAACACTCAACGCTCACTCAGAAAAAGCCAACTCGACAGGAGAGGATTTTTTTTTTTTCACTTAGTGGTGCGGTTTTCCATGAAGTGTGAAACCACTGAGGAAAAGTTTTTAGACATATATATAAAGCCAGTGTAGATATCAGCCAGTCTCAGTTATGTAAAGATGCGGTATAAATGAAATGCAGTCATTCTACCTTTAACTTATTTTCATAGCTGGCTTTAACTTGGGATCGTTTCTTTCTCTGCTTCCGTTTTAAGTCATGGCTAAGGTGGTAGCGAAACCAATATTGCCAATGCTTCATATGTTAAGAAAAGGAAATTGAAAGTATTTTCCACTATGCCGCAACTTTTTCTCTTTGCTCTTTTTATTTCTCTTCATTATTATTATTATTTTTTTTAATGATGACGATGCTGCTGCTTGTTTACATTCCACTTCCATACTCCTACAAAAGGCCTTCAAAGGATTTCAACCTTTTGCTTGACGCCGCATCAAAGACAAGGAGTTGTATTCAACCTTTCCCAGTGGCACCGTTTGACAGGATAACATTGTTTTTGCAATGGCGATGCCGATTAAAGTACCAGTTACTGTAAAAGGGGGAAATATCCCTTAAATGCTTGTATATGTGTTTATTTAAATGAAGTCAACTTCATGAGCAGATTTGAAAAGATTTTTATACAGCAAAATCCCCCCCAAAAAACCCCACTTCTTATCTCAAGAAGGGGGAAAAAAAAAAAATAATAATTTACCATCGGCGCTAAATGTCACTCTGACACTAGAGTGAAGCGATGACCGTCCTCATCTCCCAAGGAACTCGGCGTCCGCCGCCGCCGCCTCCTCCAGTGGCCCGTGCAGCCAGCAGCCGTCAGGGCCCATCGCGTCAGCGGCCAGCGATCCGAGCGGCGGACGGGTTAAAACGTCAGAGCCGGTGATCTGAGACGGCGATGATGTGACGGACAGGTGGCCAGCAGCGGCTTTTCCGGGGAGGGGAGGGGCAGAGGTGGCGGGGGGGGGGGGGGGGGGGGGGGGGGATTCGGCGTGCGCTCGTTATTGCGTCGACCGGCCGTTGACATTTAGTAGCCGAAGCGCGGCGACCTGGAGACGTCGCGGCGGTGGGAAGAAGTGGAGGGGGGGGTGAGAAGCGCTCTCACCGTGTTGGGTGTGTTGTTTATTCAGTGACGAGCAAATCCAGGCTCACTTTTAATTTGCTGCCCGATTCCTAGATTCTCGAATTCAACAAATTACTCTGAGATTTTTACAAGTTGGGGTCCGTTGAGCAATTAAAATCATCACAGCGTACCCAAACACAAGGACATTTCGTGCGGGAGCTGATTTTTTTTTCTCTTTCTACGAAAGTTGCTTTGGGAAAATTCAGTCCAAATTCAGTCCAGCAGCTTTTAGAAATCCTGGATGGCAGTTTTGAATGAATATGAATGTGAAATTATTCACAGCCCTCTGCACATTGTTATTAATCTTACAAGCAACTTTATTCATAGGTCCCCAGCGGTAGTAGCATGGTGGACCTGATGATGTGGCCGCGAGGTGTATAAACCTTTGCACATTTATGGGGCCGTTTTTTATCATCTTGTAAGATGTTGTCATGTGCAAATGACTCCTCCTCATTTTACTCCTCCTCCTCTCCCGCCTCCTCGTTTTACTCCTCCTCCTCTCCCGCCTCCTCCTCCTCATTTTACTCCTCCTCCTCTCCCGCCTCTTTCACCTCCTCCTCCTCCTCCTCCTCCTCCTTTTACTCCTCCTCTCCCGCCTCCTTCACCTCCTCCTCCTCCTCCTCCTCCTTTTACTCCTCCTCCTCTCCTGCCTCCTGATTTTACTCCTCCTCCTCTCCCACCTCCTCCTCCTCATTTTACTCCTCCTCCTCTCCTGCCTCCTGATTTTACTCCTCCTCCTCTCCCACCTCCTCCTCCTCATTTTACTCCTCCTCCTCTCCCGCCTCCTTCACCTCCTCCTCCTCCTCCTCCTCCGTGTCCCACCGTCAGTTTTGGCGGCTCAACTTGAGCGCGTCGGGCTGTTAGAGGTCACGGCAGCCATTTCCTTCGTCAGCCAAGAGGACGCCGCCGCTGCCCGACCGGAACTGCAACAACAAGGCTCGCTAACAGGGCACAGCAGGACCTGGGGGGGTGAGAGAAGGGGGGGGGACGAGCTGTCACCGGCCCAAGGCCAAAAAAGAAAAACCCAAATAAATCGTCTTTTTAAAATAAGAAAAAAATAAATAAATGGATTGCTCGGAAGGACGGACGGATGAAGATTTCTACATATTTTCCCCAGGATCCGGATGTCCCACCTTCCCACCCACCCCCACCGATCTCAAGCCGAAGATGACGGGGGTGGTGGAGGGAGGAGGGGAGGGTGTAAAAGCAGTGATGCAGAAAGCCCCCCCCACCCAACCCTCACTGTTAGCTTCCATTTACATCAGATCACAGCCACCACTAGAAGAGAGAGGTGGGGGGGGGGGGGGGGGGGTTGCTGCGTCGGGTCGGGGAGGGGGAGGAGCCGAGGCTGGCTGGGCCTCGGCCAGGGAGCCGTGAGTCAGTCTGTGGGTAGCGGCGCGGGGACGCGAGTCAGAAAATTCCTGTCGAGTCACTCTGGCGTAGGATGCTCCCATCACCTCGCGGCCGCGGCCGGAGCGCCGCAGCGGATGCGGACGCCGGCGTCAGTGGAGCGTGACGATGCCGCGGAGAGATAATGAGAGAGCGGGCGAGTCAGGGTCACCTACCTTCCCCGCGCACGTACGTGCACAACTGGGTGGGGGGGAATAAGACAGAACAACAGGACGCGAGTTGATGATTCCCCCCCACCCCCGGATGGTTTTTGACAGGCTTTTATGTTTTTTTTTTTTTATTTGTCTCGTCTCCCGCAACACGGAATTCAGATGTTTCCAGTCGTCAACACCCGCAGGAAACATTTTCCCTGTAAATTCTGATTGGAACCTCGCAGACGTGCTTGTAAAGATTCGTCCGTGAATCAGAGGTCAAACGTTCGCTCCTCCGCCAAAGCATTTGAATTGAAATCAGCCTCGAATCACTCATAGGATCTGGGTGGCTGCTTTTGGTTTTGTAGGTGGCGCTGTTGAGCCTGGTGGGTTGAGTCTCCAGTCTGGACCTGTGTGGCGTTCGCTGATTGATTCGCTGATGAAGCATGTTCAGTGGGCGAAATGTGTGCTGAAAAAAACCAAGGTTTCCTATTGGCTATTGAAAATTTACCATGTAAAAAAAAAAAACGTGATAGTTTCACATCATCACGTGATACTGAGCCCTGTTGTTTTTTGTTTTTTCTAGGGTGGCAATAATGCGCTTCCGTAATAAACCTTCTTAAATTCAGCACCAACTGCACTCTGCCACCTTATTTTCATCGATTTTGTCACCATTGGTTTAACGAGCATATTCTACGTGATGGGTGTTTTATTTCGAGGCATTAAAGCAGTAATACCGCACTCTGCTCTGCTTTGCCTCCAGGAAACTGCGGCTCTGAATGCGTTTGCAATAATCATATGCATATATATATATATATATACATATAATATATATGTATATATATACATATATCTATGTATACCAATTGATATTAAATAGTGGCATATTTACTGTAGGAACAAAAATCAGATTTTCCTCCCCAGCACTCGTCGGGCAGCCGTTCCTAGCTTAAAGGCATTTTAATATAACCACTGCAAAACAAGGTGCACGCAGCGAGGCCGAGGTTGCCTCTTTGTTAGTGGCGTCCTGCTTTTTTTTTAATGATTTGTAAATAAATAAAAACACAAACGGGCACCATAAATTAGAATTTTCTCAAAGGAACTTGCCCTAAATTCAACTGCAGTCAACCGTGTGCTCATCAGTCTAGCCCACAGTGCAGTTAGCCTCCAAGTTGTAAGTGTGTGTGTGTGTGTGTGTGTGTGTGTGTGTGTGTGTGGCACGCGTCTGTCATTTCCAAAGCCATGTGTTTGGCCCTGAGCCTTCACGCTGGCAGCTGCCTTTTGTGTGTCGCGGCCACTCCGAGCTCGAGATCTCGCCCGGATTGTGCGACCTCACAGTCGCTGCACAAACAATTGGCCGCAAAATTTCTCGCCGCGCGTGAGAAACGCTCCTCCCGTCGCTCCCGACGGCTGTCCCGTCCCCCCTGCCACCCCCCCCAGCCGGCAACAAGCTAGCCCCAGCGGCTAACGTGAGTGCTTGCGGAGTAAACACGGTGAATTTGATGCACAGACGCACGCGCAAATGGGGACACGGAGCGACACGGAGCGACACGGAGCGACGTCACACGCGAAGACGAGCCTCGTCTGTTAGCGCAGATGGGAGCTAGCGCTAAATCCAGCAGACAGGCCGCCAGGGTGAGAGTGGCGCCACAAGTTGACATTAAAAGTCATGTAGCTTCCAGTCGGAGTGTGTGTGTGTGTGTGCGTGTGTGTGTGTTTGAGTGCGTGCAGTGCAGTAATGAACTGTCAGCATTAGTGCAGCTCTCAGTCACTGCCCCTCCCCCACCAACAATCATCCTCCCACACAGATTTTCATAACAGGTCGTACATCTTTGGCACGGCGCCGCCCAGATTTATGCTCCCAGTTGCAAACGTCTTTCGTTTTAACTCGGCTGTTTTTTTTTTTTGCCACAAACGCTGAAAGATTTTGCTCATTTTGAACGTAGTTTCCAGCAATCAATTCCCAGAAAGGAGAAAAAGTCCATCCATTTTTTTTCTCCTTTGGCCCGTTCCGATTTTCTTAAAGTGTGTGCACTTCCAGAAATCAGCCCTGCGTGATGTCACAAAGGGCAGTGACGCCCCGCCCAAGGTAGTGGGGGCACTGCCTGTCTGGTGGTAATTTCAGCCTCTGCTAACAACCACCAAGGTCTGACCACCTTTGTGACATCAGAAAGGGAACTAGCACCTCTCCCAGGTTAATTTCAACACCTCCAGCCAAGTGTTGAAATTGAAGTGTAGTTGAAGTATATACTGTATATATGTATATATATTTATATATATGTATATATTCTGAAGATCTATTGCGTTTTGAGCGCTTTTGATTGTGTGCTGGCTTCTCCTTTTGGGGTCGGGCGAACATCTGGCCATGGCCGCTCCTCTTTGTGACATCACAAAGGGATGGTACTGCTACCTCGGCTGCCAATACCTCGCCCAAGGTTTATTCGAGCATCTCCAGACAAGTGTGGGAAGGTCCAACTGGTATGAAAAAACTGTTTTGTTTTTTTTTATTTGCCAGAGCGTAAAACGTTTATACAGAGTATGAACCGGTATATATAGGTTGTAAACAGAGGGCTAAATATGGAAAAAAAGTTATTTGGAAAATTTACCATTTAAGGCTCCTTCACTGCAGTACAGGATTGATAAATAATATCTGAAAATGACTAACATGAGGCCTTTTTAAGGCTTTAACACACTAATCTGTCTCTGGAGCCACAAGATGATGAGACTTCAGTGAACGTGAACGTTGCGTATTCGATCGAGATTTCAGCATTCACTCACCTTGTGAAATCTGCAGGAGACTTTTCTGTCACGAATCCCGATGCCTCCGCTGCCTTCCTGACTGTGACGGTGGCAGCAGCGGCTTCGAAAGCCTCCCTGCAGCATCAACACACAGGCAGCGCGGCGGGGGGGGCTTTAAAGCCTTCCAAGAACCTGAGCGTTAAAAGTGTCTCGTAAAGTCGCTCCAGTTTTCTTTTTTTTTTCCTTTTTTTTTTTAAACGTCGAGCCGCTTTCCAACAACATAAGCGGGCGCACTTTGCGCCTTCGCTGCCGTCTTTACGACGGGTTGTCGCGGGAGGCTGACAGTCGACGGTGTCATTTCCAGGAAATAGCATAGTCCGGCTGACGAAATGTCTAGAAATACAAACGCAAACGGAGGCTTGGAAGTCCATATGCTGTGGTAGCTAAAGCTAAAATGAAGCCGTAATGAAATATTAATTGCTGTAAAATTTAGATGCGCTTTGAGGGAGTTTAGAATTTGTGCAACACTCACGACCGTTCATTCTTTCAAATCTTATTTTTCCTTTTTTTCTTTTTTTTGGGGGGGGGCATTTTATTTTCCAATCTCTCCGCGCAGCACACGCGTCGCTGACGGAGGTTTTTGCAGTGTCTCCTCGACTCGTGAGGTTTTTTTTCTTTTTCTTATTAATTCACGGCGTTCCCGATAAGATCCAATCTGACGGCGGACAGAAAAGCGCTGTGTTTTATCTCGCCGCTGTATTTTTCTCGTCGACGACAACGACCGAGCGTCTGCTTAATCTCTCCGACGGCGGATTAGATTCACCAGCGGAGGAGCTTGTTGTCGGATCTTTGGTTTTCATGCGGGACTCAGCCGGCCGCGCGTGGTTAATTATTCCCCGGAAACCTGGAAAGATCTCGAGGAAACGGCGTATTTAGCCCTCTGTTCACATCTTCCTGATAAAACCGATGCTCTTTTGGACCCTCCACAGGAGAGAGACACAGGGCGCTTGCGAGATAGACTGACAGGGTGCAACAATCACAAGATGTGGTTGTCGGCGCTACCTCTGGGAGAGGTGTCATTGCCCTTTGTGACATCACAGAGGGCAGATTTCCGGCAGATTTCCAAGTAAGCAAAGTAAGGGTGGACTCTGCATTTACTGCCTCTATATCCATGCTGAAATAAAGCCTGAATAAAACAGCATGTTTAGCCCTCTGTTTACAGCCTCCTGCAAAAATACTTGGGATTCGTTTCCTGTTGAAGCTGATGCATTGACGACCTTCAACAATGTTTACAAGGAAGCCTAAACAAGGTGGCCGCAAGGATGTCGGACCCCTGGCCGAAGGTCTTATCCCTCAACCTGGAAAACGTTTGAATTCGGTATTGGTACCCTTTGTGACATCACAAAGTGCAAACTTACATAAGGATATCTTGGCATATACTTTCTGGAAAGTTAAGCGAGCAAAGGAAGTCAAAGGACTTTTCATGTTTCTGTTCACAGGCAGCCTGGAGATGTAAATTATTGATAGAAAATAAAGTGAATTTTGCATAAAATAGGACCTTAAAATATCTGAATACAGGACCTTTAAAGTTCCCAGGACCACCTGTGAAGGAAGGGAGCCAAACTGTGCCCTTCCTCTGAAGTCAATAATTGACAAAGTGCCAGTGAAAGGAAGCCGATACGCTGCCGGTGTGCGGCTCCCGGTCCAGGAGGCCTCAGCATTTCCTCTTGCAACAAAACTTAGCAGAAATTCCTGGAGGAGCCGGCGCCACCTTGAGGCATCAGCAAACCTCCGTCACCAAGGTCGAACATTATTATTCCGCCGGACCGGTCGCGGGTTGAATCGGCCGGCTGATGAAAGCAGGAGATGATGAAAAGGTGCGGGTGAGGAGATGAATGGACGGCGGCGGTGAAGGAGGGAAGGAGGGAGGGACATTCCTCCTCTTATTAAAGCCAAAGTCTGATGGATGGATGGATGGATGGAAGGACGGGGGAGGAGGGCGAGGAGACGAGCGCTCCGGCGGTGAATTGCGGGAGAATTACGGTCGACTCTGGAGGCCTGGAGAAAAAGAGCTGATTGAATGAGTCAAAACTTCCCCTTTGCGTTGCCACTCACACCTCCACGCCTTCGACCCGACGGAGAGCTCCCGTAATCCTCTCGGCACTCCGGCATAATTTTTGCCTCTGATTTTTAATAGGATGAGCCACTTTTATTGTGTTTATTCTTCTCCGCAGCCTGTCTCGGCGGCTCACCGTCTCCTCCCTCGGTTTGCGGGACTCTTTTCTTCCATTAACCCTCTCTGCTCTCTCTGCTCTCTCTCTCTGTCTCTGCTCCGCCTCCCTCCGCAGAATAACCTTCTGCCACCTGCCCTTCCAGAGCAAGTGGCTGTACATCGGCACGGAACGGGGCAACATCCACATCGTCAACGTGGAGTCCTTCACGCTCTCAGGCTACGTCATCATGTGGAACAAAGCCATCGAACTGTGAGTTGCCGCCGCGCACGCGATTGGCCGATTTTTTTTTTGCGTTTTTTTTGTGTCAGCGAGCGCTTGAACTGATGGGTTGTTTTTTTTTTTTAATCACGCGTAAAAGGTGCTGCCTGCCGGGTCGAAACGGGTTCAAACTAATTTTAAGAAATTTGTTCAGGTTCGGATTATATATTTTTTAGGGCCTTGGGTTTAATATTTCAGTTAATAGGGCTGGAAACACGCTAGCACATATACACACGCACACGCACACGCACACACACACACTCACGCACGCAGACGCTGGCTCGGTTTCCTGGAGATCTTTTTCTCAAAGGCCATTAAGGCACTAGATGGAAGTACATATGTATCTATATAGGGATATATAAGTACAAGTGCCCTCTTGCGCTTCTTTACACGGCACACCTTCACTCTTGTCGGCCTCTTTTCTTTTCTTTTTCCGGCCTTCGGACCCAAAGAGGCTCGCGACCATGTTGACCAGCTCCACCGTGCCGCTCCTAAAGGGGACCTCGTTAAGGGCCTTGACTGATTTGATAAGTTTGTTTTTGACGGTCAATGTTCATCGGTAAACAAGGTTCGTTTGGCCAGCCGCCGTGGCTCCGCCTTGGAACAGCTCGCTCCCTTGTGATTGGCTAGCCGCCAGTGTTGTTGGGGTTCCTCCATGAAAGTAGTCCAACGACTGATTACTGATTACTCCTTAAAAACTCATCTAATTACTTCTTGAACTACTTTGTTTCATAAGTAATCAATTACTAATTACTTTAGTTAAAAAAAAAACATAACGTAACAGTCAAACGTCCTGTTTCCTCCACATAACGTACAACCAACCACTATATTCTTTGATTTAGACGAGAACCTCAAAATAATGTTTGCATTTCCAACTACAAACGCAATCGCTGTTTTGTCTTTTGCCGCCGCCGCGCTTGTTTTGGTGCGTCGTCGCATATCACTGACGCTGCGTGCACGGCTGCATCATCAATCTGCAACATCGTTGTTTTCAGTTGTTTTTCTAAAATTCAGACATTTTGTGGATAATAAGATATTTTCAGCTTGCAAAATATTTTAAGAAATGTAATGGAATTGTTACTTGATAAAGTCATTATGATAGAATTACCATTTTTGCCAGAGTAATCCCATTAACATTACTCCGTTACTTAAAAAAGTAGTTTGATGACAGTAGTACATCACTTCGTCATAGATTACTCGCCAGCACTGCTAGATGCTCACTGTTAGCGCTAGCTAGCAGGGATAATGGCTACTAGCTCTCACACAGCTGCACAGGCGCTACTGTGATGATCCGCTCGGCCCATCCAGAAGTGTTCAAGTTCTCATTTTCCATACTTGGGGGTGCTAGCTGGCGTGCTAGCAACGCAAAAATCACACCTGAAAAGGCTTAAAAATGGGTTAGGCTGTTTTTCGAAACACGTCCCCTCTAAGTCAGCTTTTGCGTGCCGCACAACCGCTCCCCCCCGCCCCCCTGCCGCCGCTACGCTTTGACCGTAATGAGATAAGAAAGGATCATTAGTCACACTATCATTGCCAGGCTCGGTGTTGGACTCCAGGTACTGAGCGACCTGTCTGTTTGCTGTTTCGTCGGATCCGTCTGCTTGACAGGCTCCATTTTGGGTTCCCTGCTGTACGGACTGAATTATTCACCGGAGCGTTTTGCCCTGCGCTCTCTCGCTTTCTCTCTTGCCCCGTCTCTCTCTCTCTCTCTGCGTGCGTGTGCGCGTCCCCACCCTCCCGTATGTGCGCGGACACGGAGGAGCGAGAGGGGAGGACGGAACAGGTGTCAGCCGAGATCAGCGCGCGGCGCACGCAGACGACTCGTCTCGTCGACAGGGCTGCAGGCGAGAGCAGCGAGTGGTGGGAAAGAGGAGGAGGGGGGCGGGGTGGAGGGGGAGTGGGGGTGACAGAGAGGAGACGGCGGTGGCAGCGGCGGGCGCCGGGATGGATGAGGACGGGACTTTTTGGCCCGCGGGGGAGACGGGGGGGGGGGGGGCAGAGAAGGGAAGACGGTCCGAGGCGGGAAAAGGTTCCCAATTAAAGGCACAAAAAAAAAAGGGAGCAGTGAAGAGAGGAAAAAAGTGGTGGGGGTTAGCGGGAAAGTGATAATGATGAGATGGAGGCTGCTGGATGTGGACGGTAATGAGATGGAGGGATGGATCGTGGCCATCTCATTAACCAGAGGACGAGCGGAAAAACTTTCCTTTGCTCAACTTTGCTTTTTTTTTTTTTTTTTTTAATTTTCAAATTTAAAAAAAAAAAATTCTTTGCCTTTTCCTCTCGTACGAGGCGGTGAAAGTGTCGAGCGGAGGGATGATCTTCTCGTTTAAAGTGGGGAGGGGAGGGGGCAGGGTGATTCAGGCTGCTTCGCTCGAGAGAATTATCTGGGCCAATTAGCAACCTCCATATTACACCAAATAGTTCCACTGTCCTGAGCCAGCGGGAAGCCGGCAGTCGGGACGTGACTGGGCCAATCGGCTCCCTCTTTAAAGAGGAGGTGGCGGCTGTGATCGGGTGCTTAAAGTGACATTAAAAGGAAGCTGCGAGAGGCACAGCGGATGCAGCCTGGAAGCGACAATAGCTGCAGTTCACGTGGTAGCTACGACGAGCTTGTCTGAGAGCGGAGAAATCTGTGAACCACGACCCAACAAATTTGTAGAAGGATTTTGAACCATTGAGCATCTGCAAAGCCTTAAGATGTTGACCACTTTGGCAACAGAGCAGCAAATGCTAAATTGAGATTGAAGGTCAGGTGTTCCATCAGGGAAAGGCCATTCGAATGCTAATGCTGATGCTAATGCTAAACCTTGCATCTTTCGTGCACCAGCTGTGATTGCTAGCACAGCCTGCTCGCCTCCTCGCGAGTTCACCTAATCTCAGTTCTAATTTAAACGCTTATTCTCTCGCAAATGACAACACAAGTTATTTTCAAATGAATTTATGTCGTCATAAATGCTTATTTCCCATTCCATTTGAGCCAAAATATTTCTTCTATATAATAGATTTAAAAAAATTTTTTTTACACCTATTCAGCCATTCAATTTCTTTCCTGCTTTTGCGTAAAGTACAAACAGAATTTAGTCTCCAGATGGGCAATGGGAAAGGCGACACACTGTTACCACGTATATTAACTGTGTCACTCTTATATTTTAGCTTCTGCTGTCTTCCTCCTCCTCCTCCTCCTCCTCCTCCCGCCTTTTTTCCGGCAAACTTCCAGCCACATGCTCCACATCTGCTGTCATCTTCGCTCTCGTCTTCATTTCCCCCGACCCGCCCTGAGATTAATTGTACTCATCATCATGCATCATCTGCTCCGCATACGGCCGCTCCCCTCAGCGTCGGCTTTGTCGGCCCCCACGAAAACCTCTAATTTGTTGTCTCCATCCGAACGGCAACAATTAATTCCTGGAAATGAGATTTCGGGCGCGCTTGGCACCGAGCCGCTCCGATCGCTCGCTGAAATACCCGACGGTGGCCGACGCCGGCGGGGATCGGGAGCGCACCCCGGGTTTGAGTGCGGCACCTTTTTTTTTTTTTGCCTGAAAATTGTATAAATGAAATATTGCAATAGAGCCAAATCTTGCCAACATGGTCCAGAACACGCTAGCAGGAGAACTGACGCACAGCGCTCCCTCTTCCAAACTTTTAATGGGTGCCAGAGTTGAGAAAAATAAAAAGTTTTCACCCTTCCAAATTTTTAAAGAACCTCTCGTTGCTCCCAGAAGCTTCACTTCCTCGTTTCGGCTGCCAGAACAAACAGCAGGATGTTTCAGTCATTGAGGACCTGCTATCTTGATACCAACACTTGGAAATAACCCAGTCCATGTGTCCATTGTTTTTAAACAGTCACCCTAAACCTGGACATGCAGAAAAAGTGTTTCAGTTGCAGTTTTCAGAACTTTTTTGTGTGCCATTTTCTAATACACAAACAACTTTTCTCTATGTGAGGTTTTCCTCATGTGACTTTTTTTTGGCCACACTTGCAAAGTCAGTGGGAATGGAACTTATTATCGTGTTACTTATGTCAAGTGATTGCTAGTTTTCAGCCTTCAGCCTCTTCATTAAGTTATTTTGGGCTGTATGACTAATTGGGGAAGTTGGAAATGCCACTCGGGTCCAACAATAGAAGGATAACATAAAAAAAAATTCAATAGTATTCAATAGTACAATATTATATATCAGGGTCATGGGCCTTCACTTTAGCTGTATTTGTTGAGTCACTCGACCGCAAAGTGGAGGAACTTCAGTTATGATGCTTTTTCACCTTTAGGTTCACAGTTAAATCACCAGTGAACATTTATTGTACTTATTTATCCATGTATTAAGTAGCAGAACCAAATGACTTTTATTCATATATTTACGGACAGGATATTAAGCTTTTACCAGAAAAATCATAAATCAGGCCACATTTTACACACTGGACCTTTAAATCATTGGCCAGTGAATGTTTTTTTTTTTTTTTTTGTAAGCTTATTTGAGATTGGTAGATGTTGACCTTGAACTTTGGGGTGTGTGTCCATCGATAACACTGACGTTAAGAGGTGCTGAGCCCGCAACACCTCCACCCTGTTGGGGTAACAGTTGTGCCCTCCTATGCCCCTCCCCCTCGTCCCCTGCCTCCCCAGGGGGCCGCTGCTGTACGGCCGCCATGCCGAAACCCGCCTCCAGGGCCCGGCCTGACCCAGCAGTGGCATGACTCACGCTGTTCTCAAGCTGCTGTACTGGGAGAAAAAAAAAAAAAAAAGCACACACACATACACACACACACACACACACACACACACAAAACTCGCAGTGGACAGCGTACCAGCGGTGCGCCACCATAGTTCATTAAGCGCCGGCGGGCTTAGCGCTATAAGGCCACATTTGAATCTCCGCATCATGTTTTATGCATTGGTACCTGGCAGCGGGCGGCCGCGTGCGTCCGGCCTTGATTTGATTCGCTGGGACTGGGCGGCAAACGCGAGCGGCAACCGGGGGGAAAAAACGTTAGGGTGCTCATTATGACGCAGCGCTCACGTGGCGGCGTCGGCTCCGGGCGTCTTCACCTCCGTTCTCCCTCTCTCTCTCTTTTTTTTTTTTATCATTACTATTATTATTATTCGCATCCGCGCTTTAGTGCCTCCAGGCTGCAGCGGTGGACATTTTCTTTAAATATTTCATGCCGTCATACGTGTCGGCCGCTGCGCTGCTCCACCTCGCCGCACCAATGAGGTGCCACTTGACTGGTTATCCACCTTTTTAAGGACATAAATAAATAAAGGGCTGCTCCAGAAAAAGCCAGGCGCCAGCTGAAGGACTCTTGTGCCTCTTGCGCTGAGACGTGCAGATGACTAATAACTCGGCGCAGCGCCATTAATAAGGTCGCTGTTGGGTGTGCGTGAGGGCGGAACTCTCGGGACGGGAAAGTTGCTGGATTGGTCTCGTTCTTACGCAAATATGACTCCACGTAGGAGCAAAAAACACAGCAGTGAATGAATGAACACAATCACGTGACCTTCTAGTCTTCGCAACAAGAGTCCGAGCTCACTTTACAAAATTATGTCTTTTTCCATCAATGGCGACGGTCCCATTGTGTCCAATTGGCTCTTTGCGCTGGCAGTGACGTGCAGGGAGCCGGTTTGTTTTGGTTTTCATGTAGTTCAGGTGAAATGACTTGATGACACTAAGTTGCTGTAGTACTAAACAGCTATTTTCCGTGCTTTCAATGCAAATGTGTTAGAGCCCCTCTGCCTGTTTTGCGGGCTCTTTGCTAAGCTTAGCTTAGCTTTAGCACGGCTTCAGCACCCTCTTCATTCAGTGGGTAATTTAACGACAAAACAAAACTGTGCGCTAAACCAGTGGTTCTCAACCGGTGGAGTCTCAGGATTCATATTTCTTTCCTGATGATGAAGTTCTGACCCAAATTTATTCCACAGCATTTCAACTTATTCCACAAAAATAAAAACGCGAGCCTACTTTCTAACATGTCTGTTAAATAAATGGTTGAAGTTATCGAATTGAATTGTGTGCCCTGCAAAATAAAAGCCCAACATTCTCTCTAGAAATATATTTGTATTAAAATCCCAATTTCTTTTTAAAAAAGGGGACAATGCGCACAAAGCCGCGACCCAATCAAAACCGCCATTACCATTCGAGAAACGCTGTGCTCAGCACTTCCCTACATACTGTGAGAGGGCTGGAAGATCATTACCACTCTCTTGCACTTTTCATCTGGAACTTTTTTTTTTACGTTGAGAAAAAACCAAACAAGACAAAAAAAAAAAAAAAAGAGCCTTTAAACACCCACGGGGGCTCGACTGTGGGGTAACGCCAGGGCAGAGCCGTTGCAGGCGTGTTGCCGCAGAAGAGGCGCGCTTATGGTGACTGTGCATGTTTCAGCCTCAGAGTGTCACCCGTGGTGACAGCAGATGTTCTAGGCTCTCACTGAGCATGTGCGGGCTGCCGCCGGGTCCTGCAGCGGAGCCCCGACGCGGTGCTGACTGTCGGAGCTGAAAACCTCCACGAGCGTTTTTCACGTTCCCCCATTTACCGCTCCTATTGGCTCCCCGCGCCTGCATTGGAGAGATTAGACTGTCGTTTCAATGAGGCGCTCGCCTTCCTGTTCAACGGACGCATTTTCCTCTCCCGCATCCCGCAGCCTCAGGCATCGGCGTATCGTGTGTGTGTGTGTGTGTGTGTGTGTGTGTGTGTGTGTGTGTGTGTGTGTGTGTGTGTGTGTGTGTGTGTGTGTGTGTGTGTGTGCCCTTTAACAACCAATTCCTGTTTGAACGTTTGAAACAACCAGCAGTGTGAAAGACTTGTAATGATGCATGAAGCACTTTTTTTCACTGGCTGATCTCTGAGTTGTCCAACTCTAAGTTTTAAAGGTCCAGTGTGTAAAAATTTGGTTTGATTTATGATTTTTTTTATTGGTAAAAGCTTAACATACTGCCCACAAATACATCAATAAAAGCATTTACTCGCAGTACAATAAAAGTAATTTTGGTTTCCTACCAATAGCGCAAGGGTTTGCGCCTAGTTAGTGACCATCTTGCAACGGCAGTTTTTAAGGAAGCCCAGCTTACAGTTCCTTATACGAAATGCACTGTCAGGCACTGTCAAATACCGGGCTTCCTTAGAAATTCTCAGCACTGGACTTTTAAGGACTTTGAATGAATTGCCGCAAGACAAGACCACTGAAAAGGTCGTTCGTGTTCGTAAACAAGCTCAGCCTCATCGCTGGGAAGGAATTGAAGGAATTGGGGAGCTGAGTCGAAACCAGACAACTGAGCTGTTGCTTTTCTTACGGGGCTAATACAGTGACTAGCTTGAAAACGTTAGCAACTAGCTAGCTCAAGCTAGCAGGGATGAGTCGTAAAGATTAAAGGTTGAAGTCCCAGCGATTGTCACATCCCGAAGGTTACTCACAATTGCGTAAATGACTCAGTAATACGTTCATGACGAGACTTGCACATCACTCACGTCAGGATGCTGCACAAGTCATTTTCAGGCCATTAAAAAAGCATTTATTCACCATAAACACAGCTGGACATCCACGATTAAACACAGCTGGCCGTTGGTGAATGCACCGAGTCCCAAGACGAGACCGCCGTGCGCGGAAGCACTGGGCTGTACTCCCAAATGTCGTTGTCCATTAAAAAAAAATAGATAAATAAATAAATAAAAATGCTCCTTCTGCAACGTGCGGAGTCATTTGCGGTGCTCAGGGGGGCAGGAGTGTGTGACTGCAGGCGAAGGAGTCGAGCATCGGCGTGGGCGGGATTGTGTGTCCGTGGCCGGGCGGATGGTTTTTGGGGAGCCTGTGTTTGCGTTCGTGCGCGCGCGTGTGTGTGTGTGTTTGTGTGTGTTGGTGCCCAATCTGCCTCTGTTGCCATGGCAATTCCTTTATCTCCGAACCTGCGTTCGTGTTTGTGGACTTTGTGATTGTGTTTGTGTCGGATTTATTTTCCGCGCGACGACAGTTTTGTATGTCGTTTATTTTTATTTTTCTCCCCCCCCAAAAAACCAATTTGTCACGGAGCCTCGCAGGAACGGAGAACGTGTACGACGTCGCGCGTTAAAAATCCTAAAACAGAACGCAGCCGACCGCGTGGGACGAGTCGGGCGGGGAGTTGTTTTTCCAGGGCGTGCAAAGTTTCCCTTTATTATTCATCATGAGGGTAATTGTTTGTTATGAATGCAGGTTTCACAGCGGTGTCGGCGCTAAGAGCCGTTTTAATAGTTCTGACTTGAAAGTGTGCGCGTGTGCCGGCTGAGAGAGAGAGGCAGGAAGGCAGGCAGTGAACAGGGATTAGATAAAGCAACAGCTCCAGCTGCAGCAGAGCTTAGGTAATGAGGCTCCAGCACAAACAGGCTAAATATAGGAACCACTGACTGACTGACTGCCCATTAACTGCTACCTTCTAATAGACACTCACCACACACACACTTCTCTCTAGATGCTCTGCTGATATTCATGCAGATACTGGACTTGACTTCTTGCCTTGTTTACTGCACCTTTCATTTCAAAGGAATTTTGTTTTTGGGATGACAGCTTAAAAAAAAAAAATTTTTTAGTTATGCCTTTTCCCTTGGTGTACTACTTAGTGTACTTATGAATAAATAATACAACTACAGTACACACTACTCTCAACTCGGATATGGTTGGCTCGAATTGCACGCTGCTATTTTGAACGCACTTAAGCTGCTGCGACACCTACCACAACTACGACTAGTAGTTTTAGTCGTACTTCCTCTTACACTGCTTTTACGATTGCTACTACCGCTGCCATGGCCATCACCTGTACTCCTTAAACTTCTTCTCCTACTACCGTTTCCGAAAGTACTTTAATTATCACTACAACTGCAAGGTCGCAGGAGTTGCTGCTAGTATTACTATGTAGTAGTACCACTGCAACCGCTGCTGGTGCCACGACTACTCGCACAATCACTGCTGGTCCTGCAGCTCCCGCTGCTACTACTACCTGTACTACTATTACTACTCATCCTGCGACTACTACTTCTACTTCTGTCACTACTGCAACAACCACTGCTACCAATCCTTTCGTGGCACATGCATACTTTCCCTAATAGGCCCTCGGAAGTCATTGAACAGGTGAGATCACATCTATGCTATCTACATCTATGCTAAGTTTAAGATGGGAGCGTAGGGTTTATTTCATGTGGTCCTGAGTTTAACCAATAGCACAAAAATCTTTTGGCAACGCTCACACTCACTTTATTTATTTATTTCGTATTACGTCTGTCCTTGTCCCCGCCACCGGGGGGTGGGGAGGGTGGGGGGGGTTACGTTTCAGGCTCTTGACAGTCACTCCTTATCAGACGTGACCTTCCCTGGCGCCTCCTCAGCCGGCTCCGTCTCCGGACGGCGGGGCAGGTTAGTTAAATTCTGCAGCCGCGTGGTGTGTTTTGACACGAGGCTGTCTGGAGGGTGAAGTACAAAGAGGACGGAGGCGGAGAGGAGAAGGAGAGGGTAGCAGAGCAGCGTCTTCTGCCCCGGACATCCAAATGCACACACACACACACACACACACACACCGGGGGGCACTGTGGCCCTCGCCTAGACATCCGTCAAAACCTGAAGTGAGCTTTGCGCCTTTCAAACAGCCTCTAAGAGCCTCGCGGGGATTCGGCGGCAGCGACCTCGCGCTCTGAACTCTTTGGCACGCTCGTCCTCTTCCTATCGAGACTCTCGATGTCTCGCCAGTCAATCCAGCTGCAAGAGCGCCCCCTGTTCCACCTCAGAGAGATTGACAATCCATGATTGTTATTCTCCCATTGTGTGCCTCCCCCCCCCCACCCCCTCCCTCCCTCCAGGTCGTCCAAAGCTCACCCCGGACCGGTCGTCCACATAAGTGACAACCCCATGGATGAGGGCAAGGTGAGGCCCTTATTTGTGTTCTCATGCATGTATGTGTTTGCAAAGCATTCTGAATGTTTGGCCTTACATTTTATTTTTTTTGTGAAACACTAGTTATGTTTTGCAACCATGATGAATTGGAAACTTTGATCTTTGATGGGAAGCTGCAACGTAACACCACCGTGTCTGCAGCCTGCTGTGTGTCTATGATGCATCCTGTGAGATTATTTGCACGGCATCAGTAGCTTGAAATTGGATGATTGCACGTTTCCCTTCGCTGCTCAACTTTCACAGAATTCTATCCGACTTGTAGTCCTTCATGTTCTTCGACGTCCAAACCGTCATTGCAGTTAATCCACTGCACAGTTGGGACCGCTCTAAACCCACAGTTTCAAAAATAATTTTCCTGGCACAGCTTTGTGGTAAAACTTCACGCTATCAACACCTCTCCCGTCATTGGCTAACGCTGGCTAGATCACTAAGCTGTGGTACTGGTTGCATGTTTTGAATACCAGCCAGCTGGGGGCGCTGTGCAGAAGCAGAGACCCCACTCACCCCACCCCAAAAAAAATTAAACGTTACGTTGTTGAATGTTTCTTTGGGGATTAAAAATGTATTATCTATTTCGGAAAGTCCTCTTTAAAATGACTCGATGGCCCTATAATTCACTTTGCATGTGCTTTTCTCTCTCGTACCGGCCGAGTCCCCTCTTTCCTCCGGCCCTTAGCCGCCGGCTTATGCCCGACTTGTCTTCACGCTGCGTGTGAATGTCAAATGTATTACTTTTCCCCCCCTGCCAGTGGCCGGCTCTGTTCTATCTCTTCGCTGTCATCTCACCGGCTGCCTGTTGCTTCTTCTCTCCAGCTTATAATTGGATTTGAGTCTGGGATCGTCGTGCTGTGGGATCTGAAATCAAAGAAGGCCGACTATCGCTACACTTACGACGAGGTACGCCATAGCCCCGCCCACTTCCTCCCCCATCAAACAACCGCCACTCTTTTCCTCCATGTCTGATCGTTATGGTTTATTGCATTAATGTCATGGTTGCATATTAGGTGGTTAGACGTAGCCTTCATAAAGCGTTTACAAGTTAATCAACACCTGTGTAACGTGATGGTCTTGCTAATGAGTTAGCGTTAGCCGCTAAGCTACAAATTCAGTTTTTCACGCCAACAGAAATCTGTATAGGATGTTTTGGTGTTAATCCCTGTCACATCTGAGCTCACCTATTTTCTATAGAAGACACATCCCTTTAAATTGTGCACATTGGGGTCTTTGAATCTACCAATATGAGTTTTTTCCTCGGACCATGAGAGGTTGAATGGATGGTGTGGATGTGGCGACGATGGCACTTTGCTGGTTGCACCCTGAAAGTCCCGTTTTTCTTCTCAGCGGGATAAAGAGAGCCGAGGCTGGTTTCAAGAAATGGCAGCACTAATGCGTCATCTAGAAGTTGGAAAGTAGTTTGGCAAAGTTTTGAAGCCAGATTTCGGCTAGAGTCGCTCCCCAGAGCTGAAGCTCGTTAGAAAATGTTTCTCATCCAAGTTCTTCACACTCCGAGCTAGTTTTGTGTGGCGTAGTTTCTTCGTGAACTGATTTATTTTCACGGGTCTAAAAAAAAAATGACGAGTAATGCCGCTGTTCGTTGTGCTTGTGCCACGGCTGTAAATACTGAGCAGCTCTTTGTGTGAGAGACCCACCTGTGCAGCAGAGAGTCGGCGGCTTCTCTCTGTGCCCCCAGAGGCAACAGTGTGTTGCTATAAATAAACAGGCCGCATTGAAAGTCGGAGCTCAGTGTCAGAGATGCTCTGATTCCCTGTGGACATGGCGTGTGTCATCCAGCCCAACTGTCACCTGGACAGTCTGCTTGCAGGATTAACCCTGCTCTTCCTGTTCACCCCCTGTTTTCTCTCCCTCCGTCTCTTCAGTCTTTGCCTATGCCTATTTTCAGAGCTTGATTTCTCATCCTGGACCCTGGTAGAGCAGCCTTACGTGACTAATACAAATAAAAATAAATAAACTCTATTGCATATTTAGTCCTCAAGTTTGCAGTTTGCAGCAAACAAAACAATGTAACTTCCTGCTACAATTGAGACTTTGTTGGACCTTCTACTGGTTTTAACGAAAAAAAAGCTTGTCACAAATTTAATAGACATATCGAAGATGTCGCTGTGCCCTTTGTGACAACACTGAGGGCTGATTTCCATAGCCTCACATCTAAGTGGTTTGGGATGGACTTTTCTACTTTCTGAGGTCACTAACGGGTCAGTGACACTTTACTGGAGACCCATTACCACAGCGCCGGCAAAGTGTTTTTCTTTGTTTTTTCCTTGAGCATACAGGTCCTTTAAAAAAAACACCTTGAGGCCCCATGAGATGAGAAGATTGGATAGATTGGATGCAAAGTACCGCGGCTGCACAGCGGCGCCGCTCACACGCTGGTCCTTGTTGCGCTCGGACGCAAATCCCGACACCGCCTGCAAAGATAATGAGATTATATTAATGCTCGTTCCGCTCTGGGGCTGTAAACACGCTGATAGAACAAGAGTCACGTATGTTGGGCCATAGATCTCCCTCTTTCTCTGCTCTGCCTCCCACATTTAGATAAGCTAATATCCTGCAGCCGCTCCCAGGGCACCGGAGTATGTAGTACTACTAACCCTCCCCGGGGGAGCTGGGCTCATCTCCCACCGCTCCACCTCTCCAGGGGCGGGAAGCGCGGGCTGAGTGGGGGCCGAGTCCTCAGTTTCACTCGCCGGCACGAAACGCGATGAGACTTGGGGTCACGGCACTCTCGGTTGGAAATGTTAGAAAATGTCGACATTGTCAAGCGCGCGTCGTCGCCGTGCTTAATTGTGAAAAAGCGGCGAGTTACAGCGAGAACGCACAGACTCAAAAGGGCCCTATTGTGAAAAACTGACCTTTTCAGCTCTTTAGCGTGTAGCTTTTCTGCACTACTGGCGCGTCAACGATCGCAGCAAGTATGAAAAATGACAACTTGCGCGTTTCTAATGGCATTTTCTCAAGGCAAGCTGATCATCATGGAAACGCCTCTGCAGACTTTTTTTTAAATGTGGGCGGGGCGTCGCTGCCCCCCGGAGAGCTAGCTAGCAGCCATCTTCCCCGCTTGCTAGCGTTAGCAATGAGCAGCTGGCCAGTCGCAAGGGAGGGGTTCTGTTCTAAAGGAGGGAAAGCTGAGTGAGAGAAATGCTTGTATTTTATGAAGTTGGAAGAGGAAGCGAGGAAGGTCTTCACCTTAGCAAAGGAAATAAATCTCCCTCTGTTGTCAGCGTTGATCAGTGCCAAACATTCTCTGAGCGTGACGCCCGAGTGTTTGCTCATGGTTGCCCAAAAAAAAAAAACAGCATCTCAGATTATCTGCAAAACATTCTTCAGGGTGAAATCGCTCTTCACAGCTTCTGCTGGCTGTGTTCATCCCACTGTGCTTTCTTCTTCCTCACTGTGTTCAGCCTTTCAAACACCATTTGCCTAAAAGCTCTCTGCCAAATATCAAATGATTTCTTAGGGGACATTTATGAAAAAGGAGGAACTTTATATCCTTCATAAGCTGTGCTACAGCAGTTTTTTTTTTCCTTTCTGGCTATCATACCTTACAGGAAAGGATGCAGACATTCAAACATTCATTCCTTAAGCGTTTATTAGGGGGGATTTTGTGGAAGGGTTTAACATTTTAAATGCATTGTTATGCCCTTGTGATGTCACAGAGGGTCCTTAAACCTCTTCCGTGTTGGCGGCAACAAACGCAGCCTGATGTTCAGCCTCATTGCTCCCCTGTTTGTTTTTTTCCTTTTAAACATATGGATGGCCCAACAAACCATCACTTTCTGTTGCTAGTTAAACATTTCCCCCTTAAATTTGTCGTTGAATGAACTCTTTTTGTGTTTTTTTTTGTTTTGTTTTTTTTGGATTTATCCGCTTTTTTTGGTAATTGCTCATGCGGGACTACATCACAGAAGTCCAAGATGAAAAGTAATCTTCTGAAAATGTGCAAAACATGGGACTTCAGAAACCTACAGATGGAGTAGAGCAGATGTTGTACACTGTGCTACTCTAAAAGGGGAAAAAAAGAAGCATTTTGAATTCCAAGCCACACCAGACTCTTGATGTAAACTTGTCCGTCCCGGGGCGGCGCATTGCCTGGAACAACTTCAGATATTCTTTTTTGATAGACTTCTGCAGTCAACTCTGAGATTTGTCTGCCAGCTGAAATCCCTCCCGTCCGCTTGTCTGAAGAGATTAGATATGGCCGGCGCACATCGTCATTGGCGAACGCTGTCTGACACACTTCTGGCCTTCCCACCCTCCACCACCCCCACCTCCCAAATGGCCTGCTGGAAATACAGACGGATTACTTTACCGTCTCAGAGCTTGTGAGTCGTTTGGCAAAGTCTTGGTGCAATTTTCATTGGCTGGATAAAATCTAATTCATTTAGGACGACCGGTCGCAGTCTGACCTTGATGTCGTTAATCTTGTCGCGGGACGCCATTGGTCACTTTGTGTTCCTTTGATTCAGACGGTTTTCCTACATCCTCAATAAACACGCTGGATGGTTTCCAGTAGCGAAATCTTCAAGTTTCACTATATTTATTCTTCAACCTATTCGTAGGCAGCTGGTTATTGAACTGGGTGTTGTTCATGTTTCATATTTCACTTTACCACAGTAATATGCATCTCCAGCTTTACAGCAGGCTCCTCCTAGCTTGGAAGAAATCCATTTCCGGCTTGTCAATGCTCTGGCGCACTTTCCCCACATTTATAATGGTGTCTTTTGCCTTAATGTTCATTGGGAAACAAGTTACAATGCAGTAATCCTATGAAGCAGGTCCTCATAACTCGTGGCAACTGCCGGGCCGCTAAGAATTTAATTTTGTCACCTCATGGGCGGACATTGAGGCGACCATGGTGTTGTTGCGAGACAAAGGAATTTCGTGAATGGAAAGTAGTGGTTGGTCAACTCTCTGCTAAATTTCTTTCTCCAAATCCTGTGCGTCTCATCCAGTCTGTTGTTGAGCATCTATAGACACCCACTGCACTGACTGAATGAGAAATTCCATCCCGGATTTGTAGAAGTCGTCCCTCTGCACCTCACCTGTCAGGACGTGGAGTCTGAGTCAGAGAACCTTATTTCTCTCTCTCCGCCTGGCGGCCAAGACTGCTGCAGTATGTCACAGTGCGGGCGACAGTCACTCACATTTTCAAAACTTTTATGGTCGTGTTTACCACATCTATTGCTCGTATTCCAAATCCAAGTGCCAGCACCTCAAGACCACCTTGATTTTTGTTCTTCCAAACACACGTAGTCCAATAAAGCATCGAATTCAGTGGGAAGCCAAACAGAAGCATTTTTTTTTTTTTGCAGGAGGCTGTAAACAGAGGGCTGTTTTCTGGAGATCTGGGGATGAGTAATTGTGCGAGGCTGCTCTCACTGGAGTCTGGAATAAAAGATAAAGGAAAATTGTTATAATGTGACGCTTAGGTGAATGTTGAACCTGCTGACGGTGTTGGATGGGAAGTTATTCCCAGTCGGAAACCGCTTTCTGTACGTGGAGCCATAAGAATGAACCTCAGACATTGTTTGCAGACGCTTTGACCTTGAGACCTTGACTTCGCCCGCTCGCTTATCCCAAAGGTCTTTGTGCTGAACAGAAAGCCTACATTAAATATAACAACAACTGCGGTCACATGCAGTAAAGGTGTATTGCAGTGGCGCCGCGTTTAATGTGGTGGGCAGAATTGCATTGGGGGGAATGGGGGAGATAGGGTGGATTGGGAGGGTGGGCGAGCAGGCGGGGAAGCTCGCGTCTTGCAGCGCTGACCGTACATAATAACCGCGGGAGAAGAACAGAATGGATTTCATGTTCCAATACAAGGCGGGATTTCTCTGTGGAAATCACTGTTGACACACTTGCCCCCAAATGCTTGTTTTTTTAGATTAAGCCTTTTTGTATGGCTGAATGTTTTCTCCTGCTGGAGCTAAATTACCATCCCTGAGAGGGCCTCTGTGTGTGTGTGTGTGTATGTGTGTGTGAGTGTTTGTGCACATTTGTGTGCATGCGGCACTCGGGGGCTCAGCTTTGTACCCCAGTGTGACACAACGTCAGCAGAAGCTATTATAATTAGAGCGTTGATTCGCGTCCTTATGGGTATTGCTTATTTTCTTTTTTTTTCTGCGCTTCGCAAAATGTCAGTTTGAAAAGCGCTGGAAGAGGAGTTTTTAACACCTCCGAAAAAAATTGTGTTTGCCACGCGTGCGCGTGCGCGTTGCGGCGGGACGCACCTTGCCCGCCCACTTCATTATCACCTGGCCCCAAAAGACCAATTTGACCTAATGTATTAAATCATGAAATTAATCCTCCTAATTGGCATTGTTTGATACGATAAGCGTTGAAAATTGGCCCTCTCCTTTGCAATTACGCCCGGCGCAAGGTTCCATGCTGGGGGCGTCACAGTGCACATTGAAGGCAGGCCGATAAATATCAAAATGTTAGAGTGGTGTGAATTACAGCGAGATTAGAATTTTTTCATCCTTTGTCCGCGTTCAGCTTTGTGAAATTGAGCCTCTTGGAACAGGAGTCCAGTATCGCACCTCAAAAGCTTCATTCATCTCCGCATTAAAGGCCCAGCGTTTAGGATTTGGCGATATCTTGTGGTGAGAATGCGTCTAGCAGACGATACAATAACGTTAATCCCCCTTTTTTTCTTTCTCACAGCAGCTGTGACATCAGGTTAAAGAAGATGAATAAATCCACTTCCTGTGCAAGTGTAGATACTTAGTGCTGCAATGTGGCCACCTCCCTGATTATGGAACTAAAAATGTTTATTCTGAACATATTAAAGGATCACATGATCCTTCAATAACCAATGTCCAGTTTATTCCAGAAGATCTGGAACATTATTATTCTTATTGGGTCTCTGATTACGACAAGTTTTTTTTTGTTTGTTTTTGCCATTTTTATACGCGCTATGAGAGCCCTTCACTTCCGTCCCGTGGAATGTGGGATTTCGCGCAGGAACCGCACCTGCTCTACCTACACCCTCGCCACCTGACGCCGCTCACCGGTGACTCAGTTTTGGCAACAAAACCGCCGACAAACTGCATCCTATTGCCCGTCTCGCTCTCAGAGCTGACGGCTGCTGTCTCGCTAAGATAAGACGGCCCATCCATCCCTTCTCATGACTCCAATTACCTCCAAGAAAACAATCTTCACTGGCAGGGAAACGAGGGAGTGCAATAACCGAAAAAGAGTTTTGGTTGGAGGAAAGGGGGAAGAGAGGGAGAAGACTTTAAGGTTTTAGAAGTTTAGTCATTTTTGCTTCGTTTGTGTGTCTTTGGCGAGTGAGTCATCGGGGAGATAATGCGTGTGTGTGTGTGTGTGTGTGTGTCTGTGTGTCGTGCGGCTGTTTCGTAACGGCAGCACAGCCTCCGTCTCGTCAGGCTCTCAGTGACCTGGAGAAAATACCACGGAAAACGGAAGAAGATAATAAGGCCCCTGGAATCCTCGGAAAGGCTTTGCTTCCAAAAACCCCCACCGGCACAAGAACAAAAAAAGAAAAAAAAAGTTGGAGCTCTTCGATGGCGTCGTTTTTAAAGAAAAAAAAAAAACAAAAAGCAATGAGTCGCTTGTTTCACAGGTTTTCCTTTTCCAGCTGGAAGCCCGACACGCAGCTCTGCCCACGATTAATGACGTTTTCGAGGGGCTGAATTGATATATGACTAAACAAACAGCAGCGTCTCCTGAAAGGCACTGACCCGACCTTGCCTTGTACCCACGTCGGTGTCGGACGTCGGGGTGATTATTCACTTTCGCATGAGTCAATGTGGAACACGGCGCGGCAATTTGCAGATAAGGCGGTCGTAGGAGAAGAAGAAGGCACTGGGGAGTTCACGCCCCAAACAATTAGCGGCGTCGAGTAGATAAATGACTGAAGCGCTCAGTCGTCACTCCATGAAGGGCATAGCGGCGTTTTAAACATCAGGTTAGTTTTTTTTTCGAAGGGACAGCGGCTACGTAAGCAGCTGTTGCTCGACTCTGTGGTGAAGTTGAGCACTGGACCAACCAAGCACCAAACTCCTCCGGTTTAGCTTGAGAGTTGCCCTCTGCCGCCAAAATCCAGGTGGTGCTGCAGAGGGCGACGGTTTGCGCGGTCCAAAACTGCATCTTTTAATTGTCAAAGGACATCCATGCCAGTGCTTGTGGTTCTGCCTAACCTTCCAATTCTGCAGAAGTGGCAAAAGTAATTTCTTGCTATTAATGAAACAATGCAGTTGTTGTGACAGAATAATCAGGAGGAGGAGCATCTGGATCATTTCTAACACTTTGTTACTTCCCGCCTTTGCTGTTGAGCTGATTCTCCAAGTCTGAGGTCTGAAATCCATCTTTCAAGGCTCCCATTAGGCGATTGTGTTGTTTGTGGAGAGGGAGGCAGCTGAGCCGCTGTTAAGAGGTGTAGTTGAAAGTTTCCGCTGAGAAGTTCAAGAAGGAGAAGCAGCTGCGGGCCTCGCTCTAACGTCCGCAGCCGAAGAGAGGAGCGCGGATGCTGCGCCAGCGGCGGTTTTTGTCAGAAGTGGGCGGCGTTCTTGCGTTAGAAGAAAAACAATGGTTTTGGCTTGGCTCCCGCCAGGCTTTGGCAAGATTCTTGGCTAAACACAGCGAGTTGTGCCTCCTCTTTTGCGCCTATCGGGGAGCCTTGTGCTGTCGTCAAGTGGTTCGACTGCTGGCTGCCAAAATTGGTTTACGTTAAATGTTGGGATACGCCGATATCACCTTTTTTTCCCGAGTAGAGTACAATTCCTTGACTTGGGACAGTCACTGCAGTACAAACACAAATTTAACAAAATTGTCATATACATATATACAAGTATGAGTAGTGTACTTAACCCTGGTATTGGTACCGATACCCGGTACTGGTATCGGCGTGATACCCAATTCTGGTATCGGTATCAGTGGATTCCTATTTAAATGTGATAGATAGGTGTGATGGGCTTTTCACCAAATGGGTAGAACAGATTTGTGAGTTTTCCTTCTGGTTTGTTATGTTCTGAGTTCCCCCCATGAATCTTGTCCCTGTTTGGGCTCATCGGCACGTACATACTCTTCTGTGCCTCTTTTGTGAATTCATTGTTTGACATTTGCCCCGGCTGATAAGCGCACTCTCCAAAGTTTTTAGCAAGCCTTTTTTTTTTTGAGCATCACACAAGACTCAGGTGGTCGTCTGCATATTTCCAGTCGTCCCACAGCGCGGTGGGTCGGAATAAAAAGGAAAAAACAAACGCCTGCTGGGTTTAGCCGCGAGCTGCGAAGCTTCGAAAAGGGCATCAATAAGCAAGGTTGCCCTTTACGGCGACGCTTTGCCTATGATGTGTTTGTGTTTCCGATGATTGCTTGTCAGTAGATAAAACATTGCGAGCCGGGCTTACAACAGCGACGGGTCCGCTCAGAGGACAGAGAGGGCGCCGTATCTCCAACTCTTCCCCTTCTTGCCACCGCAGAACCGCCTCCTCTTATCGTTCTCCTTTTGTATCTGTGAGCTTTTTCAATTATTTCTTTGTTTTTCTCTTGGCTGCCTTGTATTTCCGTGAAAGCTTGATATAAAGGTCATCATTTAAACACAACCCCCTGCTCCGCCACCCTTTATTTGGACGGGGGGGCAAAGCCAGACGGGAGTTGTCAGGAGTGACTGCAGATGGACAGATCTTCTAGCACGATTTATCGTTGGCAAGCCTTTCCATTAATAGCATGTATTCCTAAACAACATTCCCGGGAAAATAATTACAAATTCAGGGTCAAACAGATGTTTTCATTATTCTTAATATATGTATTCATGCTGCACGAGCCGCTTCAAAGTCAAGGGCCAGGCCTCATCATCTCCCTCCAACCCATCTGTGCAAAGTGCCAACGCGCACCCAGAGTGGAGTCGCACAAGGAAGCGAAGGGGTTTTTTTTTGGCGCCTTGCCGAGACACTGACCCCTCACTTCCTGCCGTCCTGTCGTCCACCAGGCCATCCACTCGGTCGCCTGGCACCACGAGGGCAAGCAGTTCATTTGCAGTCACTCAGACGGAACTCTGACCATATGGAACGTGAGGGGCCAAGGCAAGCCGGTACAGACAATCACCCCACATGGTAAGGACGCGGAAACACAGACACGCACAGACACACACACACAAATACATCTTTACCACCATTTTCTTTTCTTTTTTTGTACTCCAGTGCAGAATTTCAGCCTAAAAAAATACATTGAAGTCATTATAGACTTCTGACGCGTTATGTTCTCACTTGCTTGCGTAATTATTAACATTACTAGAGCCCAAAAGATTTCAAGGCTTTCCGATTTCAAAAAAGAAAGCCAACAAAACCTTGCCTGACATTTTACACAACACGGAGACATTCATTTCTGTACAGCATCAGCAACAGCAATAACATGCGGCGGCAGGTTAATCTTATCACTGTTTAAATCTCATACGCGTCCTGTGCAGAACATATTAGTACACTATCACAAAGACCTGTCACATGTTTCCTTGCTGTTGCTTAGCAGATTGAAAAAAAAGATAGAAAAAAAGGTTTTAGTCCATATCGCAGCCAATGGTAGCTTCTTTGTCCTTCATCACTCCCTGTGTTTGTCATATGAAGATTCCTATTTCATAATAGCGTCGCTTCACGTCTCTATGCATGAAGGAAGCTGATTGGGGAATCCAATTTTGAACTGATTGGAATGCCAACATTTCAACACGCGACGGCTGCCGCTAAGCTTTAATTCGTCGGCCTCAAGAACAAGCGTTTGCGCCTGTGCATCCGCTTGTGTCCATTAATCATTATGGCTTTTATTACATGCATTAAGGTGAGATAGCGTTTGCGTGCATGCCCGGTCACTACAAGTACAAATAATTGCCTTTCACCGAACAAATGTCGAGGTCTTCCTTCCCCTGAGGTTGTTTATTCATCAAAGCAACTTCACGTATCCCGCCTGGCCTGCGGCGGTTGCGCTCGGCCCACCTGCAGGTCACGTGACCTGCTCGACCAGAAACAACACCTGCGGCGCCCAGAGAGCCTCCCTGCCTCCACTTCTGGATTATTCCTCCGCTCCTTTGCTGTCGATTTGTGTCTACCTGCGCCTCACAAACATCACCGCCAGCGCTTTGTTTATTTCCCGGAAGAAGCGCCAGTCTGCTCTTTTGATGATGTCTTTTTTGTTGTTTTTTTTTTTGTTTTTTTGTCATCGCCGTTGTTGTTTCAAATCCGTCCTCCTCGCTCTCCCCGCACGCCCACTCGTTCCGCGCAGCTACTTTGACTGTTTGCACCAGACGAAGAGACTCGGGGGGGCGGGGGGGTGCCGGTGCGACGAATGTACGTGGGGGATAAAAAAGGCCGCGGGAGTTCAAAAAGAGAAACGACGCGGAGGAAAAAAATAAATTCAAATGAAAAGGGAGGGAAAAAACTTCTAAACCGCTTTTTTTTTTTCTTTTTTTCAAGCTGCTTTAGTGTGCAGGGGACTGAAAGGGGGATTTGGCCACGTCGTGTTTTAATTAGTTGTTTCTCCCACCGCTGCATGCATAATTAGCGCGCTATTTAATAGGCAATTATGTAAATGCCATTGACGGGTCTGAGCAAGGCTTATAAGTCTGTCTGTAATTGTCTTTTTTCGATTATGTTCCGTAAAGATGTGTTCTTTAAAAGAGCGTCTCCGCCCCGGCAACCCCACCTGCGGTTCTGCTCTCTTTCATACCGTTACGGTTCGTTTCTTGTCGAATTCACACCCCGCTATACGGTCTTTACGTTCTCTTTGCGTTATTATTTTTTTTTTTTCCGTCTGAATGCAGGGATTAAAATTACCTGTGTTCATCACACCTGTTCTCCTCGCTGCGATGAATACAGCCCGTTGTCACAGCTACGTACTCGCTCCCCTCGCAAGGCTGCATACTAAGTGCAGCTTCTAGGGAGGAGGAGGATGAGGCGGGGGGCGGGGGTTGGGGAGGGGGGGGGGGGGGGAGGAAAAGCACACACACACACGGAACAAACAAACAAGATGACAGGAGAGTGGAGGGAAGGGTAAGAGGGCTGAACTGGCAAAGTAAAGTATCATCTGTTTGTTCTGTTCCAGGAAAACAGCCCAAGGACGGGAAGAAGCCGGAGCCGTGTAAACCCATCCTCAAAGTGGAGTACAAGACCACCAGGAGCGGGTAAGCTGTCGCTCTCCTATACATGTAGAGAATTTCAATGTTTGTTTTTTGAAGAATGTAGTTTATCTAACTTTGAATTATTATTTTTTTCTAAAATGAATTGCACTGCAAGAGAGATTGGCACCACAGCCCACCTGACTGGACTAGTATAGGGTTTATGTAACCAGTGACTGCCCAGTCCATAGTTACACACAGTCATATCTGGCAATGACAAGGCCTCCATCCTCCCTTTTATAAGTCAATGAATCATAAAAATTGATTTAAAAAGAATCATTTTGAGGTAGGACATTTGCACATTGCTCCTTTAAAATGCAGGCGGTTTGTTTTTTCAACTGTCTGATTGTACAAACAAATAAGTAGCTTAACAAGTAAAATTGGGAAAAAGAAGCCGTTGGAGAGTTGTTGTTTTCCACTCACGAAGCGAGTAGTGCTACCAATCTTCACAACGCAGGTAGCTACCAGTTAGCTTAGCATCGGCCATTGCCATCACTGGATGTCATCCTTTTCTTTCATAGAGGCTGAACGCCCACCAGTATTGATGTGTTTGCCGCTCATCTTTCTTCATTCATTCATTTCTCTTGCGTGTTTTTTGAAGGGAGCCCTTCATAATCCTCTCCGGCGGTCTCTCCTACGACACGGTGGGCCGGCGGCCTTGCTTGACAATAATGCACGGGAAGAGTACAGCCGTCCTGGAGATGGACTACCCCATCGTTGACTTCCTCACCCTCTGCGAGACTCCCTACCCCAACGGTGCGTTGAAACATTTTGAGTGCGATCGTCGCGCTTTTCCTCATCAGGCTCGCAAAAGGAAAAGCTTGCACCTTTCTGATTTTTTTTTTTTTTTTTTTTTAATTATGTCTGATTTGCAAGCCCCAGTGCGAGCGTGTTTCTGTAATAAATATGAAATTTCCCAAGGGGAAGGATCCTATTTCAGTTTCATTATCCGCCACACAGAGTATTAAATTTTCATTTCATCTCTTTGCGCACAATAGTCTTTCCATCTGAATTAAATTATTATCGTGTTTCCTCCGCTGAGGAGTCAACGGCTAAAACAAGTCGGGGCGGAACTGAAATGTTATGGGATCCTTTATGTATTTAATCCCGTACAGTGAGCGCCCACAGCCACGGGATTATGAGTTGTCCCTCGCTGATTGTGTCTTATGTAACATTGGCGGCTGCGTTTTGTCACCGCCTGCCAATTTGATCCGGCGAGGGACGGCGCTGCCGCGGCCGGGTTACACAATATCGTTCTCGGGGGGAGGAGGGTTGGGGGGGGGTTGCTTGCACTGGTGACGCGGACGCTTTAACGGGCCGTGGTGGGTAATACCTGATGACGTGACCGCAGAGATGTGGCAATGTGGGCTAATGTGTCTGAGAGGAGAAACATAACAGTAGCAGACTGGCGTGAGTGTTGCGTGCACAGTACACGCAAAGAACAACAAATCACGCAGAAAGGAAAGGAAAGTGGATTTTGTTTGGGAAGGTGTGAAGGCGCAGAAAGCGGACTGAGGCGCAAGGCATTGTGGTCGGCAACAACCGCCCATCTAGCAAATGGCCCAGCATCTAACCAGTAGATGAACAAAGTTTTTCCTCAGTTGTTTGTCTTTTCTTCTCCTTAAGTTATTTTCGATGCAGCGCCACCACAGGTGAGGAGGGGAATACAATATCTAAAAGCCATAGTTTGTTTGAAAAAGTGCAGCATGAATGCGAGCTGGTACCAGCTGTAAGCCACAACCACATCTTTACCGATTCTACCGGGACTGTTGGGGCATAGAAATTGGCCTGAAAAATTAGTATTTACGTGGGAATTACAGAAGGTCATGTGGCTTCCTCGGCTGATCCGTCCAATTCAGCTTGCTCAGCCTCGTCACACAAGCGTCAAACCCCGGAATTGAGTTTACGACAGTGGCAGAATCTCCACCGACCCGTGCCGAATGGCCACGCACTCGAGGGAAAAAAAAATAGAAAAAAAAAAGGTCCGAACTGATTGACAGCGAGATGCCGCAGGGCAAATCAAGGTTGCACTGTGACTCAGAGGACAACATGAATCAGCAGCGGCGGAGCGGCGTCACTCGGATAAAGTGAGATGGACAGCAAGAGACGTCGTGACAAACTCGTCAGTGTTTTTCTCCCTCAGAGAGAGGCCTGCACAAAAAAATGGTTCTCTAATCACTGTTTGTCCGCACCCACAACTTCAAAACTTGACCAAATCAGACAAAATGGGCATTAAATCCTATTTGCTGATTATTACTTCTTTTTTTTTTAACCAGAGATTCGGAGCAGTTTTTTTGTTTTACCCGTTTGTAACGGTATGAGTGTAGAGCTGTTTTTAGTCTTTTTGCAACCACCTTTGGTGGATCCTGCTGGCCAAACGATAGAATGCAGATTTTGGGTACTTCACACTGGCCTGTTTTTGTTTTTGTTTTTTAAACCTGGAAGCTCCGTCTCCTTCTTTTTGCACCATCAATGCTTTGGGACCCACCTTCTTGGCTACTGCTGACGTGTGTTGGCACAAGATGGCCGCCTCCTCACCTGCTTGTTTTGTATCTTTGAAGACTTGTGTATTTTGAAATATACGCATTATCATTCTTTTTTTTTTTATTTTATCATTATGCAATTCCCTACTAGCCCAAGAGTGTCCTTTGGCCCTTTAAAGATCTTTAAATCATATATCAATAGATTTTATTCTGCACACAATTCACAAACCTAAAATTATGAGCATGCTCTTTAAATTACTGCGGCACTGTGACCGGAATCCTGGGGACTTGAAAGCAGCTTATTGTGCTGAAGGTTGATCTCGCCACGTGACGCTGCTCCAAATGGTGATCAGACGTGTAACGGAACACCGTCGTCTGTCGCTGAATGGAAAAGTTATTCCCAAATCAGACGGCGTCATTAAACACCCGCGCAGCCCCGGCGGTTATTAACTACTTACCGCCGCTGCTCTCGCATCTTCAGGGCAAAGATAAAGGATGTTTTTTTTAGGTTTTTTTTTTTTGTTTTTTTTCGTTCACCACAGCATTAATGAATTTCAGGTCACCCTTTCAGTGGATTACAGGGGCTGATTAATGACTTGCGTTTTGCCTTTATGTTTTTTTATTGTGCAGATTTTCAGGAACCTTACGCCGTGGTGGTCCTTCTAGAGAAGGATTTAGTGGTGATCGACCTTGCACAAAACGGGTGAGGGCGACTCTCACACGCTGGTCTTCATTCACAGTCCTGAGTGTCTTTTAATCATTAATGAATGTTTTCTTCGCCCCCCTTTACTCCCGACTCGTGGATTTGCCTGTGTCGCAGTTACCCCATATTCGAGAACCCCTATCCTCTGACCATCCACGAGTCCCCTGTGACCTGCTGCGAGTACTTTGCCGACTGCCCTGTGGACCTCATACCTGCACTTTACTCTGTCGGCTCGCGGCAGAAGCGGCAGGGCTTCAGCAAAAAGGTCAGTGTCGTTAATTTACCACCAGATTGCACATAATCCTTTTTTTTTTGAGTGTGTGTGTGTGTGTCACCCTTAAGTAACTGAGCTTTGAGCTTCTGGGAACGTGCGCTGCCACGTGCACGCATTTTAACTGAGTGTTTAGCATGAATAAAAAGTTGAGGGTGTGGGGGAGTTGAAGCAAAGACATTTTTTCCTGTTGTATCTGAGTGTCGGGTGAGGGGGAGTTTCAGTTTTAGGCTGCAAATCAAAGTCAAGTTACCCATAAAAGATGAGAAACATCATGTATAACAGTAGATTAAAGAATACAGATATGAAGTTATTGGAACATTTATGTCTTTGCGTTCAGACCTGGAAACTTCTCATGTAACCGTCAGCAAGAAAACAGCCGGTGTCACATTTTACTCAGAGATATTTGTACATGTTGTTCCGCTGTGTGGTCCCGGTTTGCAATTCGCCCCGTGTGCTGCACTTTTGCGGGAAATCAATAGCAAAAAATGATGGAAGTCAAAGAGGCGTAAAATCATTATTGAATCCGGCTGCCTGAACGGGATCTCCGAGCAGAAGCAGGAAATAGCTGCTTTTCCTGGCAAAATACGAGACGCGACTGTCTCAGCGCGGCTATTTGTTAACGCCTCCCTCTGGTTAATGAAGTAATTTCCACTCGGGAGTCATCCCGGGAGCACCCCGAAAACACGAATTCCCAAAGCAGAAATGTCCGATACTGAAGAAGAAGTTTTTGGCGGCAGGCCTCATTAATGGAGGACGAGAGCAGAAAGAATTGATTGGTGTGAAAAATGCCAACGCGTCTTTTTTAGCTCTGCAGACTGGAACACAGTCTGACGTGATGTGAAGATCCTCCAGACTCTCTCTTTGTTTTTTTGGTTTTTTTTTTTTTTAATGTCCCACCCTCCCGTCCCCCCACTCCCAACCACCCCCGACCCCCCTCAGTATCTTTTCACATCTCTGTGTCACCAAAGACGAGACCCCCCGCGCTCTCCCAGCCATTATGTATGCCCGTGTTCTTTTCTCTGTCGCCTTGTTCCGGCTCTCTGTCGGAAATGTCAGCGTGTACTGACCCAGAGTGCCTGCCTGGCTGCTCTTTTTTTCAACTTTTTGTCTTTTTTTTTAAGCCAGAAGAGGAACGGGTGGTGGGTTGGGGAAGGGGGGTGGGGGTGGGGGGGGAGAAAAAGCAAGGCTGAGCTGCAGGAGGGCATTCTCACATAAAGATCAGCGTGAGTCATCGCGGTGACCTTTGTGCGTGTCGACGTGTTCAAAGCCTAAACGCTCCCACCAAGACAGACGCACGCACGCGCGCACACACACACACACACACACACACATTGAAGCATGTAATGTGTAGTTTTCAGACATATTGCAAATGTCACTAAAATCAACCACTACACTAACAAGCTTACTCTCATATGTATATATGTGCATATATATATATATGTATATATATATATATATAGAGAGAGAGAGAGACAAACAACCTCCAAACTCCTGTTACAATTCCATTTAGAGTCGCCAATTGGCTTTATGGGCTGACCCCAGCCCTTGAGACCCAGGTGCCACGGCTACAAGAAGGCTTCAAAAATCCAACTGACATCGACCTATCAATGCTAAATTAGGGAAAATCCAAGCAGAACGTGCTTTTGATCTGTCTGACCCCTCCATCACATCCTTTCTAACGCCCTGTTCTTGTGTTCTCATTGGTCCAGGAATGGCCCATCAGTGGAGGGAACTGGGGTCAAAGCACGCAGAGCTACCCAGAGATCATCATCACCGGGTGAGACGCCTCTGGATTCTGCTCAACCTGTCCAGTTATTGGCTGCAGACCCCAATTAGGCCACGCCGCCTTTCACTCCTACGTGAATTGTCTCACACTGAGGCCGTCGACAAGGGCGTTCCCAAAGGGAACTTCTCCAGACTTCTGCAGCCCGGAGCCTCCACTCTACTGCTACTTGTTGCGATTACTATTCTGTGCAGGTTTTATTTCCCCTCTTGTAGTGTCACAAAACATCGCAAAAACATCTCACAACCGGCAAACAAAACAACAAGGAGAGCTGGTGTCAGGCAAAACAGGAAGTGATGAGGGAAAAAAAAACTGGAGAATCTGCATCGCTGTACCGTCCGTTGATTAGCTTAGTGTTCATTTGTTGCTTGAACACCTCATAGCCAGCACTCTGGAAAAAACAAGACAAAACAAGGCTGTCCATGAGCGTTCGGGAGGAAGCAGGCTGCTGGGATTCACTCCCACGCAGCGCAGGAGTTTCATCGAGGTTGGTTTATTGGAGGACGGTGGGCGGTGGCGTCTGGATCGGCGTCTGCGTTCCAACTCAGGTGTCTAATGAGGTTGATGTCAGGGTTTCACGCTGGCAGGCCAAGTTTGAGCCATTTTTCGGTAGACGCTCTTTACTTTTTAATCAGGAAGCTTAACCTCTCACTAGAAATTTACATGTCAGTATATCGTTTGATTCGTACTGTGAACACAGTTTAAAATGGAAGAATGTCTTATTCTGTATACTGCCGAACAGGACGTTCAATGCTCATATTACTTTTTTTTCTTTGGTACAACACCGTTTTGTTTTTTGTACATCCTGCAGATAATAGTACAAGGCAACAGAATGTCGTGAGAAATTAATCCTCTCGTTTTTTTCCCGCTTCTGTTGTTTTCTCTCTCCAATCCTCAGGCATGCTGATGGAACTGTGAAGTTCTGGGATGCCTCTGCAAGTGAGTTCTCTTGATACATAACATTAAATTAGAACAGCCGGCAAAACAAACGCTGATCGTTTTCAAAGCATTCTTAGTTTTTTGGGGATTTTTTTTAGAAATGGCAGCAAAATCACACAGATCTTTTGAAGTGTCAATTATAATTACTTTAAAAGTCCCCATATTAGACCCATTATCTGTCTTTTTTTTTTAAATTATGGTTCAGTATTCTGGACTCCAAATGAGAAGATTCACATAAAAGCGTAGCCAAATAAAGATAAAAAATAACATGTTTGTGACATCACAAAGGGCTGATTTCCAGATCGGTCATTTCTAGCACGCTTTTTCCGAATAGTAACAAGTGCACAGGAAGTACAGGTTAGTCTTTTCTAGTCTCTGCGGTGTTGAGTGACAGGCTTGAGAGACATATATTGTAATAAAGAAAGCAAAAATTTAAGTTTTAGCAATTTGTGGGACTTTTAAGCAGAGTGTTACCACATCGGCTGACATGCACAGCGGACTCACTTCCTCCCTCCCTCCCTCCCTCCCACCCTCCACACTCAGTAATGCTCCAGGTGCTCTACAAACTCAAAACAGCCAAGGTGTTTGACAGAAACCGCTCCAAGGAGGACAAGGGCAGCATGGAGGTGTCGGACGAAGACCCTTTCGCCATTCAGATCATGGCCTGGTGCCCCGAGAGCAGGATGCTGTGCGTGGCGGGCGTGTCGGCCAACGTCCTCATCTACCGCTTCAGCAAGCTGGAGGTTACCACCGAGGTGGTGCAGGTGGGTGGCACTCTCGCGGGGGGGGGGGTTTTGCAGCAAAAAAAAAGCGCTGCATTCCAGCTTTTGTTTGCCCCTTTTCTTCGCTCAGGTTTTAGTTTTTTTCTGTCTTCGTAGATTCACAGATACACACACACACAACGACACCAGCTCGCTCTCGGAGATGTGCCTAGTCAACGGCGGTATGGTTGCCATGCCAACAGACGGAGTAGGTGAACAAGCAAGAGTCAGACCGTCGTTTTAATGTGGCCCCGATGGTGACGCGAGCGCTTGTGGGGGTGTGATGGGAGTCGGCGTTTAATGGCATAATGCTGTCACTCCCCGCGCAGCTGCTAGGCTGCTATATTCCCAGAAGGGCACGCAGGAGTTGCTGGGTTTTTTTCTTTTTGTGTTTTTGGAAAGTACAGCAGTAGAGTTTTATTGGGGTGGTGGGGGGAAAACAGCAAGATGCTCCAATATTTATTCTGGCAGTGTTTGCAACCATCTAGCTGCTGTCGATCACAAAACGTGTGGGAGTTTTTTTGCGATGCGTTTTGTTTTTCTGTTGTTTTTGTTTTTCACAGATTCCAGAAAAATTTCAACTTTTTTTTTTCTTTCTTTTTTTCACTGACAATCTTCCCAGGTCCCATCGCAGCGCATGCTCACTGTCTTCTTTTGTTTTGCCCAAAAAAAAGCAACAAAAAAAAAAAAACTGGCGTCGACAGCTGAACGAAAAAAAAAAAATGTTAGCTAGACTCAGTAGAGTGCTTTGCTTCAGGCGGGAGGTGCGATATGAATAAGCCACCTACCTGTGAGACACTTCCTTCCACGGTTGGCTGGCCGGTGGAAAGCGCCACTGTGTGTTTTTTCTGTCAGCCGCGTCTCCCTGCACACTCGAGGCGTGCCGCCGGGACTGGGATTGCGCGGTTGCATCAAGGTGAATTCGGCGTCGCAGCCGCTCTCCTAGCCGAGGTCGAGAGGCTTGGCGTGACCTCGTGAGGACGAGTGCAGAGGGGAGAGGATTTGAGGAGGGCCAGCGGTCACTCTTCACTCCCACGCCTGGGCTGCCGGGGCCAGAGGGAGCGACGTTGGATCAAAATCTGTGTGTGTGCGTGCGTGTGTGTGTGTGTGATTCGAAAGCTGAGATTGCAAAGGAGCAGCCTGAAGAAGGACTCAAGAAATGGATTATATAATTACTCAAGGGCCCTTTGACTCTCACTCTGCCCACATGTGCTCGTCGAGTCTCCGTCTCCCTGTTAGAATGTTGGAAAATTTTAAATTACAAATGATCCAGTTTGAAAAAAACAGCTTGAAGTGTTTGGTGATGGATGGGGGAGGGGTAACAGAATAATCTGTTGCGCTGCCAACAGTGAATGTGCTGTACGTGTGAGGGTTTCTTATGGTTCGCGTTGAGAGTGGTTAATGCTCACTGAACCCAGAGGATAATCATAATCATCGTAATCATACATATTGCCAAATGCCAAGTTGTACCTTTGCTCATTGCAGATTATTTTTCACCCACCTTTTTGCGCATCCAATATTTTAAATTTCATTTTGTTTTCATTCTTTTTTTTTTGGTAAAGCCTAACCTAAACCCTTAATTCTTACCTTGACCACAAAATGACTCGCCTCCCATCAAACTTCCCATCGGATGACAAATTTGTGTTGGAAAAGTGAAAGTCGACCCAAATGTCCGCACTTGGAACAGATGTCCTCATTGTGGTGTTTGAAAACATTGTCCTCATAATGGCATATATACCAGAACATACACACACAAGCAAACGTCTTTGTGTCTCTATCGCGATACTGCTGAGTGGCTTTTTTAAAATCAACCTTTTTGTCTTTGTGTGTGTGTGTGTGTGTGTGTGTGTGTGTGTGTGTGTGTGTGTGTGTGTGTGTGTGTGTGTGTGTGTGTGTGTGTGTGTTTGTGTGTCCTCAAACAGTTGCTGGAGGTGCGAATGCAATACGAGCTGAATGACATCGAGTCCCCAGATGGCGCTGGGGGAGAGCAGACGTCAGCCCACCCCACCCCCGGTGCCTCACCCCAGACAAGCGGGCCGCCCTCGCACCCCTCCACAAGCAGCAACAACTCTGACGGAGGCAACATACCCTGCCTGAAGTACGACGCACACACACACGCACACACGCACGCTTGCTCTCGCACAGAGGCTCTTACATAAACCCTAAATAGCACCAGGAGTGCTTCCCAGTATTCTCATACACTCAAGAGTCTCGCTTTTTCCGCCTCAAGCACCCTCGCTCAGACTCCGCCAGCGCCTCGAGCGTTCTCAACCACTCACGCCGGCCCCGTCCACAAGAAGCTGTCTGGGCACCGCTGCTGCACCACAACTTGTCATTCTCTCTTCATTAAATCTGTTTTTTTTTTTGTTGTTGTTGTTTTTCACACGGCTCCCCCTCTCCTGTTCTCTCGTCGTCTGTCGCCACTTGTCTCCCCCCCGCAGAGTGCGCAGTACCCCTCTGAAGCAGTCACCCGGTTACCAGGTAGACCTGGTGGTCCAGTTGGTGTGGGTGGGTGGGGAGCCTCCTCAGCCCATCACAAGCCTGGCGATGAATTCTTCCTATGGCCTGTGAGTACACAGAGCACAACAGGAGCACCTCAGTGGTGACAGGGAGCCAGTGTGTTCGCTTTCAGTAAATTCTGCGTATTCACAGTGTTGTTGGGATTCCTCCATAAAAGTAATCCAACTACTGATTTCTGATTACTCATTTGAAAAGTAATCTAATTACTTCTTTAACTACTTTGCTTCATAAGTAATTAATCACTAATTACTGTAGTTTAAAAAAGATCGAAGGTCGTCGCATACTAATGACTTTGCATGCACAGCTGCATCATCAATCTGCGGCACCATTGTTTTCGGTTGTTTTTCTAAATTTCAGACATTTTGTGGATAATAAGACATTTTTATCTTGCAAAATATTTCAGAAAAGTAATGGAATCATTACTTGATAAAGCAATTATGAAACAATTACCATTTTTTTCCAGAGTAATCCTGTTACATTACTCTGTTACTAAAGAAGTAGTTTCATTACAGTAGTGGATTATTTAGTAATCGATTACTCACCAACACTGCGTATTTGTGTCTCGAACCTCTCAAATCTTTTCCTCCATGTCATTTTTTTCCCCCTCTGTTGCTGATCCTCTTGGATTCAATCCTGACTTTGTCTGCCTCTCCCTCCTCCAGTGTTGTGTTTGGCAATAGTAACGGTCTGGCGGTGGTGGACTACATCCAGAAAACGGTGGTGCTCAACTTGGGGACGGTGGAGCTTTACGGCTCAAATGACCCCTACCAGAGACAGCCGCGCTCCCCCAGGAAGACAAGGCAGGCGTCTGGAGGTAAAAAAAAACAATAAAGTATAAAAATAATAATAACGATAAGTGAAATAAATTGGGCGCCAGCAAACGGTTGGTCTGGAGAGACTTCCTGTAATGGCGCTGTTGGCCAGTAATGCTCTGCTTAGTTCCATGTCAAGCCATTCCATGTTGTAAGATGGAAGGGCAGGCAACTCGGCCGGGGTGCCTCAGTTTTCCTGCTTCGAATTTTAACATGGGTCAACTTAAGGACATGGAAGTCATCTTAAACTGATGCTTCCTGTAATATCATTTTGACAATATTAAAAACTTTGACTATGCCTCGGACCAATTCATTAAAGTTATAATGGGAAAACTCGTCCCAATTAGGTTTCATCCTGAGTAAAGCCTGAAACATGAACAGTCATAGAAAAAAAAACAACCATGCAGGACGACTGGATTAATTGGATTCGAAATCTGAATTCTTGCAGGGCCAATCGTCCTCCTCTGATGAGGAATAGGCCTTAAAAAACATAGAAATGATAATGAAAATGGCAGTAGACGGAGCGCTTGGTAATAACAGAATGGTCCGTTTTTGCCAGAGCTGGACAAGATTCCCTCTTGAACAGAGGAGCAAACGCTGGCACTGAATGCTCCTCTCTGCTAATTTTTATTATTGGCTTTGGCAGGAGTTTGGCGATACAACTTGAGTCGTCCTGTCTCACCATGGCAACGTGTGCTCAGCGTCATCTCTGTCAGTATTAGGAAACCTCGCAGCACCGCCGAGAGGGTCCGCTCAAGGTTTCTGCCCTCCTGGCCCGTCTTAAGGGAGTTTTTCATTTTTCTATTGGCGACTCGATGCACGCTCGCCTTGGGAACATCTGCTGTAAGAGCATAGCATCAACCTGGATTTGAACTGAGCTCAACGGAATGGAAGAGGCGGTGCAGAACCCTGGCTAGCCTGCGTTGGTAACAGGCGACATAGGCTTTGTTGAATCGTCTTCCAAGTTTGGCTGAAATCCCTCTTCTAGGAATAGTTTCTGAAACACTCCGTTTAAGGGTGTCTTGTAAAGGACGACCACAAGCAAAATCATCCTTTGAATTATGGACTTATTAAAAGTGAAAGTCTGGCTCCATCTGGCAGATGGGTTTGTGCCGACAGTGACTAATTAGACCCCAGTTAAGCCCTTAGGAACTAATCTGAAATCTAATCTTAATGTGGGAATAAATGAATCCGCAAACACACAGACACGCGTCCACTTTATTATTTATTATATTAGTCTTGTTCTGTTGCGACCCGGCGCACTGCAGCCTCAGACTCCTGCCAGGGAGGAGGAGGAGGAGGAGGAGGAGGCGTTTTTCCACGTCAACATACTGCCACCCTGTGTCAGATCACGATAGCGCAGCCCTTTGAGGTGCGCCGCAGCGCCCGTCATGAAGCAAGGCCTTTCGTGGATGAATCAGTAAAACGGTTTGAATGATGCGGCCGGGCTCATTATTCCAGATACAGATAGTTTCTGGGCTAATGTGCTGGCTGACATGCAACCTGATGAACACACATGGGCAGAAGCTCCCCCCCCGTAAACACTGGCACGTGGCACACACACACACACACACGCACACGCACACACACACACACACACAGACAGCATCTGGTGTCACTGAATGGTGAGCGATGGGCTGGCACTAGTCACAGCTTGGCAACCGTGAGCTGTAATCAGACGTCCAGCTGTGTTTCCCTGCCAACAGGCGCTGCTGTCTGCTCGGCTCTCCGCCTCGCAGGACAATGTCAGCACACACACATGCGTGCGCACGTGCGCACGCACATTCATACGCACACAAATGCGACACGACCGGAGGAAACGGACTTGATTTTTTTTTTTTTTTTTTTTTTTCCTAAGACGCTCAAGTCTCCAGCGTCTAAAAATGAAGTTATTGATGAGGTCAGTCTGTCAGATAAAATATAAAGGTCAACAGATTTAACATCAATGGACATTTGGTCCGACCTTGCATGACAGCTGAATTATCAGCAGTCCAAATCTTAGTCATCCATCTTGCCAACCAGGAAGTGATCGCAAACCTTGCTAATGCTAAAGAGATTAGCATGGACAGCACGGCGGGAACTGTTTTAGCGGCACTAGATATAATTTATACATTAAATAAATTATGATATATGTATTTTTTCAACCTTGATTACCTCTCTTTAAGAGTTTAGCTAAACTATGCCTTGTTCAGTAGGGGCGCCAACAGGAAGCCTTCGGCTACCTGGCTATAAAAAGTTTTTCTCTTACCAAAGTTTCCTTTTCAGAGGACCTACCCTCTGCAATTGCTTTGTCAATTCCAATTGCCAAATTTCAATTTGGGCTCTTTACCAAATTGAAATGAAATGTTCCATCATGTGTGACAGTTTAATTTGGGTCGGATCAATTAGTTGAAAAGATATTTAAATGGGAGACTTCTCTAAAGCAATAAAAAGAAAACAAAGAACCAAAGCAGCGAGTAAGCCACAAGTCTTTATTTGTTTTTTCCTTGTTTGTTGATTGTTTTATATTTTTTGTCCTGACGTCGCATCTCTGCTGCAGGCCTGTGTGACATCAATGAGGGCTCAGCCACGTCAGAAGACCGCTGCAAGTCGCCCACTTCAGGTAACATGTTCTTCAGTGTTGTTAACAGCTGGTAGAGGGACAAACGGAGGCAAACAAGTATTTACTATCAATTTCTGCCATAATGCACGAAAAGCACTGCTTGTTTAACGTCGCAGAGGAGCCTCTTTCTCTAGTCGCGTTCTGATGAAATAGTTTTCCACCAAGCCGCCACACTGTGGGGTTTCTGTTGAACCGTTAAATTGCCCATCAGTTTTATCCACTTCAGCCTCGAGAGGTTGAGTGTTTGAATTCACTAATGTTCCTTTATGGCTTTCTGAGATGATGTTTTCAGTGGCGCTTCAATTCTTGAACCGCTTTGTAGAGTTCAGTCAACGGGAAATACATTTGTTTTTAATTCTCGCCCGGGGAAAAATGGTGCGATGTGTGAAATATAGATCATATTAACTGTGTTTTACTAAGTACGTTTTTACTCATAATCACTGCATTCAAAATGACAACGGAAACATTTTATTAGCAGTGACAAGGCTAAGACGAAATTTCCCTGTGATTATTCAAAAGACTGTAAAGACTTTTTAAACTGCAAAAGCCTTTTTATGGTGTTTTCAGGGTGTGTGTCTTCTATTTGTCATTTTCTAATTTATTGCAAGCAATCCAGTAAACTAGAGATTATTCTGAAAGATAAATAATCTCAATAGGAATTTTTAATGGGTACTGGATTGTATTCAGTTATCAATTTAGGTGCCAAAATGCGTAAATTCCTAATGCCAAGACATTTCCCATGTTAAATCATTCACACAGTTCCTCTTAATTATAATAGTAAAGCACAGTGCTCTGTCATTTCTGAATGTCTTTCTTCTATAATACTAAATACAGAAATAAATGACAATAACCTTACTGTGCTGAAGCCATAGGTAAAAGCTAAAAGTTACACTGCAACAAAAGAAGCGGGAGCCAGCTTTGCTGACACTGTGTTTTCCCTAATGAATGAATTGGAGTGATAGCAGGGATAGTGTGTGTCCAGCACAGACCGCCAGTGTTTCTAACTGAACATTTATTCTACTTTACTTCCCGCCTCCCTCACATCCACAAAAGTGTTGACGTCAAACAGCAATCTGCAGCAGTTCTACAATGGAGGTGGTAGAGGAGGTAAGATCGGAGACTCTCACCAGAGGCTGTGTAGGCAGGACTCGCAGTCCCAGACTTGTCTCCTCTCTGTCTCGGGTGTCATGGTAACCGCGGTGGGAGGAAGCGCAGACTTAAAGAGCCACAGTTCAGCTTCACGTCTGGGCTAGTTTCTGTTCCACTATCTTTTGGTTCTCTCTGTTTTGAAGTTAACACAACCTGGGCCAAATGTAAAGGCAGCTGCACTTTGTCATGATGGACAGTGTGGGATGAACGTCAGATTGCTGAAAAGTTTGACAGTGAGGAACTGAATGCTTGTGGAGCAGAGGCTGTCCTAGGAGCAGGGCAGGAATTCAGCCTCACACACACACACACACACACACACACACACACACACACACACACAGACACACACACACACACACACTCACAGTGGAGTACATGTTATTTGCACACATTTGCATGCTACATGTACGTAGCACGAGAGTCATATTGTCCGTGTGCCTGCGTCGTCTTGACAGATTCCTTGTTCACGTCTCTGGCGGTAAGAGTGGCGGGGAGTAATTCCCGTGTCCAAATGTGTCTCTGTGTACTTTCAATGTATTCTGAGGTGAGTCATTAGCTGCCTTTGAAAGGAGGGAAAGGGAATTAGCGGTTAGGTTAGCCGTCTGATCCGATTCTCTTCTATTTCAGATGAGTCGTTGCAGGAATTTACGTGTCAAAGGTCTGATTTGATGCAGGCCATTCATTCTCAAACCAGTGTTATAGATTTTCTTTTTTTTCTTACCAGTATTTCTATGCAAACCCTAAGCATAAAGTAAAAATGGAGCGGGAGATAGCAGCGTGCTCACTGTAGATTAAGTCTCATCATCCTCACCCCTGTTTGTGTTCATGAATACCTATTGGAGAATGTTGACTAGGGGTGCCAGTATCCTTTCTCTTTCTAAGCCCTAACTAACATGAAAAAAACTCAATTTGCAATCTGTGATAAATATTCTGAATAAGTGGGCTTCATACAATGAACACTGCGAACCATAAAACCACTGCTGGAGACTCACAGAAGACGATGACCATCTTTTCCACTGTTCTCACGTCGACTATTTTCTGTTTCCTGTTATCTTGTTCTTGGTGCATGCTCCTGTCAGCATGTGGGTCCTGGATGGCTGTGCAGTATTTAATGTGTCTCACTATACCAGTAGTCTCTTTCGGGGGCCTAGTGCAAGCAGACCTCACCCTCTTTGTTCCCCCCCGCCCCCCCACTCTGTAGCATGCGTGCAGGATGGTCTCTAGGTCCCTGCACAGTGTCTTGCCCCTCTGTTCAAGCCTTTTTTGGCTCCTGTATTCTCTTAAACAAACCTCCCCACCGTAGCGTTTGTCCCACTGGGTTCTGTCATGTACCCTTTTTTTTGGCTTTGTGCGCAATCCTAGCGCGTCGCTAGCGACCTAGCTTTTGCATGGCACTGTGTCTTAGCGTAGACGTGTGTTTTGTAAAGAGGGATGTTCTCTTTTTTCCAGCAAGGATGTCACGGAAATTAAGCTTGCCTACTGAGCTAAAGCCAGACTTGGGTAAGCCTTGATCTCGTGTTATCCAAACAATTTGTATGGAAATGCAGTTTATCTCTCTCACTTCAACTGGACCCCACCACATTCCATTAGTCCAGTCTTATCTGGTTATTGGCCTCAAAATTGGCAAGCTGTGCGGATGTTCTCTTAAGTTTGCATGGGATAAACGTAGCACCGATCTGACCAGTAATCCATTTTTTTTCACCCAGAGCTTAATGGAAGTATTTGGATTAAATCCTGTGCTTTGCCCCCAACCCATTGACCTCAGTGGGGGTTCTATTGGTCAGTGGTGCTAAGCTCAAATCGGCGCACTCCATGTCACTGTAAAGCTTTATGTAAATTCCGCAGCTTTCTCTTTCTCTTCTGTGCTCTTCATGTCTTTTCTTTACACATTTTCGATTGGTCCCCTTTTGGGGGGAGAAATGCAAGCAAAAAAAAAGAAAAGAAACATAGCTGCTGATTGTTTTGGAGTTAAAGGTCAGTTGAAAATGCTATGATTTGTTACTGTTTATTTTAGAGCCCTAGTGGTTTGCTACTTATAGCCAGTAGGTTATTTCATCCTCCAATTTCCATTGGGAATTAAACTGTGTTATAATTGGGACGAGTCTGCAAAAATAAACGTGCAACCTATGAGAAAGTGTAATCATGTGACCAGTATCAGAAAGAGAAAATGAGTCCAACCTCTTCTTGTTGAGCCATTAGCATACAGCCAATTTTTCTCAGTGTCCTCCAGTGCTTGTTCTCTTCACAGTCGGTGTGTTACAGAGCTACAAGTGTCTACACACAACTGGCACTTCCCGATTTTACAGGTGTTCTCAGCATTAGTGGACTTACTCTCAAATGTGTCCTTTAGATTTAAAAAAAAATAAATAAATAAAATCCTTCTAATGGGTTTTTTTATTCGGCGGTTCTCTTCCACATCTGTCTCGTCTGTCTTCCCCTCCTACTGCTTGCGGGTGCTTTACCTCTCTCTGTTTTTTCCCCCCTTACTGTCCTCCTGTCTGTATGCCCGCCGCGGGGTGCCAACCCATTAGACCACCGGGACAACTCCTTCAGCCGCTCGCGCTCCTCCAGCGTCACCAGCATAGACAAAGAGGCCCGAGAGTCCATCAGCTCCTTCCACTTCAGTGACACTTACGCCCGCAAAGGGGACTGCACGATGACGCCGTGTCTGTACGTGGGCACCTCCTTGGGCACCGTGCTGGCTCTAGCGATCATGATGCCACCTGCTGGGGAGCAGCGGCAATTGCAACCGGTTATTATTTCACCCACTGGTGGGTATCCAAGAGAGAAAGAGACAAAGTAGACGAGAAGGCTATGATATTCTTATTGTGATATACTGAATGTATCTGTGCTTTCCAACATACTCAGCTTAACAATGTACAACTCAAACGCTCAGTTTAGTACCATCTTGTGGTAAGAGAACATACTGCACACAAGTTCACACTGCGTTGCGGTCTTGTTTTCACTTTAGCTTCAACTTTCAAAAAAATGAAACAAAAAAATGAATTGCATTCAGACAGGTAGACCCGCCCCTACCGCTACAGCATGTGACTTCAGGATCACCCTATGAACATTTTTCGTTCAACAGAAAATTCCAAATGGTAACGTCGTCTAGCTGTGACGTCGATCCCAATTTTCTAATATCCCACTAGGTGGCACAACATTCTGATGAACTGTGATATCAGGGTGAACCCTGAGCAGATCCACATGGGCCACAGTCGATACTGTGTATGTTGGACCTGAAAACACAGGACAGTTAGTGGACAGTGGCTTAACTGGACTATATATACATGTATTGTATTCTCCAGTAGATCCTTGTAAGTGTTACATGTTGGACATTTATTAAGATAGTTTTTTTCTTTTGATGGCCTAAACAAGGAATGTTGGTGCGGCTGAAGGGCAGCATCTTGCGAATGGCCTTCCTGGATTCTTCGGGCTCTCTGGTACCCCACGCCTACGAGCCCTGGTTCGAGCCCAACGTCACCACGGACGGCGAGGAGAGGGAGAAGGTCCGCAAGCGCAGGCCCGTATCTGTGTCCCCGTCCACGTCCCAGGAGCTCAACGAGAGCCTCTACGCCGTGGTGTGTTCGGAGAAACAGGCCAAGGTCATGTCACTGCCCTCCCAGACGTGCATCTACAAACACAGCATCACGGAGACCTCGTTCATCCTGCGGGTCGACGTGGTGATGATGAGCCAAGGCGTGTGCGTGGCGTGCTTCTGTGCCAACGGTCACATTATGACCCTCAGGTGAGACGCGCTTGCACGCAAGTAGCTGGTCGCGTGAACCCCGGCGTCATTAGATTCAAGTATGTTTAATTGTTTCTTAAGTTTTATTAGCCGTCCTTGCTGGTTTAGCTAGCTGGTTTCTCCGCATTGTGGCTAATTGCTCTGGAGGACTCTTGCTTAAACGTGTCTTGTTGCTGTGTTATAGTCTGTGTTAGTCTTACAGTTTGAAAATTTCACCTCATCCAGTGAGAACAAGTACAAGTTTTGTTACCAGCAAGTCCATTCCTGACTGTTTTCTTGTCTTCTTCTGGTCTTTTTAAGGCCACCTTGCAGCAGACACCTACTGTTTTTGTCAAACTTTCTTCCGTGGTGTTCAGTACTAAGGCCGGTGTTAAAATAAACTTACATTAAGGAGCTGAAATCTGAGCGATCCTGCTGCTGTGAACTGGCGCGGTAACCTGCAAAGTAACTGAACAAAATGAACGCATCCATGCTTTTTCAGAAACATTCTTCCCATCATCCTGCTATTCAAAACAACTGTAAAGCGGTGGTTGAAAAGATTCAAGTGTGAGTGGCTTTATGACCCATTTTTATCAATAATCCTTCTTTTACTCATCATTTGTCTCCGTCTCCTCCCACAGAAGAGCGAGACAGAGACAGACCAGACACCCATATGGGTGTCTGACAAAACAAGGTTTTCCCAGCTGTCTGTCTGGCTGCAGGCGCCGTCTCCTATTTCTGTTAAAAATGCTCCTTGCAAATGAACGTCCTTGTCTGAGTATTAAAGGGCAAACCTATTTCCCCTACATTAAACCAGTTTAAAGGAGACACATCATCCTTTAACCTAAAAATGCTTCTGCTACTTTCTGCCCCCCCCCCCCCCCCCGTCTGCAGTGTGCCAGGCCTGAGACCGCTCATGGATATAAACTACCTGCCTTTGACAGACATGCGGATAGCCAGGACGTTCTGCTTCGCCAACCTGGGTCAGGCCATGTACCTGTGCTCGCCCACTGAGGTCCAGAGGATCACGTACAGCCAGGAAATCTGTGAAAACCTACAGGCAGGTTTTAACATTGGGTGTTGGAAAGCTGTGTTAAGTCACTGCCCAGAATCTGGGAGTACGATTTGTGTCAAGTTTTGACATGTGCTTGCATACAGTTCTACGGAAGCTGAGAATGGACAGGCATTTATTTATATTTTTCAAGGTCATTGTCTCTTTTTTTTACAAGAATAGTTTTCTTGACAAGAGAGACAATCATCACAGTGGAGAAAACAATCTTAAACAATCCAATCTCCAGTGAGAATTTAACAACATGTAACAGGATTGGTGTCCAACGGTTGTTTCAGGAGATGCTCGGCGAACTCTTCACGCCCGTCGAGACACCCGAGGCGCCAAACAGAGGCTTCTTCAAGGGCCTCTTTGGCGGCGGAGCGCAGTCGCTGGACAGAGAGGAGCTATGTATGCCAGTGTTAAACATGCACAGCGCTTCGCCCGGGGTTGACAACGGCCCTCTCACACGTCCTCTCTTGTTCTTTCTCCCCGACAACAACTCAGTCGGAGAGGTCGCCGCTGGAAAGGCGTCTCGGAGTCTGGCTCAGCACATCCCGGGCCCCGGAGGCATCGAGGGCATGAAGGGAGCGGCCTCTGGTGTGGTGGGGGAGCTGGCACGGGCCCGGATAGCCTTGGATGAAAGAGGACAGAAGCTGGGCGAGCTGGAGGATAGGACGGCTGCCATGATGGCCAGCGCAGATTCCTTTTCCAAACACGCCCACGACGTAATAAACACATAAATAAATAAATAAATAAAAAAAATCCTGGGATGTTTTTACATCAGGTCAAAAATCTTGGTGAAAGATGAGTCACACAGACTCGTCTTCTTACTGCGGCATTTCAAACCCGTACTTCTGTGTCTGAATTCTCCTTTAGAACCCAGCAACGGGGAGAAAACTCTGGCAAAATGTTTTCCATCTCGTCAGAGATCAGTTACTCATAATAGCCACAAGATGGCAGGATGGCACCATGAGGAATAACTCAAACTTGAGCCGCCAACTCAATTTTTTATAGAGGAAAACGCAAAGATTTTTTGACATTAACGTTTCAGTTCTTCTTAAATATGATTTTTTTTTTAAACTTCAATAAAATAATACCTCCAGTCAGGTGATTGTTCCACCCACTGACCCCACCTAGTGGTTGCCTTACATCTCTCTCCTGCCTAACATTTACAAGAACAATCATCAGTTGATCAGTTTTCAAGTTGAAATTCTGGATTTTTTTTTTTTTTTTTAAATCTTGTTTCTTACAATTACACATCTCTTCCTTTCTTTTTCTTCTTCTTCTTCTCGCTCCCTCAGATGATGCTGAAGTGCAAAGACAAGAAATGGTACCAGTTCTGATGCCGGATGTCCGCAACCTTCCATCGACTCACCTGGACTCGCCCGTGCTCTCCGCCCATCCGTTTGTCTGTCCGTCGATCCCACCGAGCCTTCTACACTGGGACACTTCCCGAGCACAATGTTGAAAAACTGTTCTTACCTCAGTTTAAGGGTGGAACTGAGGCGTGGACGGGGGAGGAGGAGGACGACCTTGGACGAAGGGAGCAAACTAATGGTGACCTCTGTTTCCTTCCACGTCTGTCTGTTTCATCTCCTTCCAAGCCTCTGAAAACCTGGACATCCTCCATTTCTCTTTTTGCCAAAATATTTGTTCTTGTTGGTCATGGGGGGGACAGTATTCTGAACAAGGAACAGAACAGAAAAAAGACCAAATACCCCATTTAAAAAAAACAAAAAAACCAACAGACTACCAAAAGTGTAAAAAAACGAAAAGAATCGAAACGCATCACTATATACATAAATCTAATAAATGTGCAACACTGTATCCACTTCTGTGCGACAAGAACTGAAGGAAGCCAGGGCCGATCAACGGAGGGGGTGTGTGTGTGTGTGGGGGGGGGGGGGGGTACGGCCACAGCGACCCCTCCCGGATGCAGAGACTCACAGGGACAGGGTTTCCTCTCAACGTACACTGGATGACCACCGCAGACTCTCCTCTGCATCTTGCAGACTTCCTAAACGTTCACCACAGCGTGTGCGTGCCTGCAACGGCGTGTAGGTGTGCGAGTGTACGTGCGTGTGTTCCTTTCTACTTTCTTGCCATTCCTCTATTTGTCGTTTGTTGTTTTTTGGCTCCGTCTGTATAATTGAAGAAAAAAAAAACAAACTCTTATTTTTCTATGGTTGTGAAGTCGGACGATATTTTGATTTGTTGAAAAATCAGTTTTGTGGCTTTTTCGTCTGACAGTTTGGAATATTTTACTTGTTTGTTTTTTTTCTCCTGATGAAAAAGGGCTGGATTCTAAAATGGAGGCAAAAGGCATAACAAAAATGAAAAAGAAAAAAAATCACGGCAACATCCGACAAAATCGACTCTTGAGGTCAACGAGCGTGTGTCCTTTACCCGAGGGACCTGGCTGCTGTCACCTGGTCATGTGACGTCCTCCCACCCTGTCGGCCTCAGCCTGAGCGTGACGGCCAGACCGTAGTCGCCGACGGCCTGCGCGGATTTCTGACTGACCTGCCAGTTAAGACAGCAGTTCCTCCTTTGGGTGTAAACATGTGTGCAGGGTGTGACGATCTTTCAAAGACAACACAAGTCAAGACAGATCTGGGGTCAGAAACGTTTGCAGTTGTCTCGTTTGTCCCTCTACTTTTGTCGTGAAGCCCGGATGTGATGTCCTCCCCCTCCGCACCCCCCCCCCCCCTTCTGTCTACCGGGCGTTTTCAACCTTTATTTGTACATAGCTAAATAGTTTGACAATCTAAGACCAACTGGAACGTAAAAAAAAATAAAATAAAACATGTCTTGGTTGCCCGAGCAACGCAGGAGGAGGAGGAGGAGGAGGAGGAGAGAGGCCATAATTTTTTTCCCGACGCCAAAGATTTGCTTTAGCCTTTCCATCGCATTCGTTTCTTGGTCCATCCCAATCCGAGAGTCTTGGCAGCCGTGGAGTGAGGTTAAAGAAAAGGAGCGAGTTGCAATGGAATTTAGCCATCTATAGATAGCAGCACACTGTTGTTGTTGTCGTTATTGTTTGGGGTTTTATTTTGTCTCAGCCGCTTCGATGTATACCATTTGGAATCACCTCTGAAGTTAAGTGGCCTGAGTATCAGTTGATCTCAACAAACGCCTGAACCATTCCAGCGGAGCTGCAGATGTCCACGTAAGTGCGTGTGGGTGTTGAGGGGTGTGTGATTGTACGTATCTGTTTCAGAAGGAGTAAATGTATCGGAGGCTCTGGTTAAGTCAATGTCCTAGTCGTCCTTGTCCCAGCAGTCTAAGTCCAGTTGAGTCTCTGTTCCATCAACTTGAGCCGCCGATGACGGTTTAAAGGAAAAACAAAAAACAAGAAAACAAAAAACACAATACTGAGTCTGACCTCCGAACCCTGGCAAACTCCACCCTGTGCGTGTCCAAGTCTTCACTCTCGATAGTCTTCGCCTTTGTCTCTTCCAGCAGCGAGACTCCATCGACTCCGCAGCAAACAATGTATGGCCTTCTTAGTGTTAAGTGTCGACTTTGTCCCCACATTTGAGTTCAAGACGGAAAAATACAACAAAACAATTTCAGGAAAAATACACTTGAGGCCATCCCCCCTGATAACCTCTTTTTATCGCATTCTCTCTGGCCTGTCTTGTTATTTTTGTGTTTTTTTTTCCTCTTTTTATTCCAGTGTTTGTTTGTTTATTGTTCTCATCTATGAGTGATTTGGTCCCGTGTCCTTAAACTACAGTATGCAGTATTCCTGCCCGGTACAATTCCACACTCGTGCAGCAAAAAAGAGGGAGTCCCGTCTGTCCGCCATCCGCCATCAGTCTGTCCCGGATTCAACTCTTATCAGTGGGTCGCAGTATTTTTTTCTCATTGTAGCTAATTTTACTGTACAGTTTTATGCAACTTTCACATGGATGTTTATGACTTTATCTGCTGCCACAAAGGTTTAGAAATTATGTAGATAGAAATTACTGTGCAATGGAAAAATAAAAGTTGAAAATGTACCATGTCTTCAAGTATCTTTCAAAAAAGACAACGTTTTGCTGAATTCTGTGCACGTTTGGAAATGAGAGTGAAGTTTCCACACCGACGTGAATGCGTGAAGAAATGATGTGGACATGGTTGGAGAATGGGAGAGAGGGGAAAAAAAAAAAAGCCGGTTCGACGGATTGCTATTTTAGCAAATGTACACAAGGTGGCAGCAAATGCACGTCTGTGTCTGCGAGAGTCATTCTGAAAAGGTTTGATCCACGCAACCTTTCTCGCTTAGGTAACTTTAATGTCGTCCAATTGACTTTTTTTTTTTTGTTTGAACATATCTTGACAAGTAGAACGCTAACAAGAAAACGCGGTGGATGAGTTGTTCATTTTTTATGGCCAAGTTATTGATTAAATGTCCCGCATTTTTTCTATACCTGAAAGGTTTGGAAGAATTGAGCTAAACATTTTTAGATTATATTTTTCTCTCTTTCTTTTCTCTTATTGTAGCTTAAAGTCATCACTTGATTCAAATGTTTCTTTTTCTTCCTGGACCACAATGCAATGCACTCTCCCAATATACCTATTGGTTACTTACACTTGTTTATTGTATATGTTTATATGTTCTTGTGCCGGTATTGGTGGTTGAGATTCCGTCCACTCCTTGCAAATTCTTCCACTATATAATGAAAAGATTTTATGGCTATGTGGCTCATCATGTTTGTTCCTTTTACGCAGAGAAACAAACCCATCAAATAAAGTGGTGTTGTAATCTTAATACATTTCACCAAATACAAGCTTAAGTCATTGCAAGAGGTCAAAGGTGATATTGAGAGACGCCCTGGTGAGATCAGGGACGAGGGTGCGCCATGAGGAAGATCATGTTGATTTGCTCAATTTGACTGAAGCCATGAAGCGAAGGTCGCCGGGGAGAGATGTTTGCTGATGCATACAGTTTGAACCACTGACCTTGTTAGCGTGTGCTCAGGCGCACACGGATGTAGGGGCTACGGGCTGTTCCGAGCGCACCACTCAGCAAATGACACCTCGCTGAGAGCGTTGCTGTGGTGACCGGAAACATGAATGACCCGAGCCGTGTCTGCCCAACTGGAGTCAGTGTGACGCCCGTGGGAAACAGGACTCGGATGAGCTGTCGCTTATGTTGCTGTACTGTGTAGCGTGGTCCACGTTGTGCAGGATTCACTTTGACTGTGTTTTTCTATTAATAACACGTCTCTAGCTTGCCCGCCTGTGAAGTTGAAATCTTCCCTTAGTGTGGTTTCAAAGAGCACTGATACCTCCCCCAGGTCAGTCTCACCACCAGCAGTGAGGCGTTTGTTCCTTGTTAGTGTCAATGTCAGTAACATCAGCTTGGAGCGAGTGCTTTTGCAGAAGCCATAGAATTATTTGGGGGATAATCAAAAATGAACAATGACCTTTAGTCATGTTCAATCATCTATTCCAAATCAAGTCGTTATTATAATGCTGCACAGCAGCCCTAAAAAACAAAACAGGACATTTGTTCATCTTTTTCAGGTTTACCATCCACTAATTTGTATGTTTTACCAATACGAACTGTATAAAAAAGATTGGTTGTGAATGTTCTGCTGCGTGGGAAACGCACAGGTGCAATTAATAACACTGAATATCGGCCCGTTTCTGTTTGCCGTTTACTAGTCTTGTGCTTGCTAGCTAGCTAGCTAGCTAAAACGTTCTCCAAGTTAGAGCCACTCTTTCGTTTATAATGTTTTTATTTCAAGCATATAGCTTAGCTTCCCCCCGTGCACAGTTTGTCACCATAAATGATCTGGTGTGATGAAGGACTGAAGAACTGCGAGATTCTCGTGACTGAGAGGACGACGTCATATAATCAAGGGCAGCCATAAGAAGCTGGCAGCTACTAGCGCAGGTGTTTTGTGTTTTAATGTAATACATCTGGTGTTGCTGGTGACGATTTCTGTGTTCTGTAGAAATCTCTCTGAATTGTGTGTGTTCAGCTTACAAAATAGCAGGGTCAATTTAATCAGCATTTGAAAGTCGCAAGTTAAATGTGATTCTGTCTCAGTTCTGTTTGCTCCGATAGATTGGTGGGTTTCAAAAAATGATGTGCTACTTGAAACTCAGTTCGGCTATTTTTTTTAATTTGTTGGAGAAAAAAAAAAATCAATTTAGAGAGAAAAGGCCAAATATTTATCTTTTGGAGATTACTGTTAGTATTCCTCTAATAGTGAGTGCTAGAAATAAATAAACCAGTTTTAATACCTCCTTTCTTGAGGGCAGAGGGAAAAAACACAACTTTTTTTATTACATGTGCGGCCTCCACGAGGGTTTCTTTGTCAGTACTCTTGCTTATGATTGCATTTAAGGGTCGCTATCTTCAGTCTATAAAACCTCTGCCAGTACAGTCAGTGCTGCCAACCTTTAACAGTTTGTTCTGTTTGCATTAAATGCCTATTTTTCTGTGGCACACCAAGCGCTAACCTGGCTGCAGAACAGTCTATAGGCAGCAGATAGTTTAGCAACCAGGACATTGTTGTTGTTGTTGCACTTGGGAAGAATTGGCGTATTAAACCTCAATGTGATGGATCTTGGTGCTTTTATGAGAGCGGGGCCAGTGCCCTGCTTTTATTTGCTCTGCCATCCAGGGCTGGGATTGAGTTTTATGAGTTTTTACAAGGCAATATACGTTCGCTTTTGTTCGAATTGAAAGCCGTATTTGTTAAATTGTAGCCAGTTGCTGTTTGCAACACAGACAGATTCCATATTGGAAAATTTGAGCAATTCGGAGGGGACATTTTCAACAAAAGCTCACCTTTGGTACCATCTTGCTCCCACGCTTTTTGTACATGTGCAAAGAAAAAAAAAGGCATCTGATGTTTTGGGTTGCTAAGTTTGTAAATTTGCTGACCTACACTGACTATTTTTGTCTCAGAGGTAAGTAATATACACTGCGGGATGTCTCTAGACTTTGTCCAAAAGTGATGACTTCATTACGAATATACTTTAGAAGTAAATAAAGAGGTCTGTCCAAAGCCGCTAGAAAGGCTTCTCTTTCTTGTCGAGGCTTTCAGTTGTGGCTTTTTCGTATAAATATGTATGTACTTGGTCTTACCGCTGTATACACTGCTTGTGTGCGTGTGTGTGTGTGTGTGTGTGTGAGTGTGTGTGATGTACAAAGGGAGGCTAAAACAGACACGGGTGTGGTGGGAACTCTGACCTTGTTATTTTAAATACCTGAACCTCAGTTGTGGGCAAAGTCTTACTCGCTCAGTTGTGACCTGTCACCATGAAGCTTTTGTTAAGGAAAAAAATAAATTAAAAAAAAAGCTGTCCCGTCGCTGGCAGCCTTTTTAAGGCTGCAATTAAGACATAAAATTTAAAGACAAGGTCACCGTTAAGAACGCCACAGACAAGGAAACAGGCACTCGGGCCAAGAACAGCGTGGTGGAATGCGGACCAAAACAAAGTGGCCGTCTTCCAAACCCCTCCGCCTTACCAACACAGCCAATTTCAATTTGCTGTAATATGTGGTTTTGAAATACCACATCACTAATAACACAAATTGAGTTCTTGTGTGTATGTGTGCGTTTTGTGTTTGCATGTGCGTGCGTGCGCGCGCGTGTGTAATTACAACGGGCACCGGAGTGGAATTTAATCAGTCAGGTTTGTGAGGCATGACTGAGGGATGGAAGAATTATTCCACGTGGGAGAAAACGCCTGTAAACCGGCCTTATTGTGTATATTATTGTCTTCTGTCATGTGTCTGTCAAATGTAGCCAGTGTTTTTTTTTTGGTTTTGGTTTTGTTTTAAGCAAAGCTGTTCAAAGCATCACCTTGTACTTTTTCTAATTCGATCTACAATTTTTCTACTTGCGCTGCCGCCTCACAGCAAGAAGGTCGTGGGTTCGATTCCGGGGCCCGGGCCTGGGACCTTTCTGTGTGGAGTTTGCATGTTCTCCCCGTGTCTGCGTGGGTTCTCTCCGGGTTCTCCGGCACGTTCCTGCATAATGGAAGTGCGTCTTGAGATGTTGCGTAATTTTAACCCCTAAAGTGCATTTGGCAAGAGTTTGCTTACCTCATGAATGCCGAGTCATCCATTGCACGCTGCACGTGCACAGTAACAAACAGGGGGAAAAAAGTTATCTTTTACTCTATCCACTCTGTCCAAACTCTCATTATGCTTTGTACAGCAATGCTCGATATGCATGATACTGCCGCAGTCTCTGTGTCCCCGGCAGGTGATGACCACTGCGCCAGGAGCTGGATTGTGCTGTCCTGGGGGTCTTGGTGTCATCGCTTCATCCCACCACCACGCTTAAGACCTGGACTTGTCCTATCGGCAGATTGTCCATCGAGCTAGGCTCTTGCCTTCCAAAGCATGGACACTTACAAAGAATAGGAAATAATTCAAGGCTGCTGTCCATGTGGAATGTGTTTATATCCGTTTTGCCTGGTTGGTGTATCTGTTTTTCACTCTGTCCTGTCTGCCACCCTGGCTCACTCTGCTCCTTTCTCTCTTTCTCTGTCTCCCCTCTATTTTTCTACTTCACCCCAACTACTCATAGGCAGATGATGGCCCTCTGGAGTCTGGTTCTGCCCTAGGTTTCTTCCCACAGGGGAGTTTTTCCCAGCCACTGTTGCATCTTGCTTGCTCCGGGGGCCCGGTTGGTTCTCTCTGATTGTATAAAGCGCTTTGAGACGCCTTTGGTTGTGATTTAGCGCTGTACAAATAAAAGTTTATTATTATTATTATTAAGTGCAGGATATAACCATTAAAATCTGTGGGACACAGCACATAGTACTGCAAGCAGCAACATGACAATATTTGAACGCTTCATATTTCTTCAGTGTCGTTTTGTTTTCCTGTAAATGGCACTTCTTGGAAATGCTTTACATTTTAGCTAGCTATGTTAGCATCAGCATTGAGCAAGTGTGCGTTCACCGCAGTTTGTTGTTTATTGACACATTGTCGGGACTGGGGTGACAGGTGATTACAGTTATGAAAGGCAGGAAGGAAGAGGCTGACACACCATAAATATGCCTCTGTCCCGGTAAACAAGGAGCTGTGGCTCATCACACACACACACACACACACACACACACACACACACACACACACACACACACACACACACACACACACACACACACACACACACACACACACAGTGATGACACTTCCAGGGGGGTAAAGTCAACACCGCATTAGATCTGCACAAATCTTGCAAGAATGTGAAAATATTTTTGTTCAATGCTGCTTTTATTTAACCTTTTCCATGCATGGTGGTCAATAAAGTGGATATTGAATAATTTTGTCATTTTCGTTCATGCCAAAAGAGAGATAAAAACTTCTTTGGGAAAAGGAAAATAAAAATCCTGACTGAGGTTTTCCTAAATCATGAATGAAAAGGTTCAAGCGGATTTCATATAAAACAGAACAAATTTTCGGAACTTGTCAGAAGTACAACTTCCTTTCTCTTCCTTCACTGAGCAACATCTGGCAAACACTTCCATGCGTCCTGGTTCCCGAACTGTCCTCTGCCACACATGTTGGCTACGTTTTACGGGACCAGAAGAACTCATCTGGCGGTTTCCCACCTGATCCATAATTAACCACTTCAGCGGCAGATTTATATTTCCCGTATGGCGGCAAACGAGAGAGTAATTACGATATCGCTGCGTTTATAAATCCCGTCGTCGTCGCCGTTGGGCGGCGTCGAGATTTCCCTCCTCTCCGCTTCGGAGGTTTGTCAACTCATAAATACCCCCAAACTGCCTTTCCAAATATTATTTCACTATTCCCACAAGAGCCGCACTCGCTCTGAAAGGTGCGGCAGCCTCGGGGCTCCTGCGGGGGTAATAAATACCCGTGATCCTTATCCAGGGCACGCGGGTCCCACAGCTGCGCGGCAGAGGTTATCATTTGTCTTTCTTTAAGCAGACTACTCATTGGCCTGGGTGGGAGTGCCTGTCATTTTCCAACAAGGAGCCATTTTCCTGTGTGGCAAATGGCTCCTCGTCTGTCTGTCTGCCTGCAGGCTGCTGCTGCTGCTGCGGCATGCGCCATTAATGATGATAATATGCTGAGACACACACTTGGGCTATTTCTCTGCAATTTACTTTTAGGAATTACAACAAAAAAAAAAATGTTCGGCGTAATTACGGGATAATGGGCGAACCGAAAAAGAGGTAAAAATGGAGACGTCCTAAATTGTCCGTCGGTGCCCTTTTATCAAAATATCATAAAGCACTTCAGCAACTGGGAAAGAACCCATTCATTGTCCTAATTTGTTGGGGCCGAGGACGAGCCGTTCCAAATCTGGACGCTAACCGGCTGTTTCAGGCGAACCTGCGGCCTCTGAGGTCACGAGGAGCTGCAATTAGTTCGGCCTCGGCTTTTCTTTGCCCGTACGGGGTAAGCATTAATTTTTGGGGCAGCGTTCACTTGCTGCCTCGCTGGGCTGCGGCGACGCTTTCTAGTGATGTCGGAGGGAGACGTAGGAGGGCCGTCTGTGTTGGATCAGATTCTCCAGCAGCGGTTCAGTGACTTGAAAGTAATGTTTACATCAGTGGAGAAGGTCGCCGGGCTTTGGAATGGAATTTCTGAATTGCACCGAGAACGCTGGCTGGGTGGACTTTTTGAACGCTCCCGTCCGACTGCTAATGTTTCAGTACTTGTTGCCTAAGGGGATGTTTCCTTTCAAAGCGAAACAAACCACAATTGATTGATTCATAAAATTTTGGGCTAATTCTTCGGGTTCAGTGACGGCGTATTTAAACTCTCCACCTATCAGGCGACGCAAGATGACGCCTGGCAAGAAGGTCACATGACAAGTTGCTAGTTTGTTTCCGTAAATTGTTTGAGATGAAGTGATGCCCATTTGCGTCTTCTACTTAAAGACTCTGTTTTCATATAAGACTTCACATTTTCCGTAGATTTCGCCCAAAAGTTGAATAGCTAAGTTTTTTGTAGCTTTGTTTTAAGTTCAGTAAAATAGTCTCGTCAACACATTTTTGGCAATGTACCTTCATATCTGACAGTGGTTGTTATCATTATGCACTAAACCGGAGTCCAGGTTCAGATTTCGATGCCAGATATTGATGTCGCGAGGAGCTTTTGTTGAAAATGTCCCTCCGAATTGCTCAAATTTTCCAATATGCTTTTTCAGGCAGTGAGACCTGGCTTTTTATCGGCTTGACCAACACTGGGGGTCTAATTAAGGCATCTAGACGTTAAATTGCCCGCTTCTCCCACCATCGCAGCAGTGATAAAATCCTGGCGTTGAAAACGCTTTGCTGCGCAAATGGGGGAAGATGGTCCAGAACAGAAAAGCTCTCGGTAAGAAAAATATATTGCCCTGCCTCCTCTTTCAATCTCACTGGGTTTTTTTTTTTTGTGTGTGTGTGTGTGTGTGTTTGTGTGTCATCTGGAGTTGTGCAAAAACGCTGCTAATGCACCGTTGCGCTAAACCTTGGACCCCGCGTGTCTTGGCTTGGGATATTCCCTCACTGGAATTTAAAGAGATCCAGGCGCTTCATTTTAGATTTTTTTTTTTCCCTCTCCCCTCTTCTTCTTCTTCTTCTTCTTTTTCTAAAAGCCTGCCAGCTGCTGCTGGTGTTTCCAAGGCAACCGTGTGATTGGGGTAAGGGGGGGGATTTTTGAATAGCGACTGTCGCCGAAGAAAATTGAGCGCTGCCACAGGGACACGCTCCACCCTGTGAGAATTTGCGTTGAATGTGGGTCAATCATAAGCTTCTATTAAGTCCTCACCCCGGTGCAGCGTATTCATTTGCATTTTTTTACTTGACGCGCCTGTGTTCCATTAAGAGGGTCCGGGCCCGCCGCACTGTAAGCCGTGAAGAATGTGTGACAGGAGAAGTTTGCCCGCGGGGCCGCCGGCCAGATGTCAGGCGGCGATGAGATCCCTCATTTGATCGCGGCGTTTCGATCAGACAGCTCATTAACTGAGCAATCTGACGACTCTGAGAGGAACCGTAACGTGAGCTAAAGCGTATCAGTGTATCGCGCGTATAAGTATAGGAAGTTTCCCAGCACGTTGGCAAGAATTGCATTCGTAATTACGGCAGACGATTCAACAAAGGGACACATTGTCGTCTCGTATCGTTCCATGTAGCATTGGAGTTGGCAAATGACTGTATGTTGCATATGTATTAATGAGAGGCCACAATTAGTTGTTTTTTTTTTACGTTGTGTTTAATTACCCACTCTTTTTTTTTTCGTTTTTGACTGATTTGAAGTTAAAGGCCACCTGATCTGCAGAAGAGACGTCGCAAATCAAAAGGGACGACTGAGTGTGATTAGCGTCTGCGTTAGCGGGCGCCAGAACGTTTTCCCTCATAAACTGGCCGGTGAGTGTTGTGTTGTGTTTTCTTTGTCAGTGCAGCTCCTGATGGAGGGGAAACTGATACAAAAAATTGTGACTGGGCCTGTTTATGCAGCTGCAAATACACAAACCCCCAAACGTATCAAGGCTTTTGGTCTTGGATCATCAAGAGCCGCAACAATTTTTTTTTTTCAGTAGTGTTAAAGGTTCGTGTTTTGAGGTCGTTCAGGTCCCAAGCGACAATACTCAAACAACCTTTCCATTCAAAACAACAACAAAAATATCAGCGAAAGTAAAATCAAATAAAACCGCTTTCCTCTGAACTCATGGGGCAACAGAAAGAGCCCGGGATCGAACCAACAATGCAGTCATTTCCGTTTTGACATAAATTTAAATATTCTTTTTAAATAGTTGAATGACATAAAACAAGGCCGCTTTCACGAATCCAAAACAAATATCTCAGGAAGGTGTTACAAAATAATCTGCTTTTAAAATGTAAACACAGAGACCCACTATTGGCGATTCCTGTTGAGGACCACTGTCATAGATGCTATCTGCTAGCCTAAAGAGTCTCCAGAGAGGTCTGTGTGTGTGTGTGTGTGTGTGTGTGTGTGTGTGTGTGTGTGTGTGTGTGTGTGTGTGTGTGTGTGTGTGTGTGTGACAGGGCTAAAACCTCGTCCCCAGTGAATGTGCGGCGCTGAGAACAGCGACGCTCTTTGCCTACCTCAGCACTAATCCACAAAGAAGGCCGAGCAGCAGACGCTGTGAGTAACAGATCTGCCGCAGTTCTTCAAATAAAGGGCCGGATCAGATTCTCGTGGGCTGAAGAGAACCAGTCTTCTCTTGTCGGTGCCCTCCTTTTGAAACGGATTAAGCCCCCCGGCGAGTGGGGATCGGGACCAAATTAGAAAGCAAATATGCCCGCGCTCGTTAAACTTTCCAAAAGTAAACACGAGCGAGACCTCCCGGCGGCGACGGCGGCGGCGATGCAGGTACGATCCTGCGCACCTGATTTTAACAAGATAACGACAAAGCATCGCTTTGACATGTTTGCCAAAGCGCTTTCGCCGTCCTAATTACCGTCACAAAACTTTACGGCTACAGACCCAGCCTTCTTCTCAGCACACCCCTCCCCCCCCCACCCCTTTCCCCCCAACCGGCCCCGAGGCGGAACCGACGATCCCCAGTCGGGCTGAAACCATTAGCGAGAGCGGCAGAAGCGGACGCGAGTGCAAACACGTGCGAAACGTCACCGGCGGCGGTTAAACTCTGAGAAAAAGTGACTAGAGATAAAAAATGTACTTTTTGGCCGGGAGCGATCCTGCACTTTGCTTGGGAGACACAGGTGTTCGTCGGAAAAGTGAAACAGTCAGGAATTTTTTTTTTTTTTTTTAGAAGTTTGGGCGACTCAAACACCGCAGATCGCTTCACACCAGGCGTGACCGGTGATATTTTCTATCCATACATGTGCCACGCGTGCACGTGCGTGTATGAGTGTATTTATAGCCCCCCCCCCCCAATGCAACACGAGTTCGAGCATCAAGTCCTCGCCCAGCACGCACCAACACAACTGTCCCTGTTGGGGGAGCATTCCTCACTTTGAGACGGTTGCACTCTTATTTATCCTGTTTATGCAACTGTCCATTGAAATATGAGTTTCGGTCCACGTCCCCTCTGCCCTGAGCAACACCTTTCCTCAGTTTCCAATGACGACACTAATGGCGACAGACTCGGCACCTCTTTGAAAGCTCGGAACAAAGCGCTTCAGCCAACACAACTGACTAAAAGCCGTTTTGAAAATGAAAAAGGCATTCAACCGAAAGGTTCGATGCGAGTTGACGAGGCTACGTAAAAGCGCAGTGTTGTCGCAGGACGGAGGTGCGGAGAGGTGAACGTGTGATTAATAAGCAGTGCTCTGAGGCCAAGACAAAATAATCCAATCGATCTAAATGCGTGCAGCTTCACAAATACAACTAGACGACAGACGAGGGACACTTTGGTCTCACCGTCCTTCGAAAACACAGCTGTTAATGCTGTTAATGCTAACGGCCATGTTTCCCATTTCCTGGAAACATCTGGGAAGACCGAGTGTACGACTCAGGTCATGGGAGCTTCGTCAGAGTTCATTCAGCAAACCTGTTTAGACATTTTTGCTCTAATTGAACTAAAGCCACGTCAAGCCGGCGTAGAAACTTTAATGCGAATGAGAGGAAATTGTTTGGAAGTATGCGGTTTGCAGTAATTTTCTATTTCGTAATGCGCTTTCAAAAGGTTTTAAGGAAGCGGTGGCCCATTATTATCCTGGATCTTGGGAGAGCCACATTTTAACTTGAAGTTAGTGCTGGGAAATCCACCTTTGTCTGACTTTTCACCACTTTCAGGCCTTTAATCCTCCCTCAAAACCCTTTTTTCTCTACCACTATGGAAGTCTTTGTAGCCATGGCTTGCAAGTGTCTGTCAAGTTGCAGCAGCTTTATCTCTGTAAATCTCCGGCAGGGGACAGGTAGGAGTCCTTTTATATAAGAGAGAGAAATATTAATAGAGTACACAGCGTGAAACATGTACCGTTAGGCTCAGGCACCCAGCCGCAGTAGCCTGAAGGCACAGCGAAGCTCCGCTTCTCTGTTTCTGAATATTTGACAGCCAGCATGTCAGACTTCTCTCTGGGGGGAAAAGAGCAGTGATGGATCAGGCAGCTGCAAAAGTCCCTTTGAAAAGGGGGGAGAGAAAAAAAAAAAAAATCCTTGTTTTAAAGTAGCGCGTGACACCTGTCACATTTGAGCACCTTCCCAGAAAGAAATGTGCATAAACAAAGATAAGAGACAATCTTGGGTTTTCACAAAGAGGCGCTGTAGGGAACATGGACATCAAGGAAAATGAGTCAATATCCTTTTACAGTCACTTTGTTTGCCCCCCATCAAGAAACTGCAGAAATGATATATTCACATATATGTATGTGCATATATGTATGTGTGAATATACTGTACACAAACACACACACACACACACACACACGTTGCCAATATACATGTTGCCAAACAACCAAACTCTTCATACAGTTCAAGCTTTCTTTCTCACTTGGCTGTGTGTCACTTGTCCGTGATCTGTCACTTGTCCAGTGCGATCTGTCACGTGTTGTGTATCTGCCGGTGAGCACAGCGGCGGCTGTTTGTCAACCCCCTCCCTCTGACGGCATCACGTGATGTTCAGCCTCCGGACGCGACACACCGACGCCCGTCCTCTCGCAGCTCCGGCTTAACGTGTTTCGCCGGCGATAGCGGGAGAGGCCGCAGTGTGTTTCTGGTTGATAACGCCGTCCGCCGTGGCGGAATCGTACAAGGTGGATTAGACACACATGTGTTTTCACACCTGTTGTTGTTGTTGTTGTTGTTGTATTGGCAGTCCGATGCATCAGGATGATCCCATTAACAGCGAATCAGATCAGTTCTGTTCTAAGCTGAGAGTTTTTTGGCCCCAACATGTGGTTACTCTCATCCAGAGAACAACCCAACACCTTGTTCGCTCTGACACAGTATTGATACTCTGCAGTCGTCATCTGGAAAGAACATTGAGACATTCGCTTCCTTGACCCGCATCGCCATACAATTGGACGCCAACTCTCAACCGAACCGCACATTCCAAGCCAATGAACCAGTCCGATTGAACACGGCCGTTGTGAACGCATCCAGACCTCCCACCGTTTCCTACCCGACACTGTCAGCCTGATTCACACGCGCGCGTCAAGTGCCGAGTTTTCTTTCTATCTTCCGAAGAAACAGCGGATCAGTTTCTGGGGGCACGGGTGAATTCACACCATCCAGTAGAAGTTTAAATAGACTTATGGGTCACAGGTGAGGTGTGAAAAAATGATGTGGCAAAGTTTCCATGTATGTTGATGATACATTCATTCTTCATGAATGTTGTGAATAGAAATTCAGCTATTTTCTCTCTGAGAAAGCAAATGTTTGACTCACACAATTTAGAGAAGTGACAAAACAATGATTTATCGCCATTGTAATTGTATCAATATCGTATTGTATTTCCATAATGCACTATTCTTGGGCTCGTGGTGACTCCCGCCCCTGTGTTCATGAAAATCGTTCTTTTGAAGAATGGCACCAGAACGCTATTAGATAGATTAGCTAGGTCTCCTCCCTTGCGCAGGGGCCTCGGGTCCCTTTTGTTCTGCCGCACTGCATTATTATTATTTTTTTTTTTTATTATCATCAATATGCCATAATGCGAGATAAAAATCTGCCACTTTCAAAATAGATGAGTCCGGTCAGAATAGATTTTCTGATTAGCGCGGCTGCCTTTGCCAGAAAGCCCATGCTAATCAGAACAATTAGCTGACGGCACACATCCTAATTAATGTGGCTGGGGCCAACAGTGAACCTCATCTTTGAGATGGGCCACAATGACAGCGATTGTCAATTAGGGGCGTTGTGTCGGAAGTGCAACGCCACAGATGGATAACACATCATCATGATCCCTCCTGCTAATTCACCGCCTGATTTGCATGATCCATTTAGGAAGCATTTATGGAAATGGGCGCTTACAGTGATGAGGAGGCATGTGGGATGGTTAGTTATAGGTGTATTTTTCATCTCGGAAATTGTTTGTAACCGGCTTTAATTTGCGCAGATGGATGCTCAGTGTGAACCAAGGAGGGTTGAAATAATCAAGCGAAAAAGGGGGAAAAATAGCCGTTCGGATCTCAATGTTTTGTAACAGGCGGTGGGTGTTTACGCTCAGCCCTTCCTGAGTTAATTAGGAGTCACTTTAGATTGTATAGTTCCGCGTTTGGCTAATGAGGAACAGTTAACCCACAAAGCAAAAGAGGCGGGGCAGGCCGGCTGACACTTGATTGTTGAAATCTTGAAAAGATCACATCCTTTTCTGACATTCAAAGGTTAACAACGTCTCTCAAACTGCCCTGACAAATACTGTATGTGAAAATGCAGTTTAGCTCTTGCTAAAAAGCGGTCCAAAAATGTTTTCTTCCTCTCATTGAACACTATATTGTTGACTTGACAGAAATAGCTTGAGCGAGCAGTTCGCAAGCTAGTCAATGTTGGTATCTGCTAGCATGCCAACATTCCCATAAATGCAGCTGTCGATTTCAGTCAGACATTGAGTTTGCGGCATGTGCACTAAATGATTACCTTTGTTCTCTATATCCGATTTGCCAATTTTCAAAATGGAAAAACTGTGGACTACAATGGAATTTGGACCCTCCTGGCGAAAAGAAACACTTTAATATCATCCATCAACCGGTTAATAAACTGTTCAAAATTTGCATCCAGGTCTCTCTCTGCTACACGAGGAAAGAAAATAAATAAAAAATTGCCGGCGGCCAGTTTGCCTCGGAGCTGTTGCGCACCGATGTTTATTTATTCGCCTTTCCACTGGCAGACTCAACAGTCTCCTCGTCCCCGCTCCGTTGAAACTATAAACACTTTCCCCCTCAACTAAACTGTACGTAGCTCTCTGCCTCCCAAAACACTCTGCCCGCGGTGCTCGCCAAACCCCCCTTATTTTAAGAGGTCAACGCCGAGTGTAATTATGAGGAAGATGATGCAAGAGCGGCGCCGCTTACCTGGTGCCAGTGCACGTCCTTCACCCCTCCCGCCTCCCAACTACTTTGTTACGATACTCACTCAGTCTGAAACCGGGGGCCTGTTTAGATGCACACAAAGCTGATATCCCGGCAGGAATTCAGGGAGGAAAACTGGCTCGCATTCCTTTCAAAGCACAGTCACTCCAGTCCACAGTGGAACGTAAACATTTTTTTTTTTTTTTAGACCAATTAGTGGAAATTGGATAATTTGTCACATCACACCTGACATTATCTCATGGTACACGAGTGTGCCGCGGTACAGTGGTTGGGAAACACTACTCCAGTACACACGTGTCCCTTCTCCTCCCCCGAAAACATCACTGGCTCCGTGTCCTCATTGCTCCCCAGCTCCGCTTCCCTGGAGTTCAAACGGAGTCAGGGTTCAGCGATCACCGCGCACTCTCAGGCTATTTCAGGTTTTCGCTACGCTAAACTGGCAGCTTGAATTGAAAACGTAGACTTCCAGTCTCGGCGCGAGGCTACGGCCAACGTCGCGACCGCAAGAGCCAGCGCTTCTGTTTGTCAGCACATCTCGGCCCAAATCCACTCCCAGCGCCCGTCGAGGACCTTCTCCCGGTGCCTCGGCTGAAATTTCACCCTCCACCTCGAAATGCAAAATTGACGTCGGCGGGAAGGTCGGCTCCCCTGGTTTGGCTCAACTCCGTCCTGTCCGCTCAAAAGGGTTTTTTTTGATTCTCGAGAAGTTTTGACGGGTTTCAGGAAGTGGCTGCTGACACCGCTGGTCACTCCCTCCCAAAAAAAAAAAAAAAAACGACTTCCAGCCCGAAGACAGTCAGAGTCTGGTTTCGATTTGCATCCTGGCTCTAGGGTGAGATGCTGAGCCAGTTCACTGTGCACTCCTCCTCTCTTGCTGAGCAGTCAGAATAAGTGTGACAAATGGACGGCTCTCTATCGATTTATGTGACTTGCGTGTTGTTTCTCGCGCTGGAAGGCAGCTTCAAGTGTGGGGTTGTTGACCAAATAGTGGAAACATACGTCAGCTAAGCCTTAATTATGTACATTATTTGTCCACTTTTGAATATACATCGAGGAGGAATACATTTTGATGAAAATGAGGATTTAAAAAACATAGATTCCTCCGAGATAGACCGGCAGTCTAATCCCCCTAATTTACTCCCCTCGGCCTATTGCCAGTCGCTTATTTAGGCCTTTTGTCTGCGGCTTTAGTTTCTATAAAATACACAATTACGTCTCTTGGACGGAGGGTCACCCGGTGTCACTGGGAAACTGGCGCCCCGCCGAATCAAGCGCGCCAGCTATATGCATTTAGATGCAAATTTATATTCGAGAGCGATTATTCTGTCCGAGTGCTGGCACACGTTCCAAATCCAATTAACGTAGTTGCTGTGAACCCACAGCGAGGAATCTCAGCGTGTTTTTTTTTTGTTTTGTTTTGTTTTTTTTAATATATATACTGTTGCACCAAATATTTGTAAACAGCCTGTAGGTGTTTTGGAGATTAGTTTAATTTTTTGGTAAATAGACTCACTGGTGTTGCAATAATTTAATGCTGAATGTACTTTGGAAGGAGAGCAGGTTAACGCGTGATAAAATACAGTTTTGATTAATAGATTCAGTTGATGCAATGGAATTTGCTGTGCTGTCGGTATGAAAATACAGGCAAGGCGTTAGTGACTTATTTTTTTATACTCATTCACCTTGTCACTTTAGATATTTGATTACCGAATGTTTTTTACGTTGTCTTTTTAATAAGACATTTTATGCTTTCAATTTCTGGTTTTTTTTTAAATAGGAAAGGCCCCTCAGCTGCAGGGGATGACAGGTTGACGTTATTAAGATCACACCCTGACAGTTAATGTGAACGGGTAAGCACCTTCTCAGAGGTGTTAATCAAAATGTGGCAGTGTGAAACAAAGACGTCCTCGGTCACCGCGACGCATTAAAAACCCGATGCTGCGGTTTGCTCTCCGCTCCGTCGACACCGAGCTGGGACGCTTGGCTTCGTCTCCGTCGTCCTCGAATCCTCGAAGCGGTTCACAGTTTTCACGCGGTCAGCATCTTTGGCTTCGGAGATGAATGTTCCTCCGACTTCAATCCAAGGACACGAGGGAAGATGTATAGCGACAGGATGAGAAGGATGTCTCAGGCTGAGGGGGTCACAGTGCAGGGAGGAGGGAGAAGGGGTGGTTTCTTATTTGGGTGTTGGGGGGCGGAATAGTGTGTTTCTGTGACTAACATGCCGCATTAGAACGTATCAGCCAATCGGAACGAGCCGAGACACAGCACGCTGTACGACACTGTGACGTCGCACTCTGAATTAACTATTTTCTGGGGATTTTCTGGCCTTTTACATGTGTCTTCTCCAAAAAGGATTAAAAGTAGAAAGATTTATTATGAACTGTGATTCACTGTTTTACAGGAGTTTATTTTTGTATTGTGATCTACGACAAAAAGGCCTTTTGTGCCCAACGTGATTATTTTCCCCTGCAATCCCAAGTGTGGCCACTGGAAAAATCTTTTTACAGGCGTTTATTTTTTGTATTGTGGTCTATAGAAATAACGGTTTTCGTTCACCATTTTTTTTTTTAGCAATACCATGTGTGGCCACTGAAAAGAATCGGCGTCCTGGCGGAGTGTCGTTACCGTATCCAGTTCTTACAACACATACTCGAGATCTACAGAGCTCCAGAAGAGCAGGATGACAACTCAAGCTCAACAGCTGAAGGACGACACTTTCAGAAGAGAGCCGACGTGAGGTGGGGGGAAAAAAAAAAAAAAAAAAAGAAGCACTGCAGCGACGTTCCTGTCAAGTAAGCTATAAAAAGACCAGGCTGGACGTTAACTGTTGCTCTGATAGCGCCTCCCTTTTCAAGATATGATGTCGCTGAGTAGTTTTTGCTGATTATATTTGAGTCAATTCTTTACCTTACATTGACAACCAATTATCAAAATTAAAGGATTGTCACAACGTTTTTCAAGCACAGACCAGAAGATGAAAATGCGGGTGCGGTGAGCAGGACCCACCACATGTTGGCTATTAATTAATTGGATGCATCCTGAACCCATTTGAATGTGAGGTTACGCGTAAAAAAAAAAAAAAAAAGAAACCTAAAATAAAATGGCTGTTCGGACGCGCCGAGCCACTCCTTCTGTTACATAGCCATTCCTCAGCTGCACCGCATGGTGCAAAGAACACGTGTGCCCAGATAGCGACGTAAATACATTCTGACCTGCAACTATACATTCACTGAACACACACACTCACATGGTGACAGCTAACATAGACTGCAGTTTGGACAAACAATCATGCACTGATGGCAGTAATTGAGAAAAGCCTTTATCCAGGAATAGTTTTTAAATTTATTTTTAGAACGCTGGTTTTGTTAGCTGGAGAATTCTAGAAAACTATTGTAGTTTCTGCCTTCCTTGTGGGGTATGCAGCAGTGTGTGTGCAGGCTACACACAGGAAAAATCAGCCAACTTTTCTCCTTCAATGCCAAACAGCTTAGTTTTGGTGTTGCTTCCTCCTGTTTTGAGCTTTTGGTAGCCCAACGTGCCGACAGTCCTGATTGATTGGCGGAGAAGTGTTTATGTTGAGTGAAGAATTCATTTTCTGCCTACACTTTACATCGCTTGGAACATCGAGTCGACGCGTGGAGAAGATGTGGAGAACTTGTTCGGAGTAGGCAGTGTGATAAAGTGGGAAAACTGAAGCCCCTTGTCATTGAATACAATATTAATGTCAAGACAACTGGTGACAATTCCACATTTCCCTATTGTCTGGGACTATTTAGATGACAAACACAGAATTCCCTTTGGAAACAATGCGGTGTGTCGTATCTAGAGCATTAAGGGGTCACAAGTTTCTTTCTTTTTATTTTATCCGTATGCGTGTAGATGGCCTTATTCACTTGGAGCATGGAATCAGTTGGCGCTGAAAGGCTCCTGAGACACCGAGAGCTCAGCCATCCATACAATGCACAGGAAACAAAAGAGACAGCTGAATAAACCCGATATCTCTCCCTACGTGTCCGGCGTCTCGGAAATCTTTGAAGCACCTGTGCCTCGCCGCCTCAGTGCCTCAGCGTTCATCTGACGGGCGGACAGGACGCACGCAGAATATGAACGCAGGATGAAACAGCAGCCCACCCTATTTAGACACGCCTTATCTTCTTCTGAAGTTGTCTCGTCAACTCTGATTTAATTTTGCAGGATGAGTCTCGTGTACCACCCAGGCCGTGTTTCAGCGCAAGACTCTGACTTCCTGTGGTCATTCTTCTGCGTGACTTTAGATTCGGCGCTTGGTATTTTCAATCTTCTTACGATGATTCATATCTCACCTTTGCCCAAATCAAAGCCGTTGTCCATGGAGTAGCCACACCCCCCCTCAGCTCGCCTGACAGCACATTGCATATGAAGAAGAAGATGGACGAGGTATAAGGTTTGCGCTTGCAGGGCACCATAGTTCACTGGCAAGATTGGGAGAGGTAACGTACTCAGTTCTTAGGGGACCGAAGTGAAAGAGCGCTGCAATCTAAAATATAACCACTGGATGTTGCCGTTTCTTCGTAAAAATCTTCAAATATTACACACTTTAAGTGACGACTCGTCACCAGCGCATCGAAACGTCCAACCATGCCAAGATTTATCGGTCCACCGACCCTTCACAAGTATCGCAACACAGTGCTTTTGTACTTTCCACTCTTCTGGCCTTGGCATCTGTTTACTACCCGACTGTGTTGTGCTAACAGAGTGAGTGCTCTCCGTGACTCAAGCATGTTCCACTTGTTGGTGACTATTACGGTCAGACGAGTAGAATCCGCTCGGATCTGACCGCTCTGGTAACATCTGGTGACATGAGACGAGCGGCAATTAATTTGCGTGGCCACTTCGGTTCACTCCAGCGGTCGATTACAAGGCGCGCTTTGCTTTCTGTTGACCCAGTGCGATGTGATCTGATCTGGCCCTCGCTGCTTCACCGCTCTGAGTACGAGCTGTTGCTACCGTCGCTCCTCGTCGAGCCGCCTTCTTCCTTGGCCTCTTTTTTTTTTTCCTTCTTTGTGTCTGTCTTTTCAATTCCTCCATGTATTTGAATCAGGCCTCCGCCTGCCGCTCCCCACCATCCCTTCTGGGAACAAATGAATGGATTGGGGGTTTTAATTAGAACGCAACAGACCTTGGATTTTGGTCAGCTGCCTTTCGTCTCTCTTTATAAGGGATGCGCGGCACTCAAACTAACCAGAAGGGCTCTTTTTATGGTTTTGTCTCACTGCATCATCTGAAGATTAGATTTTGCCGTGAACGTTCACCAAGGTCAGTAGATTGCTCTGCGGGATATTTCCAATCCCGCTGAACAATATTTCTCTGTGGTTGAAGGCAGTTGGGTAGTATTGAAATGTGCCTAGTGAAATAAAATGCAATAAAGCCATTAAAATACATGTATAAGCTCATTCACATTTTTCATTATTTGGCTTTTCCCCCGAAATCCCAGCTGGTAAAAGAACGACGTGAGAAAAAAAAAAAGTGCCATATCAATAATACATTTAGTAAGCGTTTTTATTCCCAGCTGATGTTTCCAAATCCTTCACACACACTGGGACTTTAAATATTTAAGAAATCAATAATAGTCTTAGTGAATTTAGATCTGAAGCAGTTACTTTGTTCTAGTAAAACATTTTCAACATCTCATGGGACAGAGTAGTAAAACTTACTTTTTTACATGTAAGTGTATTAATTCATACAGAACAGTGGTTGCAAGAGTTGACCGAGCCTGGCCAAAAAAAACTGTTCTTGTGCAGGACTTTTAATATTTGAATTAATTGTGATTCTGATGTCGACTGCTGATGATGCTCTAGTTGGTTTGTTCGTTCTCTGACGGAGATGACTGAATAGAATGTTGCATATTGAACAGAGACACACACACACATAGGAGGAGACAGCATGTAGTTCAATAGGTAACATATGGGAGGAGGATTGTACTGAGTAACTACTGACTTCTAGGCTTGCGTTTCCTCATTTATCATCTCATTGTGTCTCACATCTTCCCTCATACATCACAACCTATTTCTCATGATCTCTCATAATTCATCATATCACACGTGGTCATATATTGTCTCACATTATATCTCCTCGTATATTTGGATGACTTAAATCGGCAACTCTGCTAAAATGAGCTTTCTTAAATTTTCGGGATGCAAATTATGAATGTTTAAATTCTGATGTTAAATTAAACATGAACAGAAGCCCGGGATAAATTATATTTTTCATTAAAAACACATTTTGAAGGGGCAGGCTTTGCCAGAAACAATAACATTTTTGTGTTCTTCAACCCTCTATTTTCGTGCGCCGTCGCTTTATTGGCAGAGTTTCCTTGAGAAATTCCACAAACAATGTATTTTACGTGGCCCTGGATGCTTATCTTTCTTTATCTATTTTCAAATGTGTCGGGAGCACACCCCGCCGTCAAGTGTTTTGTTCACGGCTCTTACTCAACCTTCATCTCCTCTGCTCTGCTTTTCGTCCTTGATCTTGTGCCAAGCTTTCTGGTGGAAGGGAACAAAAAAACAACAACACTCTTTCGCTTCCCTGAAAATAAAAAAAAGTAGCTTCGCACGTTTGGGACGCTGAAAGTGACTGCTAAGTCTCAGAGAGACAAGTTGGACTTTGTTTACCGGTTTTCGGGGTCAGGGCCCACCGGCTGAGACCCTTTTGCTCACATCCACAAAAAACATTACCCAGACGAGGCCGTCTGCTGACCTCCTCTTGTCCAAAGCTTTTAGCGTCTCTTCCTCGCAAAAACACACAACCGTTAATGGTCATCTGCACGCACCAGAGCAGCCGGGATCACAGGACCGTTCGTCGGTGCCGGAAGGCGGACGCTCCAGTTGAAAAGTTCAGCGGACGTAAATCTGAAGGTAGAGCTCTCCGACACGGCTGTTATTTACAGGATCTACAGCAGAGTCCGACTCCTGCAGCTCCTCTTCATTGGACAGTGACTCGTAATCTTGTCCAAAAATGGACCTTGGATGCCGCCGCGGCGCGGCGGTATGGATTGTGTGTTTAGAACTCCGCTGTGTATTGTTGCAGACAGTGAGTGATGCCACAAACCGACTGCTGCGTTCTTGCCGTTAGTGTGCGTCACTCGCGCTTCGTTGTTCGCTACGTTGGAGCAGCGTCGCTTATTTACATTCCACACTTGCGTACTATAAATGTTGTTAAATGGCTAAACCGATCTGTGACTCTCAAGCCGCGGCTAGAATAAATGGTTGTTATGAATCGGTGATTTCTAATATTTCATCCTCTGCTGAGTTTGAAGGCAGAGAGTTTGCAGGGCTTTTAAGACCGAGTTGAAAAGCTCAAGCCCCCAAATGAATTAACCCTCCGTTTATGCCAGAGTTGTTATTTCAGAGTTCATTATTTTAAGCCGTCGCTGGCTCTCCTTCTTCTCAAAACAGCGTTGCGGCCATTTCGGACCTCCCCTTTTTATTCTTATCTGAGAGCTGAATAAACAACGGTCCGATCATTTGGAGGGTTTGCGCAAGGAGCCCGGAGGAGTGACCTTGTTTGCACTGGCTACGCTGAGACGGGGTTTATAGGACACTGGTATTTAGCTGCCCAGTCTATTAGACCTTCAGGCCCCACACAGAAGCCTTGGCATCTTTCGCTGACTCATTACCCGGTCAGGCAACTCCCTGCGGGGTTCGTTCCCCCTGTTGTACATTTATATGGACTTTTCTAATTCCATGTTTGGGAGGCTTGGAAAGGCTCTCGCTTACCTCTTTCCATCTCAACTCATCACAGTGCATTCAAACATGGTATTTCCACACACACACACACACACACACACACACACACACACACACACACACACACACACACACACACACACACACACACACACACACACACACACACACACACACACACACACACACACACTAAACTACTACTACTACTACTAGTTTCCTGTTCTGTGTTTCTCAGCAGCTCCACCTATTCACCCATTGAGGAAACCGGCTGGTTGTGGAATTCAGAAACAAATTCATATTGAAAATGCTTTTCTACCTGACTTTGGCAAGAAGGGCGAGTGAAATTTTGCAGTTGAAATCTGAGCAGCAGCTGCAGTGGAAGATTGTCAATGAGGTGAGATGGACGTGCGGCCTGTCCATGTGAATCATGGAAAATGATATAAAAGATGGGACAGGCCTTGGAACGCTCTTCGGCTCCACACTTTTCTGCATTAAATCAGGCTTGGCCTGGCCGTTGCCAAGTCCCATTAAATGCCTCATGTTGCCTTCAGGTTCCGCGGTTTATTTTCCCTGATGTAACATTTTGATAGCAAACAAGATGCTCCTGACTTTATAGGCTGAGTAGAGAGCATCAATGTATTGACATCTGTTTAATGGTTAATGAATCCTGGTTTTATGACATGTTACTATCACGGGCTCCGGTCGCAGGCGTGCAGTGCTGATTTATTCTTGGCTCTGTCTCGTGTCACTTGGACCAAACCCAGTTCATAAGCAGAGTCCCACGCAAAGCGACGGTTCTTCTTGCTCCGGACTTTGGAAGCCAGTTGGGTGGCTTCAGGCACAGTTCGCACCAATCAGATGAGCAACTTTCAGACTGACGGCATGTTTGCCTCGACCACCGGGGTCGAGCGCCACGCTGCTTTTTGCTTATTTTGGGCCTTTGCACAGAGAAATGATGGCAGATTTGGAAGACCAAAGCAACAGCCAATGAGCTAATGTGTCGAGATCACAGCAATGCATTTGTGCACTGTAGATATAAACAACAAAAACACGATCAAAGTAATAAAAATCATGGATGATAATGTTAAAGTGCAAAGTGAGGCGATGTCTGAATTTTGTTTCTGCTTGCTTGCTTTTTTTTTTTTTTTTTTTTTTTACCACCCTTCACAATTTTCTCCTGCTTTTCCATTTCTGCCTCTGCTTTGTGAAATGCTTTACACACACGCACACACACTTGTGCAACGCGCAAGTCTGCTTAGGCGCTTTGAGCACCAGCAGCTGTCGCAGTGTGATAAGGTAACGAAAATCCAAGGCTGCGGTTTGTTTGTTCGCTTAATTTGTTTATTTATTTATTTTCAGGCACGGCCGCTCGAAATCCCTTCACCGTAAAGGTTCTGGCGCCACAATGGCAACAAGGCTTTCGAGAACCCGTGTTTATTATTATTGTACCAAGTGTCGCATGAGCCCAAATGAAGACCAACGACCAAAAAAAGCAACACATAGCTAGAATCCACTGCGCTGCCGCTTCTACTGTGCATCGCAAAGGGAAGGGGCCGCATTCCATTTCCCCCGTGGTGACAGTGATCTATGCCTCCTGGTGAGCGGTAAACATTATTTTTCCCTCTGTCTGTCTGTTAATCTCCGACAATATAGATATAGATGTAGGGTACATCTGTTAAAGCCCCCCCCATTGTCCAACCCTCCTACAGTGCTGGTCTACCGAGGGTCTGCACTGGATGTTTCCATAGCAGTCACTGATGACTGTAGTATCCATGACCTTCCTTGTGTAGTTGTACCTTTTAATGTCAAGTTGTCCCGACAATGCCTTGATAAACATAATAGCAGAGAGTTAAATATATAATAATAACATAATATAATGTGATGCCTTTATTTTATATATTATTATTTGTTTTATTGCATCTAAATGGAACGCTAGCGACTGAGATTTTCTTTTACTGCAGTTATACGGCCTGATGGCTGCAGGTAGGAATGACCTGCGGTAGCGCTCGTTCTTGCACTCTAAACTCGTCTAAATTTTCCTCTATAATTTAAAACGTCAACTTCAACCCGGTTAGACATGAATTGGAAATTTGCGTCGCGTTGTTGTGCCGTTTTAATTAATTCGGGACAGGACGCAAACACTTAGCTGAGGCTGACTGTGTTGTGATGTCTCTCCCTGTCTCGCCGCAGCCTTTGATTTATGTTCCACCACATTGCGACTTTGATGTAGCTTTTAGAGGGCGTCATCAGGATGAATCAGGACGAAAACGGCTTGGATGTTTTTTTTTGGGGTGGGGGGGTGGGGGGGTGGGGATTTAGTCAAACGTGAAATGTCAGGTATTTAGCCAATTTCAGATTTATAAAGCAAAAACAACAGAGGCTGATATGTAAATATCACGTTCACGCAAGCCTTTGCTACACTGGCACAGTAAATTCCACTTGTCTCCTTCAGCCAGATGTGCAGTTTGCAAATTCGTCAAAGCTGCTTGTCAGCAAAGTAAACATGCGCTGAATTCAGCTGTCACAGGATGCCTCTATGAATCATTGAGGTTTAGCTATCATACTGTGAAAGAGCTCACGGAAAGCATTTGTAACATGGGACACTTGGAAGGTGTTTGAGTGAACCTTATCTCGAGATTGATGACGATATTAGCCGGGAGTTACTGGTGTTTAAATAAATCTTATTTAGTTAGCAGCTAAGTGCAGCTGTGTTTCTTGCCAAGAGACTTTTGGGTAAAGTAAAATCATGTGGTCGGCAAAGAAAACTCCTGTAGTGCCAAAAGTCATTTTTCTTTTGATGTAGTAATACCAACCGGTATCAGGTAACAGGCAATGCAGGTTAATATTAGCATATTAGCTCCAACTAGCTTGACTTCCTGAACTTCTGTGTTGCCTCTCACCCTCGTACCCGTTTGTTCTTAAAAGATATGGATTTAATTTTTGAGAAATTGGGGAAAAAAAAAAACAATTCTTTTCTGTCTGAGGTTGCCAAGACGGATGAGCAAGATCCAGTTGAACTTTAAAAAGGCCGTAATATAAATTAGCAATAAAGCACGAGTGTCACGACGCCATTAAGGCCATTATGTCCGAATTCCGGCGACTGTTTATGAGACAAATGGATGCAGATTCACCCACCGACCCCCGCACACAAACACACGCGCAAACACATTTCAGCCTTTCCTGTCTCCATCCGTCGCATTAATGTTCCCTCAATTACCGCCTATTACCGCCCCCCACCCCCGCTGGCTGATGGGTTAGAAAAAAAAAAAGATTAACGCTGAGCCACCAAAGACAGGGAGCGGCGCTCCCAACGTGGCATCCTGCCTGCATATTGATTTTCCAAAAGGCGACACCGCTGATCCATGAAGGCAACACGGCGGCATATATTAAAGCTATTTGAGCCAATTAGAGTGATGCATGTCGACGGCGGATGCCCGCGACACACTTGGATGGAGACGCGCGCCGTCATTTTTCAGAGTTGTTATAAAAACATGCAAGAGGGCTCGCGGATAACCGCTAACTTCACGGGTGGCTCCGAGGAGCGAGGCCGAGGGTTGAGGTCCCGGCAAACGGTTGCTTAACGTTGATTTCGATTCAAGATTCAAAGATTTTAGATGTTTGCATGCAAGGAGCTAAGAACGATTAAAAAGTTGCAAGTATGGACAAGGGCATTGTAAGTGTTATGCAATACTACATGACACAATATAATATAATGTAATGTAATTCGTTGCAAAAGATGGAATAAAAAAATAACACTATACCATCATACCTCATGATAATAATTCAAAATGTTAATATCAGTAAAAGAATAGTAGTAGTAGTAGTAACAAATTATAATAGGGAAATAGTGAAGTATAAAATAATCAACATAATAAACAATATTTTATTATTATTTATAGCTAAATCTGATATAAAACATAATATATCTAACACGATATAATGTAATATAGTATATTACAGTAACTTTATTATGATTATTGTTACTTATGATATTTTATAGATACTTATCATAGCTTCTTTCTCTCTCTCCCCCCCCCCCCACACACACACACACATCCCACACATCTTCTTCATCATTTCTCGTCTCATTTACGAGTCAAACTGCTGATTACGCAGCGTAAACTCGGCTACTGAGGTCGAGCCGCACGTCTGCGGGAAGGGGGCTTTGCCAGATGTGTCACTTTCGAGGGAGAGGGGGCGGGGGGGGTCGGGAATCGAAGCCCAGGGAGGAGGGAAGGTGGAAAAAAAGAGCTTAACTCGGGCAGCTGCGCTCGGCGGACCTATTTCGGAGGGGATGGCGGTGGATTGCGCGTTTGCTGGTGTGCGTTTGCGTGGGTTGCACATCCTATTTTCCTCTTCAGCGCCCTCCCTCCAACCCCATCCGGGGGAGGCTGTCTGTAGCACGCTTAAGTCAGAGTGTGGCGCTGATAAATGGCAGGCTGCCGCTGTACAGCTCCGTTTATGGCATGCGGCCTCGTGTGTATGTGCACGTTACGCTAAAGTGAAGGCAATATGAGGAAAAGAAAACGACCAGTTTTGGGCCTGACAAATGCGAAGAGTAAACCGAGAACAAGGATTTGGTGTGGTAATGCAAATGAAAGGCGAGCAGCCACGCAAGGGGTCGTGTCACTGGTAAAGGAAATCAGATAGAAGAGAAAAAAACTAAAATCCATCATCTCAATGGACGCAGGCAGCTCTGACTGCCACCAGGCTGCTGCTGCATGATGCAGCAGGTTTCAAGTGCGGAGCTGAGGAGGGTGAGGGGAGGCTACAAAGAGCCAGAGACAGTGGAAAAGATGGATCTGATCTCCATTTCGTCAAGCTGCTGATGGAAAGTTACAAATCCTGAGAGACGCTCCGCCGTCAGAGTTTATTTTCTTAAGCGATCCACCGTGCAAGGAGACGGTACGTTTTGGAATTATGCCCAAAAAAACCCAACAATGGTGGGAGGCGTTTTGCTATCTGGTTGTGTTGCGTTGTCGAAAGCCAATATTTAACTGTGATATTCCATAGCGCGTACATACGATGCCTGCTGAATTTGCACTGTTGATTCTACACGTCTTATCCAGCCAAATGCGCAGTTTGGAAATCGAACGACGCCGCATGTCGTTGGATCAACCGCACATCGGAATAGCCCGGCACAACAGATGGATCCCTCGATCCCCATTTGTTTGGATTCCTCAACCTTTGTGTGAAAGCGCCCACTGAAAGCATGTGTTAACCGCAAGGCACAACACACAAGGTGCCAAACTTCTGGAGACTAATTAGATTTGAGCTTGAGCTCGCAAGATTCATTCGACATTTATTTGCCACATGCTCAAGCTGGATGCTCGGTGAAACGACAACTACATGACTACATGATAACCAGCTATAGCAAGCTGTTGGGTGACATTAGCTTCACCGCGTCGCCAGCCTTTGGCTAGCTGGCCGCTACGTTCTGCAGCGGTTATCGGAAGTCAGGAGTGAAAATGTGCGGTTCCTTTGGGCGTCTTCTTGTCCAGAGTGCACTCAAAGTTTGTCGTGCCAGTACTGCTTAAGGAAAAGAGGGGAAAAAAAAAATCTATATACGTATATACACACACTTCAATGTCTGAGCTAAAGCTAAAGGATTGTCCAAGCGTGTGCACAGATTGGGAATGACAGTGAGAGAGGTGCCGAGTGACGAGCCGCAGTGCCACTGTTACTTCTGTCAACCTGTTTTATTGCTGTGTAATACTGGACTCCAGAGGCAGTGCAAACAGACCTTGATAGCATTAGACTGGCTGCGAAAGTGTGTTTGTACGCGTGTGTGTGTGTGTGTCTGTGTGTGTGTGTGTGTGTGCGTGCGTGTTGGTGACACATAACGGCGAGGGGTGCGAGGGGTAGGGGGGGAGAACACAGCAGCCGGGATGACGGGTGACTGTGTTTTCTCCGAGTGACAAATCAAATCAGAGCGAGTCTCTTCTCGCTCTAATAGAGAAGCTCTGTCCCCTTTTTCATTCAGTTACAGTCTGTCTGCCGTTTTGCGGCCCGCCGACCTTCCACTTGCCAGAGCGGCCGTGTGCTGCTTTACATCAGCCTCCGCTCGGCACTGAACATCCCATATTGCTCCCAGCGGAGCAGCTGGGCCTTTGTTTAATTCACAAAAAAATAAATAAAATAAAAATAAATCTCCCTGCACGCCCAGGAAACGGCTTTCCTTAGCCCTGTGTTTACGGCCCCCATAAGACCTGAGGCTCGTTTTTAGTCTCACGCTAACGCTGACGCTTTGTAGGACCTTCCGCCTGTTTTATGGAGTGGTTTCAGGTGCGGAAGGGAAATCCTGGCAGGTGAAGGTGGTGGGGTGGGGGAGTGGGTGTTGCCACTAATCTGTGAGAGGTTGCAGTGACCTTTGTGACATCACAGAGGGCCAACTTCCAGACCCCTGAATTATTTTTTAGCACGCAGTTTGAAAGAGGAGCAACGAAAAGACAAAAGGATAAAAATACACTTATGTGTGTATGTGTATACGTATGTATAGGTATGTATAGAAATGCACACACACACACACACACACACACACACACACACACACACACACACACACACACACACACACACACACACACACACACACACACACACACACACACACACACACACACACACACTTACTTCTGACGAATTCATCGACAAATCAGAGAGACGTTTGGACATTAACAACACCTGACCTATGAAGCAGGATTATATGACGACCCTAGGAAGGGATTTTTGGTTCCACCTGACCGCTCAGGAGCAGTTGAAGAATTAACGGCGCAATTAGGCAACGACTGAGCGATAATGATGATTTGGAGCTTTTAGACACCACCAAAAAAAAAAAAAGAAAACATCTATATCAGCCCTCCTGATGTTTCCCAACGTTCCTGCTCTGGCTAATCCAGACGGATGCTGTTTCTCTTAAAACAAACCAGTGGCGGCGGAGGATGTTTAATCATTGGTAATTGAAGACCCTGCTGGGAATAAATGAGCCTTAATCTGACAGCTGAGTGCGTACCATTAGCGCTGGGGGAGGACGGCGGGGTGCTCAGGAATTCGGCTGGTGCATTTAGCGGCGGATAGACGCGGGATTTATAGACCTGTCAGTGAATTTGCTGCCGCGTTGGGGAAAAAGTTGTCTCGCGTCGTAGCCGAGCGCACAAGCACAGCAGGGCCCCATGGGTGCACTCCGATGCTGCTGTTAAATAAGCCACTGGGTGGGAAGCTTTGTTTAAAAGGAACTCCTAGGAAGCGGTATTTTACACCGGCCAATAGGAATCCTCGTTTTACACAAGCCAATAGGAACCCTCGCTTTACACAAGCCAAAAGAGCGCTTCAGTTTTTACAAACCAATAGAAGGCCCTATTTTACCTGAGCCAGTAGGACGGCTCATTTTGAAAGAGCCAACACGAAGCCTTGTTTTACAAGAGCCAGTAGGACGCTTTGTTTTAGACGGGCAGATAGGAAGCCTTGCTTTACACCGATGTTGGCATGAAATCCTGGTCGCTTTGCCGTCGGCCCAGAATTTTTTCCGATGACAGATTTTCAACCTAGAGTTTGAGCCCTATCTGCCCCTCCCCCTCCTTCTCCTTCTCCCTCTCTCCCCCCCCCACCTCTCCGACTTACATCCCATTTGACTGATAAGGTCACAATTTATTCCTGTCCTCGGTACACTGGGGAGAGAACGTGGCGCAGAAAATAAGACGGGAGATACGGAGGCCAGCATGAATTAAAGCGTTAGATTGAGTTTCCTGCCGGATGGCAGCGCGCTCGCCGTGCACACTCGCCTGTGCACACTCGCCTGTGCACCCTTTCAGACTTTCCATGGCTGCAAAAGTAAAATGCGATATTTTGATTTGCCCGCAGCCGTGTAAACAAAATTATTATTTTTTTTTTATATTCCATTTCCCCCAGATAAGCTTTAATTGACAGGAAATGCTCACATGTGGAAGATCAGATGAGCTCATAGATTTTTTTTCTTCTTCTTTTTTTTTTTTTTTTTAACTTCTTGCAGAAAACAGCTTATCTGAGAGAGGTTTCAGCCGAAGCTCTACCCCCTGCTCGTGCGCGTTCCTGACTTGCAGAGAAGAGGCAAAATGCCTATTTGTTGTGAAAGAGACACAGCAGACGCGGCCGCCGTCGTTATTATTAATTATCGTTATCCATTTTTATCTCCGAGAGCGGAAAGCAGAGAGGGCGACAAAGAAAAACTGTGACAAGACTTTCCCTCATCCGCTCCTGTCATTTATCGCAATTCCTTGGTTTTTCTCATTCCTCCGTGACACTTCTGGGTTGCGGGTGGGAAGCTGTGGGGGCGGGGGCGGCCCTTCATCCTCCCCTTTGTCAAAACATCAGCTAATGATGAACGCGCGCCTTCCATTTTCTTTACATATTTCGTACAAGAAATAATACCAGTTGGTTTTACGCCGTCCTTTTACGTAAACTAGTTGTTTATCCACTGCAAAACAGTTTTAACCTGCTGCCGGATTCACTTCACGGCGCGAAATGGAAGAAAACTACAGTGCCTCCCAGTGTCATGGTCATGACCACACCAAACGAGACCTGGACATTACCTCCTGTTTCACCCTCTGAAAAGACTTTTTCGATTAAATGAAAAGCTTCCTCCCCGTCCTCTGACCTCGGCGAACCACCGGCTTCAAGAAAGGTTGCGACCACATACTGGATTAGCATCTTCTTAGTGGGTTTGGCCGCCAGATTAGGGTTGACTCAGTAGCCTGACCCATCCTCTTACCGCTAATTGCTTAACCCCGTAATCCAGTCGGCGGTCAGCAATAACACTCTCCAAAAGAGTCTTTGGCGGGGAGCTCAGCCCCTGCGGTGCCAACGCTGCCGCTGCCAGACAGAGTGTCAGTTCATTAACAGCGAGCGGCGCACACACACACACACACACACACACACACACACACACACACACACACACACACACACACACACACACACACACACACACACACACACACACACACACACACACACACACACACACACACACACTTAGCTGTCACATTAGCGCGAGGAGGCTTGTTGTAAACAGTGGACTTGCACCGCGGCGCCTGTCAAGCCGGGTGAGAGCCATACGCGCAAAGTTTCTCCGAAAGACATGATTGAAATGCAAAAGCTTCTTCAGAGTGGGCACATTTTATAAATTGTTATACAATGAATGTAGGTATGTTTTCAATATGTTAGCAGTTATGTATTTTATGTGTATTTTGGCATCGCTATTGGAAAAATCTAGATTATCATTTGTAAAACAAATGAAAGAAAGTCATGGTCACAGAAACAAGCACTGGTTTAGCAAGAGGTTTTGGTGACGTGGTTTTATCAACTGTTAACATTTACGCCCATTACACCCATTTACCTACACACGTCACGCACACGTTGCTTCCATTTTGCCTCCAATCAAAATAGTGCACAGTAGGGCCAAAAAACAAAGACAAAAAAAAAAGATAAAAGTTACCAAAGGTCTTTTGTATGGCATGAAACCTGTGCATGAAATTAAATAGAAAATACACTGAGAAAAAAGATGTGATGTCAATGTGGACATTACAAAACAGGGGTGAACAATGTTGCAATATTCTTTTCTCACTAAATCTTGAACACTGGGCCTTTAAATGCATTAAAAGGAGCCGTCTGATACATTGGTTCTAGTGAGTTTTATAATGAAGATGCTTTACATGGGTAATTTTATTTGCACAATTTGATTTGCTTAGAGTTTGAAGTGGCCATTTTGTATATTAAGTCACCTGTTCAGGGCCAAGATGGATGGAGCAGAAACTGTTTTGAACACGGATACAGAGTCACAAAGCTGAATCGATCTGGGTGATTCAATAAAGGTTTCAATAATTAATCTCCAGACAAACTATCCTCAGAAACTCAAGCAGCCAGGACAGGTAATCTGAATACAGACAAACAAGCGTCTCCAGGAACAAACCCAATGACTTCATACTTAATCTCATTATCGGAGACCCTCTAGTCCAGCAAGCCGGTCCGGTTCAAACTAACAGCATTACACTCCGAGACAACGACGTGCCATATGCTCTGGTTGGAGCTGTCGACTCAAATCAGGGAGATTCGAGCCTCCGTTCCCCTTTTTTCTCTCCATTTGTGTCGGCTCTTGGGTGGAACAAATGTTGGAACGAGCTGATCCACCGAATGAAACGGTTGAGGTCACCCGCGCACACGCCACAGGAATTACAGATGTGCTTCTATACAGCGATAAATGGCTGTTCAGGGAGTAATTAATTGATCTGATGGATTGTGGAGTGTGTGGGTTTGTGTGTGTGCCTGTCTGTGTCTGTGTGCGTGCGCACATTTGGACATCAGCCACTGGTCTAAATGTAGGTATGATAGCTGATTGGATGGTTTCGGTCTGAAGGGAAGTTCCAGTAAGTGGTTGCTTTAATGGGCAGCTGTGGCCTTGTCTGCCAATTCTGGACAGAAGCCTTAACTGCACTTCCAGGTAGCGGACTGGATACACGCACTAAAGACACACGCACACACGCACACACAAGCAGCAGTGCGACAGCTAGTTAGATTAACGGAAATTTTCAAGTCGTCTTCTATAGAAATTGACCCTTCGTCTTGGTCATCATTCTTTATCATTACTTTTTATGAAATGAGAAGTTTGAGGAAAAGCTAAAAATACGATCATTGTATTTCCATTCAGTGATCTGACGCAAATTGATAATGCATCTTAAAGTGTTGTGAAGTCATTAAACTGTTTCTAACTCAACTAATTGTAACCCTCCCACTCAACTATAATTTGTTAGAAAACTATTAGTGAACTACCCCTTTACATCTGATAACACCTGCATGGGAGGAGAGTTGAAGGGAGTCTACAAAACTATTAAACTATCATCGTTAACCACAGAATGTAACCCAATGTAAGGGTGCAGAGAGACAAGAAAAAAGAAAAAAGAAAAAAAAAATAGAAACTCAGTTATGTACCATTTTGTTGGCGCGCATGTTGGAGTTCAATTGAATTATTTGTGTAAAGTACATTCTCAGTACTCACTGATCCTCTGATCCTCAGAAACGATCCACGGCAGAACCTTCCGGTCACTGGAGAACGGTGAGGTGAGATGGAGAAAAACCGGCCCTGGAGACACGTCAGTGTGCGCAGCAGATTTCCTGGCGGCAACGTGAAGACCTGAGCACCCTCTACAGCAACAGCAGTATGCAGCAGTAGGCTAGCAGGCAGACGTGTAGGATTCGCGGCGTCGAAGCAGGTAGGATGAATGCCAGCAGGCAGCCAGACAGACACACTAAGCAAAAATGACAAACACTAATAAAATCTTCTGTTCATTCCCATTAATGTTCATACTGCCCCCAGTTCTCATAAGGTCCATTCTCACCCTGGAATCCCGGCACAAAGTACTTTCTCTCTCACACACACACACACACGCACACACACACCTTCTTCCGGGGGACGATGCTAACTAGCGCTAATACACCGCCGGAAATGGCGTCGCCAACATTCACTATAATTTCCGTCTGAAACAGCTTCAAACACGACTCATTTTGACATTTTGTACCGGATAACACACAGATAAAACCACTGGCTTTCAATTCAAGTTAACACCAATAACTTTCAACAGGTTTAAATGCTTACAATTAGCTCTTCAAGTTGTCGGTTTTTTCTCTCTCTCCCTCGTTTTACCTGACATTAGCCTGAGCTTCGTCTCCCACACTCTTTTGGTTCCAGCCCCTTCTCGGAATCAGGTAGGTAGTTGCCGTTCATCTCTGACTGACACTAATTGGCTACTGAAAGATGGACACCTTGCTTACCAAATAAAAAAAGGAAACGACATGAGATGTTTTTGGATACACCAGACCGTGGGACATTTTAGTATCTCCCCACATAGAGTACCAAATAGAATTCCCCCTATTAATTAACTTTTTTCACATCAGCAGTAATTTAACCAGCGATATTTCAAATTATACTGCATATTTGTTTACTGCACACATATTTAAATGAACACAATTTAATACATTTTAAGCAGGGCACTACAAAATGTCATCTATTTTAGGACATTTATATTATGATACCCAGGTTTAGTAAATTTGCAACCTCAAATCTGGAATTCAACACTTTTTCAACTTTATTTTATTCACAGGAGATAATGTAAAGACATGAACTTCGATGTGACCACCTCAGCTGACGCTAAAGCGAGCTCAAGGAACGTCGAGGCTAAGATGTAAGAATAAAGTCTTCCTCACGTCACAAAATAAAAATGTTCTTCTTTGAACATCGTAATAATGTAGATTCCACTCGTTAAACACCTGGAACAAAATCAATTAATTTAAAAATATGTTTAATTAAAGAAAAAATACCAGAAAGCTGTGATTTAGCCTCACCTAGGATATTCAATTTAAGAAGCCACTTTATCCCTCCTTGAATGGCTCAACCCCCTCCATGTCTGCATATTTCACGACTTTCACTTGTGCATAACTGTAAACAGAAAAAAAAAAAAAATTGCTCCCTGTTTACCTTTTTATACTCTCAGCTTGAGAACGCTGCGTCCCCCGCTGACTCGTAATGGAATATTTCTATCAGGAGGTCCGAGTGCGCCGCCTTTTTTCTCTCTGTGTCTGCATGCTCACGTGCGGAGGTGGCGGTAAATTGTAATAAAACTGTGCTGATAAATGTGCCTCTCCGCCCCCCCAGGGCTCATTAAAGACCGCCGCTGCCAGGAGACCATTTGTCTCTGAGTGGTAAACACACGGCAAAGGCAGCCGAGCGATGGCACGGCCAGCTGTGTGGTCTCCCTCCCTGCTGGAAGCGCACTTCTAGTAGCAGGATGTTGTTTTTTTTCTAGATTGTGTCTCTGTGTGTGTTTTTCTTCTTCTTCTTCTTCTTCTTCTTCTTCTTCTTTGTGTGTTCCACATGCCACGCACACACACATATGCACGTTCCGAACTGATTAATGTGCTCCTTTAAAAGCCGAGGTCACATTACGTCTATTAAAATAGATCTGGATTTAAAGAAGAAAAAAAAAAAGCAGCAGCCAGCCAATATGATTAATTAAAGGAATGCAGATTCCACCGCAGGGGGACATTGATTTTTGACTGCAGTCTGTTTTGCAAAGACGTGCAGAACATGCGAAGCACACGAGTGCCTTTGAGCTCCTGTGTGAGAAAAACTCTTTTTTTTTTTCTTTTTTGTTGTGAAATCAGCAAAATGAGATACAGAATGTTAAAAAAGTATATAGGGCTATACAGGCTATATATATATATTTTTTCAAGAAACTACTTTAAGATCCTATTAGAGGATGGAATGTTCAAACAAAAGCGGAAGACACTTTCAGTTTGGGCCATCAGTCTGTCCTGCATGGTTTCTGCGACCAGTCAGCAGGAAAAAATTATGAGCTTGTCTCGTAAATACAGCCAAGCTACAGCTAAAGCTGCGAAAGAGTCCATTTTTGGCAAAATTAACCTCAACGGTGTTTTGCAGCAGCAACATGCAACGTCTCCAGAACCTTACAACTCCCCAGGAACGAGAAAAATCCATCAGGTCCGGAAACCAGCCCCTTGTGATGTCACACAAACTTAGCGACAACGCTCGCGTTCAAATCTCTGAGGCCCCGTTCAAAACATATGGAAGGTTTTAGGCAAGCGTTATTGCAAGCAGGGAGCTAAAACTGAGTTGTTTTTTTTAGTCATTATTATTGCAAGAGGCTGCAAACAGAGGGCCAAATTTACTTTTTTCTTTCTTTTCAGTCCAGAAACGTTGATGACGTGCGAACCCCACATGCAAGAGTGACAGCTGAGGTGTTTTGAGCCGCCATTCCTCTCCAACTCATCAACACACGCCCAGTGATCTGCTCTGCGATGCGGTAAGTCGAGCGCAACAGCTGAAGGACTCAGGAGTGCTGTTCCTTAACATAGTCTGCATTCTTCGTACACCCACACACATGCGTGCACGTACATGCACGCACGCACACTTCTTCTAATAATAATAATAACAGGGTGGGACGCCTGAGGAATGTGTCCAGGCAGGCGAAGACAACGGGCGGCCGGTTCTGCAGAAACTGACTGAGTCTTTTAATCCGCTCGACCTTGATTCATTTCCCGGCTCTCGCAGATGTGACAGCTTTTTTTTTTTTTTTTTAAAAGAGGGCATTAAAAACCAATTTGCTATCATACAATATGCAGTTTTTTTCTGCCACTCACAATACATATATATATATATATATATATATTTTTTTTTTTTTAACAATGCTGAACAAAATATCAGCTAAGTTATTTTTTGCAAACTTTTAACAAAATGGCAAAGATGGATTAAATATGAAGGACCAAAAAAGACAGAAGAAAGGTCTTCCAGTGTGTTTTGACATGAAATATGAACAGTACAAACAAATGATTCGGTCCAGCGAAACATTCGACAATGGAGAATAAAAGGAGCAATGGAGAATTCAACTTTCAGTTCTTCCATTTAGAGGGCACCGACATATCCAACCCACTTGGTCCAGAAAGTGGACCAAGTGGACCTTCAGAAAGTGCCTCTCTGAAGGCGAAGGGAGAAGGTCATTCTTTCCATCAGGTAAATGTCATTCACTATGCTTATCCACCCCTGTATCGTGGGTGGGTCAGGGATCAACCAATGCCTTGAAATGGCTTTTTTTTCCCAGTAGTTATCCAGATACCAAATAGCAACGGCTTTTTAATGTTAATGTTACAGTCGGAGGCTGTAGGTGTGCGGACGAGGCGCCGCTGACTGATTTCATTCAGCCACGGCGGCGTGTTTGGATAGAGATGCGAGTAACATAGAGCAGGGAAGAGATCGCGCTTGAATACTTGAACAGAAGAAAAAAATAAAGGAACCGCTGCCGTGGCTCAGAACTGCAGGGCTGTCGATAGGGGCGTCGCTGCTAATGACTTAATCATTGTTGTGGCGGTGGAGGTGCGACCTGCTGCTGTTAAGGCGTGCGGCTCGGAGGGCGTTTGGTTGGTCCAACCTCTGACCACCGCGCAGCTGCCGGCCCCACGCATGAAAACTGTCCAGACAGTGTGGCAAATCCAGTGGAGTCCGGGGGTGGGTCGGACCCCCCTGAATAAACCCATGACACCCCTGAAAGCCTCAAATCAAAATTTAAGGTGGTCACATGTCTTTAAGATCACCTCGTCTCATTTTTAACAATATGCATGCTGCATGTTAAGGAAATTAAAAAAAATTATCATTGAGTAACTATGGCGACCCCCCCTGAATATTGATGGGTATTTCGCACACTGGATTCAAACCTCCTGTAACCTCCTGTTTTTTTCTGAATACACTGTAGTTTCTTAGTGGTGCTGCTGCTTTCTCTCCTTTTTTCATTTTTATGGGTCAGCCATGAAATTCAACCTTACGTTTTTGTTTTATCCTCTAAAGACTGAGAGGGCTGCACATTGAAAATTACACCTTGGCAGAACATTGAAAAGAAAAAAAGATATCCTTGCTTCGTTATTTTTTTCTTTCTTTCTCTGCCCTGTCATTGTTTGTTTTGAACTGCACTTAAAACAAGTTTTTTGGAGCCTTGGAAGTGCCCAGTGAGGCTGGTTGTTGAAAGAGACAACATCGCTATTTTCACACTCATGGCGCTTCAGGACTCTTACCCGAAGATTTTCACTCCAGGCCCTGCGTGTGCACCACTCCCAGGTTGTGTCCGCTGGTGCTATACAGTCACTCCACACTGTGTGATTGAGTACTCAGGGAACCTGGGAAAAATACAAAGACCCTCTATTGTGGAAGCTGCAGCTTGAATGAAGTGCAGATCCACTCATGGGCAGAACTGGGGAATGTTTCACTTTGGAAAACAGACAAATGGCAAGGAAACGATGGTAGGCTCGCACAAAATGTGGGGAATTGATGTGTTTTGTGTAAAACACTATTATTTTTCAGTTTCTAGGTCGGCTACTATTCTTGCCATGGTAATATGGTAACAGTTTAAATCTATTTTTTCTGTATAAATTTACTTCCCATTTCCTTACTTGAAATTCAGGTAATGCTATACCTGTTTTTTTTTCCAACCCGAAATCCTTTCTTATTGATTTTCTAAGAAAAAAAAAAACTCACAGTACCTCCCACAAGAATATTTCAAATTGTCATTGCATGCCAAGATGTATAATTTTGGCCCTTCATCTTGATTCGCTGATAATGATTAAAATTACCTTGACCATTGTGGTCAAGATAATAAAGACTAAAAGACCTTGACTACCTTCATGCTGATTACTAGATTTCTCTTGTCAATTATCCCTACTCTTTCCTGCTTTAATCAAACAGAAAACAACAATGCTTATAATAAACACTGCTGACGCGACTCCTCTGCTGCTCTCTCCGATCCCTGGTGTTGAGTTGTTTCTTGTTCTAACAACCAGCCTCGGGACATTTCCCCAAAGATCGACGGACCTAAAAGCCGGTGATCACCTCTAGCAGTCCTTCATCGCTGGGCCACGCCCTCCTGCTTAACCACACACGGCTCGCTTTAATCACCGCCTCGCCAGCGCGGTGGCCTTTGCTCTCCCTCTCGGCTCTTAGCCCTGCCTCACAGGTCCCGAGTCCTTCTGCCGCAGCAGCCATTTATCATTTAGACACCAACTAATGCTTCAGATCTTTTTTTTCTCTTCTTTTTTCAGCCCAGAGGACTTGAGGAGCCTTTTATTCCACCCCGGCTGTCTTGCTCAGCAGGACACTATGCTGGTGTTGGCGCAAAAGGAGTAGATTCGTTATGATCAATATTCCATTAGCAGCGTTAATGTACTTATTACAGGCCTCGGGGGTGAGGCCTGGTAACGGAGGAGCAGGGCAGTACAGTGTGGCTGTAGACCAGCGGGGAGGACGCGGTGCTGCTGAGAGGTGCAAAGCCAAAGCGATGACGACGCAGGCGAAAGTCCACTTTGCTGGAAACTGCAACGCAAACATACCGGTGTGTCTCGCTCACATCATCTTTTGACCTTATAAAGGTCGGAAAAGTACATAAAACCAAAACGTCCGCAAGAACTGCCGTGTGAGTGAATCACAATAAAGCCATTTCAAGTCCACAGTAACTCCCATAAAAGACATTGCGCCGACATAAAACATTTGAGGAGAAACAATAATAGCTTGATAATAAAACAGCGTAAGAACAGCAGCGGAATGTTCCCAAAGGACGGCAATGAAAATAAATACATGCTAAAGTAATGGGTTAGAAAAAATTTAGACTGCAGAGGAACGGGGAAACGGGGAAAAAACAAATAAAAATGTTCCGAAAGGTTAAAAACAGTGAATAATGCATAAATCAAGAAACGTGTCAATCAACAGAAAGGATGCGAGCGGAAAAGTGCAACATTCCAGCAAGTTTAATGACTTAATGTAGAAGTTTGAGATCAACAATCAGATAAACAAAATAAAAGAGTGTATTAAAAGCTTTTTTTGAAAAAAAAAAATATATATATACATATATATACATATATTAGTGGTTCTTTGATCAGCATAATGGAAAGCTGTTTTTCTTTGGACCAGGAAAGACGGCTTTTCTCTCCAGAATGAGAGCCGTAGCTGATGCCAGTCGCTTTGAGGTCTGAGCTTGAAAAAAAACCTAAAATGACTCACAAAGTCAAGACATGGTATTTTGAAGATTTAAAGAGGTATTTTAAAGATGTCGATGTTTACCAGGCTAGGATTTAGAAGTGACAGTGATGATTGGGTTGTTTCATGGGAATCACTGGGATCCTGGATGCAAACCAGGTTTGAGGTCAGTGTGAACGTAGATGAATCTGCTAATAAGACTTTTTTTTTTTGAGCCATCTTTTAAACGTGTGTCTGCGAAACCCATGGGATGCGATGAAACCTCTTGAGTACTTACTAAGTAGTCACTTAAATTTATTAACGCCCCCCTGACCGCTGAATTGCTTTAAAGTCAGTGGAAACCGTTGCTCTCGGATTCAGAAGGTACCGCAGGGGATTTGCTGGTCAGCGGGTGTCTGCCAGACTGTTTCCCCACAAAAAACACAAAAAAAAACGTGAACATTCCTGCGTGATGAGCCTCGGGTAGTGCCACTCCGTACCCAAGAGAACCGTTGAGGGCAGGAGGCTTCAGTGCGTCTGTTGCCTTCGGGCTGCGCCCTGCGGTAAACCTCAGCCAAGAGGTCCCCGTGTTCTTGGCGTTCTTGCGGTGAGCCTCGTGTCCCTCCTGACGTCATGCCCCAGCAGAGCAGAATACCATCTGTTGTCTTTCTGAGGACCCGGAGGGGGGGAGTCCCTCTGGGGTGGGAGACCTGTCCCTTCACCTTTTAAGGGCCCAGTGTGTGAAATGTGGCCTGGGTTACGATTTTTGTATTGGTAAAAGCTTCGATACGGGCCATAAATGCATAAATCAAAGTGTATACACAAAGTACAAAAAAAAGTACTTCGGTTTTCCTACCCATAGAACGCTTCTTATTTATTTATAAGAATATACATGGAGCAAGGGTCTTGATCCCAGTTGGTTGTCAGCTTGAACGGCCATATTTCTAGTGAAGCCCAGCATGGACAACCAAGCCTGTCTGAATACGCAATTTGTATTCAGGCTGAATGTTCACATCTTTAAATAAACCAATAAAGAAGAAGGTGGATGAGATATCCAGGTTTGTCCTCGCAGGCCACAGTAGTTCACTGACAAGCTCAGGAGAGGAAGGATGAGCGAAAAAGCGCTGCAATCGAAAATGTAATCACTTGATGTTGCCGCTTCTTCTCAAAATCTCCAAATATTATACACTTAACCTTGAAGGAACGCAGGTGAATTAGAAGTGGATGATTTGGAGCTAGTGGATTTATTTTTGACCGTTTGGCCGATGCAACAGTTTTATGATAAATTCACTTACACTTCACTAAACTTTGGAGTAAGATTTGCTTCCAGTCAAGACTTCTGAACTTCTCAAGGCAGCGCCATGAGCCGATAGTAGCCGCCTCCATGGTTGACCCCAAGTCCTGTTGTTGTGAATTTGGTAGCGAGTGACCCCCCAAAAAAAAATGTTGTCCGTGGAGGAAAGACTTCTGTGCTTTTCTTCTACTTCTTCCTCCTCTGCTCTGCGCTTGTTGTTGAAATCGATAAAAACGCTCGTGCTAATCTGTTTAGCAATATTGACAGCTCGTGGCAGCTTCCCCTTCTTTGGCCCTCGGCTTATTTTCTGAAGCAGTTTCTGAGGCTCTTTATCGGGGAAGGGAGCCGCTTCCGTCGTGAGCGATAAAGCGAAGGAGAAGATGGAGGAGAAACTTTCTTTGTCTGCCTCCGTCCCTCATTTTTAGGCAGGGCTGCACGCAGTTGCGGCGCCACTCTTCGTCGTACCTCCTCCTCCTCCTCGTCCACCTCCTCGTCCTGTTCTCGGTCGGCCCAGCAGGAATACCAAATGCAGCTGCCCCCCTCGCCGTCTGCCTGTATGGATTGTGAATTCCTGCTACGGCGCCGATACGTCATTGATATTCCGAGTGCGGGGCCGCCGCTGCCACCGCTGCTGCTGGTGTACGTGTCGGACGGAATCGACGGGCAGCCGCTCTATTGAAACACTCTCCCTGCCGGTCCCGCCGGTAATTACTCCTCCCCCTCTCCTGTCGAACCCCCCCCACCCCCCCTTCTATCTGAATTCCCCTTGTTCCTCGTCCTTCTTATCGCTCTGCCTCCGTCCTACCTTTTGACCATCTGCGTGTCCTCGTCTTTCCCTCCTCTTTCTCTGTCTCTCTCTCTCTCTCTCTCTCTCTCTCTCTCTCTCCTTTCCACCACCGACGTTTTCATTATCACCCCCTCCGCACTCCCCCCCCCATCCCTCCTTTGTCATCTGTGCGATGGGAGCGGAAGATAGCTGAGATCCTCTCATGAATAGGTTAGTCGGATGTCACCGACACCGGGCGCTCCTCATAAATACGCAGCTTATTACCGGCCCCGCCCTCCCTGCCGCCCGAGGCCTCACCCCCTCCCAACCCACTGCCGCTAAGCAGGGAGAGAGGGAGGAGGTGGTAAGGAGGGGGAGGGCGGGGGAGACGCCTCTTGCTAAATTTTGTGCACGACACGTCGTGTTTGCTTGTCCTGGGTGTCACCCTTCGCTCTCTGTTTGTCTTCAGGAGGAGACTGGATGCAGCAGCTCATGTTCTGCACCATCTTTCTTCTTGTTATTCTTCTTCTTCATGAATTGAATGTTTCTTTGGGGCTTTTGGTTGTTTATTATTTCTTTATTTATAAAGTGTATGTTTATGTGAAAATGTGCATCATTTCAAGTTAGTTTTGTCAATAAAATTTGGTTGTAAAATTCAAAATCTTCTACTCCTTCCTCCTCCTTCTTGTTCTTGTTCTTGTTCTTCTTCTTCGTCTTCTTCTTCGTCTTGTTCAGATGTCTCACGCTGCTTCCCTTTCCTGCTTCCCTCCGTGTTCCGTTCCCCTTGGAGAGTTCCGCAGCGCGTTGTGTTTTTAATACCGGTTTGTTGACTTTTCGCTTGTTTGTTTGCGCCGGTGTTGCGCTTGTGCATTTCCAAGTGCAAGCATTAAACATTCATGGCGGCATCTCAGCCTTAGGTGAGTTTGTGTCCTTGGATAGGTGAGGTTTGCGTTCTTATTTTCCATTGTATTGTGCCACGTTATCAGGTATTGTGATGAATTATTTAAAAAAGAATAGTCATACAACTTAACCTTAGAGATGAATCATAGCCCTCTGTGACATCACAGTGCCGTGATTTCAGAAAAATCATTGTTTTAGCTGCATTCTATCTGTACATCTGGGTATAGCCACCTTTTTAAGAGAACTTTTAATTGTTGCAGTTCTTTCAGCTGGACTTGGTTTGTATAAAGCTGAATAAAACTTTCAGAAGTACAGAAGTAAGAAAACATACCATGTTATATTAATCATTATATTATTGTGCCAAACAATATCCCTCTGGAAATGACCGGCTTCGGTTCCTAGCCACATGAAGGGTTAACATGGGTGATGAACGTAGCTTTTAAAATGTAAAAAAAACCCAAAAACAATCTTGTTGTTTCTGCTGCCTTTGGGAGATGCAGCGCCCCTCAGCTCAGCTCAGGTCAAGCATTGGGGTCCACACCAGTGGTCTCCTCCAGATGGCCCTACGCCGGAACACACAGTGTGACTTGACTCTGCTCAATGATGCGTGTAAGCCACACTGACCAGCAAGCGAGATGGTCTGACCCCCGTTTTTCCCCTCCGACAGCAGCAGCAGCAGCTCCATCGCTCGGCCGGGTGACGTCTGCATGACTGTGTGAGGTTGCGAACTCACCTTTCCCAACTTTTTCCCATAGCTGCCATTCAGTTTAACGCCCGCTCGCCTTCGCATGGGTGTTTTCTTTTTATGTTTGTTTTGGAAACTGGGTTCCGTCCGGTTGGGTTTATCGAACGAGTTCCTCAGAAGGTGTGAGGAGGAAAATGGGAAGAGGAAAACACAATTTTCCCTTCCACGCTTCTAATGGGTTCCATTTTATCCGCGGACTTTTCAGCCCTGTTGAAATCTCAGCATAAAAGGTGTGTGTGTGTGTGTGTGTGTGTGTGTGTGTGTGTGTGTGTGTGTGTGTGTGTGTGTGTGTGTGTGTGTGTGTGTGTGTGTGTGTGAGATGGTTGATGGATGAAGGAAGGGAAGTGTGCGATGAGGCAGAGTGGGAGGGGCTCCGTCCGCCTGCTGCCTCTCCCCGTAGGAGCAGCTGCCTCTCAGACTGCAGCAGATGTATATTCACGGAGGGGGGGAGAAGTAGTAGTGGTGGTGGTGGTGGTGGGGGTTGGGGGTGCGGTGGTCTCCTCTCTTCCCCTCCGCGGCGGCGGGATCCACTGTACGTCTGCGTCACTTAGCTGCGGCCGCCTGCGGCGGGAGGCTGCTTATTTAGGCCGTTTAGACCTTTATGGAGACATTTATGGGGCCTCGGAACAGCTGTTTGGGTTTTGTTTCCTCTCCTCGCGGGTCGTTCCCAACCTGTTGGATGTGAAAATTGTTTTGCCGGAATGTTTAAAGGGTTGATGGATGACACGGTAGTTTACCTGATGAGGAATGTGCGCTCTTGCGCGGCGCTGAAGTGCACGCTGCACATTCTGTCTGCCTTTCGGCTCCCATTTCAATGGGATGGTAATTAAAGGTGTAGTTCGCAGATTGTGGCCAGGTCTTACCAATTGGGTGACCTTCAGTCAAACGCAACATAATTGCGTCCATTGTGAACGACGGTCAATTGCTCATCCAACAAAAAGCACATTTAGCCCTCTGTTTGCAGCCTGCCAGTTTCGGGAATTGGTTGTTTCAGAACGCACCTATTCTTGCGTTGCTCAATGACAACTTGGGGACGCTTTGTGAGAAAAGAAGGGAAATGATCACAAAAGGGGAATTTGAATAATATGGGACCTTTAAAGCTAAATTCATTAACATATATAATCTGTTTTTGTTACGCAAAGGCTTCAGAACTTTGAGAATGCACTGAATTGATTCAACGGTGATGTATCACACTATTAATTCTCAGTGGAATTTAAAGTACTGTGTATTGTCCTTCACCTGGTAGCTTCATTAAAAGTGTAGATGGATTTTTACTGTTTATATATTCTCTCTGAAGTCAGTCAAATTCAAATTGCTCCCTGATTATTCCCAAAGCAAGTTTGAAGACTTGTTTTTGTTTAAGCATGGCTGTCTAAAGAGAAATACTGGATGTGAGAAAAGTTTAGAATTCTGCAGGTTTTTCCTCCACATCCAAAAAAAACCTTCCGTGTTATTTTTGAAACTGGGCTCCAACTTATTAAGACAAAAAGAGGGGGGGGGGGCTTTGACAGAGCTATCACTCCATGAAGCCCTATAAAACGAGACGCCGCCATGTGCTAAAATTCTCATGAACTGATTAACATCTCTGGCGCTCTGAAATCCAAAACCTTTTCATGTCAAATCCCACATGTTCTGCTTGCGGATGTGCTAACCTAGTTTTCGGTTCTGGCTGCTGTAAGCTCTCGTAACTTCCCGGCCCCCATTCAGGGTTCATTCAGAGGGTAGAGTGAGGGTGTCGGAATGTGTGTGTGTGTGTCTGTGTGCGTGCACGTGTGTGTTTTCCTCCATTGTAGCAAATTATCTTGTTCATTAATTTCCACACACAAGGAAATTAGCTCCGTTCTGCGCTCCAGGCCAAGTATAAATTAGGGCATCTGGGGTAATCCAGCGATCTCGGGGCCTTCAGAGACTAGCGGTGTTGTCGGGTGAAATAGTCCAGCACAAAAAAGTAAGACACTTCAAATTGGGTTATCGGTCTTACGTGGTTATTCAGCCGAATCAGCAGGCGGAAGCGAGCCGTGCTGTGAGATCCACGGAGAAAAAAGTCTACGCAGGTGGTTTAAACGTTAGCCTTCCCATGTTATGAGATAAACTGTATGACCCCGATGTCTTCCTATCTATCTATTAAAAATGTTTTCTAAATGGCAACATTTGGGGGGGGGGAGGATTCATAAGATCAATTGAGGTGTTTTTCAACTTTTTTTGTTGAAACTGAGCTAATGCTGAAAATGTTGGACGGCTAGCAATTTGCCAATTCATTTCACAACTTTACCTGGCCAAAATAATTTGTTCCAGATCGCCAAATAAACTCGCGGCAGTGTCTTTATTTCTTTTTTTCGAAAGGTTAAAACTTTTCAAAATGATCCTTGGTTGCCAGTTTATTGGAAACTCCGTACTCCGCTTTAAGCTCGGACACAGTGAGTTCCACAACACACATCATCCTTGCTAGTGTTTTGCCCATTCATCATCTCAACCTTGACAGAGGGGAAAAGACATTTTAGCGGCGTACGGTGACTCAGTGAAAAAGCACAGCGTCATCATTTTGACCATATTCCCCTGAGTTTCACCCACATCTGTAACCGTGCCGTCATATGTTTGCTGCGGGTTTTTTCATTGAAGTTTGGCCCCATTATTCACGCTTCCCCGATGCTGCCGCTTCTTTCTTTCTCAACCCCCCACCCCCAACCCCCTCCGTCATCGTCGAGCTCGTTCAGCTTGGCTGTGTCTTGCGCTCCATTGTGTGGGCAGTGTGGAGAGAACGCGTGGTCGACTCCCCAGAGAGCCGCCGGCCGAGTCTGACTGCGAGACATGTGACCGCGAGCTCAGATACGCGACTCGCTGGGGCGGCCGCGTCGCGGCGGACACAGCCGAGCGTGGGAAAAGAGGAGGAGAGAGCGTCCGAAGGAGTGGAGGTTAACAGCTGAGACAGGCGCCGCTCCAAGCTGCCCAGTGGGAGCTGTCCTCACCTCTACGCTGGTTTTTCTTTTCGGCGTGTTTTTCTCATTCTGTCATAACTCATAACTCGTTGGCGTTGTGTGGATTTTACAAGAAAAAAAATGGCCCAGCGTAACTTTTTTTTCAGTTTAGTTGAGTTTGTGTTTGCCACCTGGGTTTGCACCGAGGTTGTGTTTCGGAGCGGATCTTGCTCCACTTTTGCGCCTGTTCAAACAAACGGCTCTGTTTCCTGGAGAGTTTCTCACAGCTCGTCTGAGTTCCGTCAGGCCGCGTTTGATTTGACGGACTGGCTCGTGCGTCTCGCCGAAGGTTAGCGTCAAAGCTGTGGGGTAAAAATAATATATATATATTTACATGGAACTTTCAAGAAAATACAAAACAAGCATGAATCTGGGCTGAATGTTTCCATCACCGGGTTTTCGACTCCAAAGTCCCCGCTCACCCGTCTTGACAACCTCCGATACAAAACATTTTCAGTCTCCTGTCAGTTTCCTTTGATTTATTTCTGTTGCTGGGTGCCAAAAGCCCTAGAAGGAGATGAAGATGAACTAACAGGAAGTGACTCTGAGTCCATCTGGCAGTAAAGAGACCAGCTGTGAAGTTTCTTAAAAAAAAAAATAAAACAAGAAAAAAGGTCTGCTGAGGCTCATTTCCTGGACTCAGATGTTGTAGGTTTTCGGCGCTGATTGAATGGAAAATTATATGCAAAAACAGAAAAGAATTCCATGACACCCTCAATGAAAAAAAAGGTTGTTGTTATTGTCATTGTTATGATTCATAGAAAATGCAACCCGACGGTAAATTCTCCTCTTTTATTGCTTGTTCGGTTGTGTATTTAAGTCCAGCAAGTATACGCGCTTCATATAAATCACAGTTGACGGTGCATTAACGCGTCAGACTGTGAATAATTGCGGAGCAGAGATAATGTGGCGAACGCTCGACGCCTCTCATCTTTAAATTGGTCGTGACTGACACATTTCCCTCCCCCCGCCAAACACGTTTCCTTTTTTTTTTTCTCTTCGCCCGACTCCGAAACGTTCGGCAGCGCTCCAAGCGTGACCTGCAGGTGGCAGACAGATCAAAAGACAGCATCCAGCAGTCATCACCAATCAGTAACAAACGGATAGCGCCGTACCGTTGTTCGAAGTTCACAGTCTTTTTTTCATTTCATCTTTTTCACCATTTGAGGCAAACTGCTGTATAAAAAAAAAAGAGGATGTGAAAATTGCGACAGTGAAGTAAAACAAATTTGCTCGTCTCTCCACAACTTTGATGTGACGCAAACCGGCTTCTCCTTTGTGTTTTTTCTATCTCGCGTCCCGCGTCGCCAAATCTGGGTTACATTACTCCCCGATATTTTACCAAGCTCACTTCCCTCTGCTTTTGAAATTTTATTCAAATTCAAACTGCACTCGTCAATCCCAAGTTTGGACATGTCTGGGATGAAATCAGAGGCTTTTTGAAAATACAGTTTTCCTCCAAACGGAAGAGGGGAACGGAATGGCTAACATCTTTCCAAAGGAGGAACGCCTTTCTGTGTCAGCGTCCTTACAGAAAAGCCAAAATAAGCAAAGAGAGCGTCTAAACAGATGTATTATTCATAACGCAGAAGACACTCCGCCGTCTGCTGAAGTGCTGCTTTCTGAAGGAGGTGCTGCCGAGGGACCCCGGTTGGAAGTCGGAGATGTGAGGGAACGCGGATCCGCTCCCTCGAGCCGCCAGTTGTAAAGCTTTGCCACAGGACTAACAAGGCAGCGTTAGCGCGCACCTTCAGAGCCGAGCGGCTTGTTGAGTTCTAAAAGGGAGGCGCGCGCTGTTGAGTGCTTCCTGTGAGTGAAATTTGTTCCGTCGTAAATACTCAAAGAGAAATTGGACTTTGTGGCTACAGACCTCTACAAAGTCCAGTTTCTCCTGTGACTGTCCGTGTCCCCTCACTTCCTGCGTTATCTTCCCTGCAAGAGAATCCCAGAGCTGCCAATTTAAAAACCAAGAAAAAAAAAAAAGGGCACATCGTTGTTCAGAGGTGCTCTTCTACCGCGGCTCACCAGGGAGTGGGGGGAGGAACAGAGGACCTTCCTTCTTCCTTCTCCACCTTCATGTTTTATTATATCAGCACTTGAAGGATGTCGTATGGAGCAAAATTCTCTTTACCACTTATTTCTGACACAGGCTAATTTAGTTAGCAGTTAGCTAACTGATTTAGTTCAACCATTAATATTCTATTGTGCCTCTAACTGTATGTATTCCAAAGCTCTTATGGAAAGTGAAATTCACTATGTTACTGTGTTTGTCTCTAATACGAGTTTTAGTGCATTCTAAAACAGGCAGTTCTCTCAGTGGCCCTTTGTGATGTCACAGTGAGCACTCGTAGCTCTTCCAGGTTAACGCCCCCAGCCAGGAGTTCCTTCCACCAGCTTTGATCATTTCTCACCCCAAAACATCAGTTTTAGCAGAAAGCTTAGCATCGTGCTAAAACTGATTAGGCTGTAAATGTGAAGCTAAATATGCTGCTTTCTGGAGTTCTGTGGAGTTTTTAGATAATTAAGCGCTCAAGGCTGTTCACTTCACTGGAGCCTGGGAAGAAAAATAAAAAAAAAAACCTCAAAATAGATATTGTACCACATCGATCCTTGAGAGATTGCGCACACGGCAAGTCTTTCATGGTGGGGTCAAAACGAGTTCACGCTCGTAACAGGAAAATGGAAACATCAATTTAAAATGAACTTTGATGTTAGAGTCGCTTTCTCTCAGAGATGGTGAAAAAATGCATTCTGAGGGGAAACAGCGGTGTTAATAAGTCAACTCATCACTCAGACATCGCTGTTTGAATTTTCATAGGTGTGCAGACCTCTGTTTGGTGAATTAATGAGAGCGTCCTCTGAAGAACACAGGGATAATCCCGTTCAAAATAAATAGAATGACTAAAGTGCAGGATTAGCTCCTTTTTATAGCCTATTTTTAAAAGCTAAATATTGATTTCCATTTTATGGTAGAGCAGGGCAGGCTTCCTTTAGGCTGGATTCATTATAAATTATTGGCTATCTGGGTGGATCTGTGTGTTGGTTTCTCCTGTTTGTGTATCTGTTTGTTGTATCTGTGCTCCCCCCCCCCCTGTGTTTGACATTAAAGGATTCTGACTCACTTGCTGCTTCTCCCCCCCCAAAAAAAAACCACATCAGAACCTTTCATCTTGCACGGAATTCATAATGCGCCCATTGAGCACAAGTGCGTTATTTTTAACATGTTTTTGGGTGGCTAGCCTGTGATCGCCGCGATTTAGATTCAAATGAGTTTGGCCGCTCTAACCCGAGTCTTTCACCGTCTTTTCAATCAGCGCAGCTGCGAGTTGAAGTGTGCACTCGAAATAGCCCAGATAATGGCACTCTTCTTTTCATTCTGCTCATTTCGCGAGTCTGACTGATTCTTGAAGGCATCGCAAAGATAAACAAGTTTAATATAGCAATCTGGGGAGCGCTTCACCGCGAGTGTGAAGATTTTGATGAGGCAACGCGTCAAAATCTATTCAATGTCTCCAAATTTGAGCGCATTGTCAGTGTGGAGTTCTCTCCCCACCTCCCCCGCTGGCCTCCCCTGCAGTTTAAAGGTGTTGCCTTGTATCGCTCGAGATGAGCAACACAAACGGCAATTACAGCAAATGCCAGCGCTATCATTTGCATGCAAATTGCTTTTTATTTATCCAATATTGGCATCAGTCCGAACCCCAACCCTGAATTTCCCCTGTTTACTTTGTCGTGCGAGCCTGTGACTCTGTGGGACAAGCTGATGGGATTCTCCATTAAAGAGTTGAAAGGTCCCATATTATAATAACAATTTGCATATCTTTTTCATCTGGGATTTCAGTGCAGCAGGTTCACACGATTAATTATGGAAAACAAAACTCACCAGGAAACAAGTTATTTAGCCCTCTGTTTACAGCACACAGTAAAATTCTGTTTGTTTTTTTTTGTATAGAACTGATGTTCTGTTGGTTCTTCCACAAAACAAGTGAGATGATCAAACACCTGGCTGAGGGTGCTGTCACTAACCGGGGAGAGCTCCGGATCCTTTTGTGACATCACAAACGGTTGATTTTCAAGGAGGTATTTGCTAGCTGCACTTTCCAGTGGGGGTGTGGGGGGAAAAAAAGTCATAATTTTATCATTTCTGAGGGGTTTATTGCCAGTCTGGAGGCAAGCTGTTGAGGCGCGAGCAGAAAAAAATTCTTACCGGCACATGAGGAAATTTAAACCGAATTAAAATTTCAGATCCAGCAGTGTCGATTAGAAATCCAAGGCCACGGTACCGATGAAGTTGGGTCACTACTGGAAGTCTCAAACACGTTTCTTTCGACACCTTTCTTCTTTTTTGTTTTTGACGTACATGTTTTCATTTGGCACCTTCCGACGTAGAACAACAAATTAAGAAGCTAATTATTTTTGCACCAGGCAACCATGTCATCCCGCAGCCGTTTATTTTAATCCCCAGTAAAGCCTTCACGGACTCGATAAGACAGATTGTGCGCCTGGGCAATTTTAATATTCCTGAAATGCCAACAGATGTGTTTGCAGTCGGCATTAGGAACATTCCTCTAAATCGGTGCAACACATATATTTTCTATTTCTCTTTTTAATCTGCCCTGGAGAGATGGGGGATTTTCTCCACTGTGACTGTGCATATTTTAGCTACCTCCACATCAGGCAGGGTACTTTGCCGCTTGTGTTCATGGCATGTGACAGTTGGGACAGTCCGCTGTAGCTTCCAATCTACCAGGTTGTTCCTCAGCCTGTGAGCGCAGCGACAAAACATTCTCTTGTCCGTGTACTGCTTTCTAAAATATTAAATTACTGGAGATTGCACAGGAAAACCTCTCAGCTGCAATTACGGTATAAATTAGAGCTACTCATCCACTGTTAGAAAGATTGTTAGGATGGCCTACCTTCTATAAGCTCTCAGCTGTCAAGAAAGGAAGAAAAAAATGTAGCAGATTGGGTAGGAGCTGTGAACAATGGCTTGTGATGACGACTGATTGAGATTGGTTGCTGCAGTACAGTGATAGTTAGCTGAACTAGTCATAACAAATTGGAATGGCCCACTTAGTCATAACAGACAAAAGGTTCTGCAAATCAACCTGCGAGTTTTGCCTCCCCTTGACAAAGGTTTTCTCTGGGCTCTCGACCAGATGGACGCATCGGTTTTATCTGTTGTGGCAGTTTATCTCTCATATTTTTGTGATTTCAGACACAATTCTGTCTTAGCGACGACTGAGTCGCAAGATAAACTCACCGGCCACTTTATTAGCTACCATGTTCACTTTCTTCTTTAGCAAAAAGAGCTAATCAGCCGATCACATGGCACCAACTTGATGCATTTTTAAGGCATTGAAATGCGGTAAAGGCTGAAGCAAAAAGACTGAAGTGATGTTGAACGTGGTCATAGTGGGCACTGGGCAGACTGGTTGGAAACCATAGGAAGGCAACAGGAACTCAAAAAACCACTGGTTACAACCAAGGCTTGTGGAATAGCATCCCTGAATGCACATACAACCCATTCGGCCTATAGAGGGGTATCCATTACCCTTATATGGGTAACCACGAGAGGCGCGTGTCTTTGAATGCACCGCCGATCACGGTTTTCAACAACACGGTCTGACATGATCTAACCGGCACCTTTTGCGAAACACAGCCGGACAGTTTTTACACAAACACAGCTGCGGGAACAAAAGGAGCCGTCGCAGCAGGTCGACGGCTCGCACATGAAACTGGCTCCAAGGGGACTCACGGTGCTTCAGGCACTGTTGGAGCATCTGGAATGGCACCAAATAGAGTTTGAGTGTGTGTGTGTGTGTGTTTATGTGTGTACGTGTGCGCGCGCGTGTGTGTGTAAGAGACAGAGAGGGAGAGAGAGAGAATAGACTTCTAAAATACCTGTGACAGGAAAATGAGTTTTCTTATCTGCCGTTGCGGAACGTGTCGGCCTCAGCCGGCGACCTTGTTTACGCTTAAGATGTTCGGCGAAATGCAAATGAACCAGGAGCACCTCAAGTCAGTCTCTCTTCAAAGCGTTTTCAGTCGGAGCCCCCTCTTATCTTCTTCATCGGGGTGAAATATTAATAACCTCCGACTCACTGCGAGCGGTCGTCTGACTGTAAACACAAATGGCGTCGGCGCCCCGATCGAATACCTGAAAAGTCCTTCGTATGAATGAGAGTGACGCGCCCGCGGCGGCGCATTTGTTCATGCATTTAAATAGGACTATTATTCGAACGACGGATACGTTCTCTCCTCTCAGAACAGATCCTGCGACTCCTGGCAGCCTTGTTTGCTCCGGCATGTGCGATTGAAAATTAGGCCATAATTGATTGGAGTGCGTTGGTGAAAGTGAATCGAAAACGAGCCCAAACGTTCGGTTGCCGCTGCTACGTGTTGGACCACTTCCACTTTCGGCCTCCTCGTGGAGGTTCGGTCACAGGCAGCGGCTATGGGATGACGATACATGGAGCAATGTTTCAAAATGCCACGAGTGAAGAGAGAAGAGAAGTCAAGAGACAAAAAAAACCGAACCTACACATTATTTTTGACATCACCCCCTGCAGCCACCACCCACTCACGGTTTCCTCTCCCCACCGAGTTCCATGCTTTTGCTTCCCTTCCACTTGAGCAAATGGCTTCTGCACGCAATGTTTTGTGTGGATCAGCCAAAGCACAAGTGATACACACACAAAAAAGCGGAAAAGACTCCAAAATGTTGCGCCTCTTTGCGTCAGATTCGGCTGTTCCTCACTTTGGAAACCTCAGCACGAGACACTGGAGTCATCAGACTGGTGCTTTATCTTCTAGGGGTGGATGGGTGGAGGCCTGGCAACCAGCTGGCTTTGAAAATGGTTCTGGAATAAAGGCTTTGATTGATGCGCCCGAGGGAAGAACATCTCACAGTGTGAGAACATGGCTTGTGTGTCTCACGTCTACCAGATTCTCTACTGTAATTTCATATGTTGGGGCAGCACATTTTTTTGTATTTGCTTGAATCCACTCATCATCTTCTCGGAGACAATTTGTCTGCTAATCCAAAATGTCCTACTTCCTGAGGGGCTTCAAACAAACTCTTTGTTTTCTGAAGACCCTGAAGATGCTGGAAAGCGCTAAAGCTCCATATTGGTGCTGCCCATCTACCATTTACCAATTTTCACGGTAACAGTTGGTGCATTAGTGCTGATTGGCGAAAGACCTGAAACCACCTGAAGTGAGCTGTTTCCATAAATGTTCTAATGTGACGATTTGCAACCGTCACATTAAAAGACTTGATAACGAGGCGCCAATAGCCTCACTCAAACTGTGACTACTTAACATTCTCACTATTTTCACTTTTGCCCTCCAGTTGCAGTGAGAATCCCTCCGTGGCTTGAACGCTGCCAGTTTTCCATCAACACTTTGTGTCATAAACTGGACCCGGAAGACTTCACGGTTGGGCCGAATGCTCCGGAATCCTGTTCAGTACTGTGGCTAGGATTGTTATCCGTCATTGCCTTTTTCCATTTTCCCCCGTATTTATTCCAACGAGACCACTGCAGAACAACTCTGTTGTCTTTAATCCGTTTTTGGGTAGAGACAAACCAAAAAAAAAGATCAATGTGGTAACACTGATAACATCTCGGCTGCATATTTGATCTGAATGATAAAACAAACAATCACATTACAGTTTTAATTATGCATTACTTAATAATCCCTTTCGAGTACAAAAAATTTAAAAGCTTCCCATAATCCCTCAGGAAAAGACAAATCATTTGTTTGTATTTTGCACCATCAATCACTGTGAGAACTCAAAGTCCTTCTGTGTACATCTCACACCCTCACAATGAATTGTTCGTTTTCACTCACCGTGTTTTAATTAAGAGGGAAAATGAGGTCTGGGGGGGAAATAGAAAGAGCTAATCTTTATTAATTGGGCTTTCCGCACCGTTGCTTTTGCTGTGGGAATAGTTTAAACAGAAGAACTCTCTCAAATCACGCGACGCTCAGAAGATTAACGCGCAAGAGAACGGACGGACGCAAGTTTTTACTTTACGGGACCCGTCTTATTTCAAGCCTTCTTTTCAAGTGTCGGGTTATTCGTTTTTTTTTAACACATATATATATATATATATCTGCCAGCTTCGCTCTCATACTAGCCGACACACTTTCGTACCTCTGGGTGCCGCGGTATTCCGAGGTTGCCGCGGTATTCCGAGGTTGGCTGTCGGTCAGGATTTGATGTGGGTCTGCCTGGGATTAGCTGATATTTCCTGTCAGACATGCTTAAGCAGGTGTGTAGCCAGCACCTCAGCCCTCTGAATTCCCTGTGTGTCCGACCGCGATGGGAGGAGGAGGTGACGAGCTGTGTGCGTGTGTGTGTGTATTCCATCCACTAGCAGATCAAAGGCTTTATTTTAATCTCCGTTTGTTTTACCGCAGTATCGCAGCCTTTCAGAATGCTGGGTTTTCCGCAACTTTTGCGTGATAAAAGACAGGTGGTGAAAGAGCGAGGAAGTCTGGTCAAATTAAAAAGGCAAAAGACGCCGACGGCAACGACAAAGTGGCACGAATCCCATCGCAGCTAGCGCTAGCATGTCACGAACTGCCGGTGGCCACGTTTGCTTATTTGCATTTCTACATAATCCCTCTTAATCTGCCGTGCCAGGTCACCGCGCAGCCGTCCGTATCGATTCGGTAGACCCCGGGGGTTCCACGTGATCGGCCGCCGCGATCCCAAGGGTTGTGTCCGGTGGGGCACGTCGGCGCCCTCTTTAGCCGCTAAATCTCTCCTGCGGCTAGCCGCGTCGCCGCAAACTGGGGAGTCAGATGGGCTGGGTTTTTTATTAAAGTGGCGCCCGTGGCGATAACAGGAGTCAGACTGGCAGATTATTCTCCTCGCCGGGGCTTTCCGTGATAACGGCGTAAGACTCGGTGTCTCTCTCCTGTCCCTCGCTTTTTGAAGAAATTATCGCAGAGTTTCCTGTTTCGACCGTGACTTCCGAGTCTGGCACGCAAAGAGGCGCGTAAAAAAAAAAGTCTAAAGATGTTCTGACCCATTTATGGATGTTCAATTCATTACCGAGTCTCTCTCCCCCTCTCTCTGCCTGAACCGCTCCGACTCACGAGCGTGGCGTGTAAATTTTTAATCCTCCGCACAATAGATACAATTAATTTTAAGTGTGGGTTTGTACCGGCAGTGATTTTTAATTAACGGAGTCTTTATTGTCGCCACCGTCGACGCCCGCCTTGTACAAACTTCATCTCTTTTATGTGCCTCTTGTTTTGCTCTTTGGGAAATTGGCTTTTAGCTATCGGACTGGGCTGGAATAAAATGAGACGGCATTGTGTGTGTGTGTGTGTGTGTGTGTGTGTGTGTGTGTATATGTGCATATATGTACATATACATACAGACATACATATATATGTATCAAGTTTCAAGTCGAGACATTGGAAGTTGATTTGATTGGAGGAAGCCACCTCCACTTCCACTGCCACTCACGTCTTGGGAAATCTCCTCCAGCTTTCACGCTGAGTCCTTTCCGTGACTGATGACGTCACTCTTACCGCTCTCTTGGGAACTCTTAAACAGACATCTGACCTGTTGCCTTCGCCCGGTGGAACGTGCGCGATGATTGGCAGGTGTCTGCTGCTAATACGGCCAGAAATCCAGAGCTTGCATTAACCCCGGGCTGCCGCCCTGCGTCCCTGTGGGTTTGAGGATGTTTAGGTTGATATTGAGCTGCCCCAGAGTGGCAGCTGGTCCTGAGGTGCTCGCCTCACCTCTGCTCCCTGGGGGTCACAGTGCAGACAGATGCAAGTAATTAAAAGCGCATAAGGACGGATGAACCTCTCCCGCTCTCTCCACTGACTGACTGAAGAAGACTATAGACGGCCCCAAAAATGTTCCATCTGATGGTCTGAGCTTTCCCATCATGAGCAACAAGATCTTTCGCAATATATTTACCTGGATTCATGTCTGAATTCCTGCTCAACCAGCTTCAAACTCCAACAGAAAGTGCTTTTCTTTGGGCTCTTAACCAAACAAATATGCCCTTAATTCCAGATGAAAACAACAGAAACAGGAAGAGACAATGGACCTAGCTGTTGCTAAAGAGGTTAGCAAAGATGTTGCAGAGGCGGCAGTTTTAACCAGAGGTGCATTCACATAAAATAAAGACAAGGACTGGCACCTAATGCTTTTATTAGTGGACTCCCAAGAGCTAATGGTAGCTGGTGTCACTCTCCTATTATAAGCAACTATAGTTGAAAGAAATTTCATTGGTCTACTTGAATGTAATGTAAAACAGTTTTGCCTCCCTTTTCCAAAATCTTTGTATGGGCTGTTTACCAGATGGATACATGAGACAATTGCGATCAGATGTAGGAAACACTCCAATTTTGGCACCCCACTCCCAGATTGTTTCCTCCAACCTGGCAATTTATCCCCAGATTGGCCCATTAAAATCTTTGAAAAACTGAGTGGTTAGCATGCTTGTCACAGAATCTTCCCGGGAGTGGACACTCACTTTACGGCACACACGTCCCTGCTATGATTTGTGCTTTTCTTTCTCCACTCTGGCTGCGTTGCTGGGGGAAGAGGTCCACATTTCTCTCAGCGGCTGACGGAGAGCCGACTGGGGGGCGGGGGGACCTCGGCCTAGAAACCAACATCCATGACCTCCATGGTGCCTCTGCATCTGGGTGGACAGAAGCCATTCTCCGCTTCAAAGCCTCTCAAAATTGAGGTCTTGAGAGGTGCAAAACCCAAGATGTCTGCAACCAAAAAGACTGGAGGATTTCACCTGGCGAAAAAAAACATCTTAAAAGCCAGCTCCTCTCTTTCAGAGGGGACAGTGCAGACCGTTTGCATAGAGAGAGGCCCTGCTGTCAGCGGAGACGCTATTGTCTGTCTGACAGCGTTGATCTGGTCTCACCTTCCAGCCGGGAAGGTTTTTCCCTTCTCCCTCCATCAGCCCACCACAGACGCTTTCTTCCTGGCAAACACGTTGGAAGCAGCTTTTACATATTTATCAAATCCGATGCTAATGTGTGCTCTGGCTGGCACATATTTATGTTTTCCAGCCCTATTGCTCCGGGCTGCCTATTTCAGGTTTTATTAAGGACTGGTTATTAAGGTGTTATTGATGTGGCAGCGGCCCTCTGGCTCGGGGGCAGAGCTGCCTGCTGCGACTTGCAGAAGAGCGATGGGTCGCTGGAAACGGACAAAGATGGCTATTTTACGGTGCGGCTAAGCACTCACTTGAAGCCTTTACCAACACAAGTCGTTCCACTACACTGACTTTTCACCCGCTTGAAAGCTATAATTTTAGCACTAGAGTAAGGGTTCACTTCGAGAAAATAACTTACAGAATATAATTGGCCTCATAAGAGCATTATTTGTATCCATTTAGAGCGTTTTTGTATTATTTGTTCAAGGTAATTCAAGTTTTTTCAGCATAGTGGTTTAAGATTGAATAACTTAAACACGCACAGTTACATTGTGTTGATTGTCCGAAATGGTGCTTTGCCCTTGCAATAAGCAGAAGTGATGGTAGCTTATGCTCGTTTAGAATTTTTTTTCAAATGTTTATACCATTTGAAAAAAATGGCTGCTCGTGTAGGGAAAGACAATAATTCACCTGAACTCCCACATAAACCAAACACACAGCCAAGCAATGGTAACTGATTTACATCTGTGTAGCACATTTGTTCGCAAGCCAGCTTTACCAAATCACCACAGGCCCCAGCAAACATTACCGTGTGTATTACTTGTCAACTGTACATAAAGTGGAGCCTAAACATCTTCAATAAAACTCTGAGTGAAGGTACAAGCGATGGCTTTCAATGCGTTAATGGTTTATTGCAGTACTCATAATTCAACGTACCTCACACTTCCGCATTAGCTTTCCTTATCCAAAGTTTTTGAGAGCAGTTATAGATTTTTTTTTTTTTGTTTCGCAAATGTCGCTGTCATAAGTTAGAGGTTTGATATTGTTGTTGTTGTCCTCGACTCACAAGAGGTTGGGAGGATTCTTTTATTCCTTTCTAACAATTGACTCGCTCTGCTTGTACGCGCCGATCGACTTTGTTTCAAGGCTAAACTCACGCGTTCACCCAGATAACCCATCACAATTTGCGGTCACCAAAACGCCAACATACCCGGCAGCAGGAGCACAAGTGGTTCAAGAGAGAGATTTCCCCCTCCAGACTCACAGTCACTCAGCCTCAGTCTGTATCTCGCCGCACCTGCTGGTCGCACTTCATGGCTTTCAGGGCAGCAGAGTGTAAACAGTGGTGGTGCTGGCACCGCCGCCGTGCCCTAGGAGCTTCACCCACCACGGGGGGGGGGGGGGGGGGGGGGGGGGGGGGACGCCGGCCTCCTCCTTCCATCTGTCGCCGCTCCATCTTCCGCAGTCCCCCTGCTCCTGCAAGTGATCAGTGCGAGGACTTTTGCCAGGAGAATGCAGAGAAATGGGAATAAATAATACTTACAATTAGTTAGAATGCAGTGATGTTTGAAAACCTGCTAACTTTAGGTTTGGTTGAATCATACCTTTTGTACTGACATATTTCTAAGGAAGCCCAGGATGGACAATCCAGCCAGCCTGACAGCACAGTCCGTTTTTAGGGTGAACACTCGTGTCCTTAAGTAAACCAACGGAGAAGAAGGTGGATGTGGTATCTAGGTTTGTGTGCGCAGGCCACTGTAGTTCGCTGGCAAGCTCAGGAGAGGGAGGGGGAGTGAACAAGCGCTGTGGTGTAAAGTGTAACCTCTTGATGTCGCGCAATATAAGCCAAAGTTCATTCTACAAAACTCATTTCCATCTACTCTTGCACTTTTTGGGCATAAGCAGGCGTGGGCAAACTATGGCCTGGGGCCATATGCAGCCCGTTAAGCTTTTTAATCCAGCCCGCCAAACTTGAAGGAATGATATTAACAGTAAGTAAGTTGTCAAATAGCCGTATTTCATCAATTTATCAGTGTTTTAAGAGTCATTTCAGAAAAGACCTAAATACCCTGGGGCTTCAAAGACAGATATTTTGTTGTAATACTTTTATAGACTTTAAAGCACAGTTTTCTACATATCCCATGAAATATGTTTTTCTCCTGGGTCACCAAAACCTGCTCCTGCTCCGGCCCCTCCTGTCAAATTTTAGAACCCATTGTGGCCCACCAGTCAAAAAGTTTGCCTTCCCCTGTCACAGGATGTGCTGTGAAATGTAAAAGTGGCAGTGCTTACCAGAAATCGTGCAAACAGCAAAAAAAACCAACCAGGATCAATCTAGAATAACACCATATACAACCATTTTTTTTTCTTTTTTGTCTGTATCTCCTAGCACTCTGCTCACGTTCAGCCCCCCCGTTGCTCCCGTCAGTCAAACCATGTTTTTTTTGTTTTTTGTTTTTTTTTATGAGTGTTTATGTCAAGATGAGAAGGAGGTGAGGGGAAAACGGGAGAGCATCACATTACTGTCAGGTAAATCACAGCACATGTCAGCCGAACTCGGGGAGGACTGATTGCGCTGGAAACATGATGGAGGAAACACGCGTTCGCTCTCAGAATGCATGTTTCTGATGTTGTGTGACTCCCGAACCTCCTGTTTGACATGTTGGTGGTGGTGGTGATGGCGTTGTTGCGCTCCTCTTCCACCCCTCCACCCTCCCACCCCCGCCGCTCCTCTCATAATGGGCCGAGGCGAATCGCTTCCAGCCCTCGGGAGCCGAGCCGGTGATCGTATCAAACTGACCCCTAACAAGCTGTCAGCTCGCATTTGATAAAGCATGCGTCAACAGCCAGCCGGGGCCCTGCATCCGTTTCAGATGGACGCGGACAGGCCTCTTGTTCGAGCCGGTCGTCGTGGCTTCAGGTCGTTGGAGCTTCCGCTCATGTCCATGCGTTCTGCAACGTGGATGTCGCCCAAAACGCACTCAGCCCGTGTTTTCTCACAAGTACAGTATGTCCGTCAATGGACTGAGAAAGGTGGTGAGAAAATTTGAAAGAAAGCTCTGCCCTGTAATCCTTTTGCTGCCCTTTATGATGTCACCAGGGGCTCTCAGATCTCACGGATATCTTTTGCTGTCGTATGCCCTAATTTTCATTGACTCCAGTCCATCCTGTAATTCAAATTGCCACCCTAATATTCAGTCTTGGAATTTAGCCTTTTGTGATGTCACAAAGGGCGCTTCTACCACTCCTGGATAACCGACAACCCTACTGGCTTGATGTTTTTGCTCCGCTCTCTCGTGCACACCTTGTTTTTGTCCCTTTTTTAAGCACGTAGAAGGTCCAACAATGTGCGTTAATGCTTTTTTTGTTGTTGCACGCAGCTGTAAACAGAGGGCTAAATAGACTCTTGTCTATCTTCTGGCTTGATGTTTTTGTTCTGCCTCCTTGCGGCCACCTTGTTTTTGTCCCCTTTCAAACACGTAGTTGGTCCAACAAGGCGCGTCTCAGCTGTTCTTTTGCAGGCGGCTGTAAACAGAGGGCTAAATAGACTCTTGTCTGGAGACTCACACAGTTTGGGAAATTAAAAAAAAAATCAAGCAAGCAAGGTAGGGTGAGAAAATGAATATGTGAAAATTAGTTAATAAGGGACCTTGAATGCGTCGCTATAGAAGAAAATATGGAACTCGTCTCTTCAGTTCCTCTCTTATCGCATAGAGGGCGCGCATGCGCGCTGAGAAGCGAACGGTGGGAACACTGAATGAGTAGGCGAGAACGTGTGCGTGTGTGTGTGTGTGTGTGTGTGCGTGTGTGTGTGTGTGTGTGTGTGTGTGTGTGTGTGTGTGTGTGTGTGTGTCCCTCCCTCTCTGTGTGTGTGTGTGTGTGTGTGTGTGTGTGTCCCTCCCTCTCTGTGTGTGTGTGTGTGTGTGTGTGTGTGTGTGTGTGTGTGTTTGTGAGTGAGTGAGTGAGTGAGAGAGTGAGAGAGAGAGAGAGAGAGAGTCGCGTCATCTGGGGAATAATGCTGTGACACGAGCGCAGCCTCCCCCCGCCCCCACGGGACCCTAATTGAAACCGTGCCCACCACAGGTTCACCGCGCGCGCGTTCGTGCGTTCGTTCCGGACCAACTTTGACCGAGTAGGCGGGAACCTTAGTGACCCGGCGCGTGCCCCGAGGCGGCGTGACAACTTGGCAGGCAGGCAGAAGCCTCTCTCTCTCTCTCTCTCTCTCTCTCTCTCTCTCTCTCTCTCTCTCTCTCTCTCTCTCTCTCCTCTTCGTCACTATTTTTAAATGGGAAGGGCGAGATTTGTGAAGGGGGGGCGTGGACAGCGCGAGAGGAGCGGTAGCAGCAACGGCAGCGGCAGCAGCAGCAGCAGCAGCGAGCTGCGGTGATGTGACGAGCCGCGGCTGCAGAGCAGCGACTGACCGCCCGGAGACTCGGAAGCCGCTGTTGGAGGCGGAACCCACGCGTGTTGTTTACGGTCAGCCGTGTGGACTTACTGTCATTTCGGACGTGTTTTTTGTTTTGTTTTTAATCGGACTCCTCTCAGCCACACAAAGGACTTTACGGAAGACGGATAGAGCATAGAAACGTCGTCGTGGGTTTTTCTTCTTCTTCTTCCAAAAAAAAAGAAAAGAAGAGGCACTGCTTGCGTTGTGCGTAACGGATACAAACTGGTTCGGCAGCTGTTTGACTGACAACAGTTTGAGGCTTTTTTGTTTGCTCAAGCCCACTTATTATTATTATTATTATTATTATTATTATTATTATTATTATTATTATTATTATTGCAATTACAAATCCAGGTGCGCTGCAAGACGTTTGGGTGGCATCTGGCGTTCAGGTGAAACCGGAGCCGCCGAGAGCTGACAGGTGTTAAAGTAGTTCCCCTCTACCTCGGGCTTCACCCCCCCCCCCCCCCACACACACACTTCTTATCGAACTCGCCGTCGCACGGGTTTTTTTTTTTTTTTTTGGAGGGGATGGTGTCTCTCAACCCGGCGCGCACCCACTTTCCCAGCACGCCTCCGAACGCACGTTTTCCTCGCGCTTAGAATGCGCCCGAGACGGCTGGGAGACTAGCCGCCCCCCCAAAAAAACGCCCCATCATCACTTCATTAGCCCCCCATTCTCCCAAAACATGACGACCAACGGACCTGTCATCGTCTACGAGTGGCTCAAGACCCTCCAGCTCGCCCAGTATGTCGAAGCCTTCGTGGACAACGGCTACGACGACCTGGAGGTGTGCAAACAGATCGGCGACCCTGACCTGGACGCCATCGGCGTCTACGTGCCGCACCACCGGCAGAGGGTCCACGACGCGGTGCGGAGGCTGAAGGACGACGCGCAGGAGACGGGCAGCGGGCTCTACTTCACCCTGGAGCCCGTGTCAGCGCCTCCGCCGCCGCCGCCGCCGCCGACGATACCCGGCATCGGCGACGTCTACGCCGGGCACATGGTGGAACAGTACGAGTCCAGGCTGCGCGGCTCCAAGTCGTGGACGGAGCAAAACGGCGACCGGCACGGGCGCAGCGGCGTCGGCGGGGGCGTCGGCAGCGTGGGCGGCTACCCGGGCGCGCAGAGGAACCTGACCCTGGGCAACAGGAGGGAGCTGGTGATGTACCCCAAGCTGAAGCTCAAGATCATGATCAGGGATAAGCTCATCAGGGACGGGATCAACCTGGCCAAGCTGCCCTACTCTAACAAGGTAAGGTGGGCTGGTCAGGTCACGTGGCATTGAGAGACCCTCACCACTGTACCAATTCTTTTTTTGTTATTTTGAAATGAAAAGATAATTTATGCATAGCCAGTGTGCAAAATACACATCAACATCCTCTATTCTCCTGGTTGTTTCTCAAAGCCAAACCAAATTTCCTTAAAATGCATTATATACAATATTTCATGGATGCAAGCCATGACAGGGTGATCTTAAAGACATTTTAGTGACAATAATATATATATATATAAAATTGTGAGGCTTTCAGGGAGTGTCATAGGTTAGTGTTGGCGGGTCTGCCCCCCCCCCCCCTGTTGTTTTTTGCACCCTGCGCATGACACTGATTCCCCGTGGGGGTCTGTCTGCCTGTGTGGAGTTTGTATGATTCTGAGGTGAAGGGTGATCTTAAAGACATTGTAATGAAGATAATATATATAATTGTGAGGCTATCAGGGGGTCTCATGGACCCCCCCTGGGCCCCTCTTGTTTTTTGCACCCTGTGCATAGCACTGATTCTCAGTGGGGGTCCGTCTCCCTGTGTGGAGTGTGTATGATTCTTCGGTAAACAGGTGGCCCACCTGCAACCCCACAGTCACCCCGAGTCAGGTGGGGTTAGGTTCCAATAACCTCTCTGCAGTCCCCCGACTGTGCGATGATCGTGGATGGAATACAGACGGAGGCGCCGGAGGGAGGATTTGTTACACAGCAACGCCTCGCCGTGTTTTTCTCAGGTCGTTTGGAAAGAAAAAAAAAAAAAAAAAAAAGATATCGAAGATGTGAGAAATCTTTAAAGGCGCCTGGCGGTTTGGACCATTTCGCAGGAGGACTTGTTCCTTGCCGTGCGCCGGAGGTGTTACACGGCACCGAAACGGGGAGGCCGTCACCTGCTCCCCATCATCCATCACGAGGCGGCCGTCAGACTGAGCGCGTGCAGTGCGGCGTTAAAGGGCAAGTTTCACTCGAGGTTGTTCGCTACGGCGTTCGCAGTCCTGTGAAAAGACCCTCGCAGGCAAATGCCTTGACGTTTTCATCACCTGCCCCGCCTCACCTTTTCCTTCTCCTTCTGGAGGAAGTGTTGGCGGCCGCCGTCACGGCTGAATGATGGGGAGCGAAGCCGATCAATAAGGCGGGATCGAAAGCGGGCGCGGGGGAGGGGAGGGGGAACCTGTAAATCTCCCGTGCTGCCGAACACATTTACACTCTGATTATTAATCCAGTCCGACCTCACCTGTCTGCCTGTCGGCCCTCCGGCCTCGGCGCTCGCTTGTGGGCGGGTCGGCCGGTTCTGACGAATGTCTGACGACTCGTTCGAAGGCGGTGAGTGAAGAGCGCCAAGCTGGGTCTGGCACCGGGAGCCGGGCTGACTGCTGAGAGGCGCCTCTTGTCTTTGCCGGGGCCAATAACGACCTTTTTCTTCTTCTTCACAAGTGTCTCCATCGGCTTGAAGAGGCTCCATGTGAATGACTGCTGCTGTTTGCTTTCAGACAGAGCGGCCGGCTCTTTTTTTTTTTGTTTCTGTTTCGGGCTCATGTGTTGGGTTTTTATCGTGCTGAACATCTCCAGCATGACAGTTCATGTGATTTTCGGAGTTTGTTTTCAATTGCCCGATGTGAGAGTGAAAACCATACTTTCCCAGGAAATTGCCGACTTAGACGTGTACGGCTCCAGGGTCAAAGGCCTCCTGAGGAAATGTTCTCTGCGGTTCCCAGGCTTGCAGCTAAACAGCTATTGTAAAATAGTGCATCTAGATTGGTTGTCTGGAAAACACCATCCGCTTCAATCCATCTGGTGGACCTTTGAGGGTCCTCGTTACAGCCCGGTGTGGGTTTTGAACGTCTGTCTAAGACAGTTGGCAAAATCATCACGTTGAGGTTCTCACAATTCTACCCAGTGTTTGAATATTTCTTATCATTTCACGTCTCCCATATCAGCTTTGCGGTACAATGCAAGCTGTAATTGGACGGTGTGTTTTCGGGGCGAGCCCTGCTACCATCAATGTCACCATGGAGAATATATACAGTACATACTTGGCTTGGAACTACTTGAACCTGAGTAGTCTTCAGCGTGCCAGCTGTCAGTGCCACGATATATTTTGTCAACTCGGATGGAGCCTCGCCGACCCCGGATCACCATCATGAAATTGGCCGATGTTGTGTTGCCGGTTCATTGGGGTTAGGGTTCATTGGCAGCAAACCAAAAAAGCAGCAGGGCGCTATCGCTCTTATCACGCGGCTCTTTTGTGTTTGGGCCACGCGTCGTAGCGCCGTGCCCAGCGTTACACAACCACATTTTCCTCAATTTCAACATGCAGGCCTCGCTGCTGTGTATTATTTCTGCCGCTGGGAAAGCGAAACCCGCAGAGATGTTGGATTTCGTCGGGGATTATCTGTCATAGCGGGCCCGAAAACAAAAGTCTGGCTTCTGGAGGGGGGCGGGTGGGGTGGAGTGATGCTCCGTTTCTCTCTTTGAAGGCTGTATTTATTTAGAGCCAAACATTCGGCCGCTGAGGCTTTTGGAGAAGAAGCGAGGCAGGTCAAGGGCTTTCTCCCCCCATGGAGTGTGTATGTGTGTGTTTGTGTGTGTGTGTGTGTGTTTTCAACCCTGTAGTTTGGAATTGGCTCCAGCTCAGTGCTCTCCTCCTCCTCCTCCTCCTCCTCCTTCTCCTCCTCCCCCAGGAGAGTGCGAGGAGATGGAGCGGTGACCAGTTGATGGAGGTTTTTGAGTAAACGGCCTGTGATTGGTCCGTGGATATCGGCCCTCTTTGTGCGGCTCCGGGATGAGACGTCAGCCACCCGGCTCGGGGGACCGTGGAGGCAGACTCCGGGGCCAATTACAGTAGACGGTGTCACCCCCCCCGCCCCCCGGAGACGTCCATGTCGCGGCGGAGCTGAGATCTCCATCCCGACACGCCGACTCTCGCCGCCTTCATTGTTTGTCGAGGAAACATGTCTAATATGAGCTCAGGGTCCTCCGTGGCAAGCGCTCCATTATTTGGCATCAAAGAATCGGAAGAGTGGGGGTGGGGGGGAAAGATCTCGGCTGAGGCTAATAAATACCCGCGATTCTCATCAAAGCTCCGCGGAGGCTCCCCGTCTCTTTTCTTATTGTGTAAACTAACACCTTGTGCGACAGGAGCGAGCGTCTCTCACTGGGGGACAATATAGGCAGGCGGCGCGGCGGCGCTAGCAGTTAGCGCGGCGCTTCCAGAGGAAATGCTACAGTTATTATTTTTGCTTCAGGCTTTCTCTTCAGTCAACAGCACCAAGACGACAAACAGTTTTTCACCCCCCCCCCCCTCCCCGCCCCCTCTGAAGATCAGTGGTTCACACAAACTTTAAGTTCTGTGTTTAATGCTGCAAATCTGTCACTTTGCTAACCGGTGTAATGTCACCCAGGGGGACCGTAAAGTCGCGTTTTTTTTTTTTTTTAGTAATGTAGTTTGTAGCTGCACATAAAAATACTTTTCTGCTTTTACTTACTACGAAAAAAAAAAAATCATCTTCCTGAATTTAACAATGAAACATACCGTCTTGGGAATAAGAAAAAAAACAATTTGAAGGGTGCGTTTGTGTCCCCGCTGCTGCAAACAGAGTCATAATAAAGAGCCTCATTGTTAGCGCCGCAGCTCCAGGAGGAAGTGGGAAGCTAAACACTGGGACATCCACCATTGTTTGGTGTGGAAGCCGACGGAGACGCGTGTCCTTTCACTGCCAGCCTCTCGTTTGGTTTTGTTCGGTTTTGTTTTTTTTTTTCGCTCCCCAATTTCCGACCATTGAAAGAGGGAGGAGGGCGGCCGAAGCGAGTGTCCAGCATTGTGCCGGCGGCTTCGGCCGTCACGCGGGGAGAGAGAGGCTCGCAAATAGATTGGCGCATTGTTTATTTCCGGCGGCTGGAGGGGAAAGTGGGTGGCCGCTGTTTGCACCTCCACTTTTGGCCGCACCGGCCGGCGTTGGAGGGACCTTGTCTGACCTTCGGCCAACAGCTGATCAAACCTGGACAGTAGTGGCGTGAGGCGGGCGCCAGCCTGCCCCCCCTGGCTTGACGCCCCCAGGGAGTGTCAGAAATGCAGCTGCCGGGCAGAAGCAGAGGTGTCATCTCCCCCGTCTGCGGGAACTTCTTCACTTTGTGTTACAGCTTCGAGGGGAGGAAGCTCTTCTTCACCTTCCGTGCCGAACACCAACCTCACTTCCTCCCTCCAGTCGATTCATCTTGATTAACGTGCCTTCGCTGTTTCCTGCCAGGCAGGAAATAAAATTCTTGTTAGGACGACCCTCGGTTGGCTCGCTCGCTGCGCTGCGCTGGCTCAGTGCTCCTGCTCCGTCTCACAAGAGAGGAGCTTCAGATTAGTTTTTTTTTTTTTTTTTTTTTTTTAATGCTTGAAAGTTGAGTTTTCCCACAGTTTGAAAACATTTGTCACGCCAAGTCGAGGGTCAGCTGGAGAGTAAATATCCAATTCTTACTTGCCTAATAATGCAGGTTTCTAATATATCTGCTGTACTGTGCTTTTTGATGTCTTGTTTTACTTCTGCAAGTACTTTAGATGTTTGATACTTTTCCAAAGGTTCCAGACTATCCAGATTTTCAGAGCTTTGTTTTTCATCGCAGATTTCAGTAATGCAGCCTTGCATTTATCAGAAAGCGGAACACCTGGCTAACAGTGCTGTCGCTAACCCGGGCAACGTGTCGGAGCCCTTCCTGACATCGTCTTTAGCACAAACCTTCTGCTAAAAGGACCAAGCAAAAGAAATCAATGATCTGAATGTTCAGTTCTGGGAAGCTAATTGACAGACTGGACAACACATATTTGGAAATTCTCATTCAATGAGAGGCGCTCCATTTCTTTAAAATAAACAGTCGACAGAACAGCCTGCCGTGGCCGACTACAAACATCTCTGTGGAGCCTTTTTTTCCCGTGAGCTCTTCCGATCGCGGCCGCTTTCTCCACAGACGTCCTTTGCACGCCTTTTGTCCTGCGCTGCGCTGCTGGCGTCTGGCCACAATGAGCCGCTCCCGGAGTCTTTCCGCCGTTTCCGCTGAAAGCTCTGTTTGCTCAGCCTCTATTAAGAGCTCCTTGAAGGCATTATCAGCTAAGGAGCCGTGAGGGGAGGGGGGGGGGGGGGCGGTGGCGGGCGGTGGTGGGAAGCCATAAAGGAGTCAAGGACTTGTCCTGCGAGGACGCGGAAAGTCAATTAGCGACGCGAGCAGCTGTTTACGGTATTAAAAGCCAGGTTACGAGGGGAGCGCTGATGGGGTGGGTGGATGGATGGATGGATGGGTGGATGGATGGATGGATGGATGGCTTCCCCATCTGCCCAAAAAAATGGTGGTAACTCACAGTTAGGGTCCCTTTTTGTCGAGCATAAACTTGACAGAGACGGCGCAAGCTGTGCGCAGCAGTTGCGGGCCGATGGCTATCACGCCGACCTCTGACCCCTGCGCTTTTGGCCTGTTGCACTCGCACAAAGTGATCCCAGCAGTGACAACAAGCACGCGGCCAACTCTCGTCCCCTTCCCCTCGGCAGCTGCCGCGGCCAATCAGCGTCACAATCCACCCCGGGGCGGACAGACGTCTTGTTCGGCCAAGGTGGAGACGGAGGAGTGGGAGGAGTGGGCGGGGGCAGGGGGGGCGACGGAGCGAATCGTACGTCCGCGATAACTGGAGAGAAGTGCATCATGGTGCGTCTACCGGTTAAGGGGGTTTTGGGTCTGCAGCTGGGCCCCCCCCCCCACCCCCCCCCTCTTCAACAGGGCGGGGCCTGGCGGTCCCCCGGCCCTGTTTCCCTGTTTGGTCTGGATGCGATTAAAAAGCTGGAACTGCACAGAAAATGTTTCAGTGATGACATTTATTGACATCACGCTCAATTTTAAAGGGCCCCTTATTGTATTTGACTTGAGTAAAACAATCTTGCGGGACTTATTATCCAAAAAAGAGCACATTTAGCCCTCTGTTTGCTGCAAAAACACATGATTTTGGACGATACGTTTTCTGTTTGTGTCTTGCAAGGGGATAAAAACCCGGTGGTCGCATGGTTGTTTTTGCAAACCCCCCTGGCTGGTTTGGAGGAAGCCTATTAAAAAATGTATTTAGCTCATTTATTAGCGCGTAAGCCTGTAGCGTATTTGCCAAAAGCTGCGGTTAGACATTCACTTTCCTTTCATTTCATTGCAAGTAATAACTTTCTTTGTCACTTTTGCGTCACGGTAGACGGACGGTAGCGGCAACACGAAGCAAAATGCATGGAATTTCAAGTGCTGTCACTCAAGCAGACGCCACTTTCTCTCTCCACCCCTCGGGGCCCGTGTCAACAGCATACGGCGTTGGAGTTCCTCTCGGTGGCCCCGCGCTATATGTTTAAGGTTGCGCGGTCATGGAAACGTCTTTAAATAAAGCGGGCCGAGGCGGTGAGTCAGAGCGCGGCCCCCTCCATTTTGCCCGGCGTGTGGTGGCGATCGGCTCCTGACGACACGAATTCGTGACAGATACATTATCGGAGCTATTCCGGTCCTCGAGCTTCCCGGACAGTCGGGCTGCTGCCGTGCACAGGATTGAGGATCGATGGAGTTGCATTGTGAATACCGAGCTTCGTACTTTCACAAACTTTTACCCGTTGCGAATTTGAAAAAAAAAAAAATCTGATTTTTGTTTTTCATCCAAGGGTTTTGCTGCTTTGAAGGGGTCGACTGTTGACAACAACTCCAGAAAACCGGGGTGTTGCCACTGACCGGAGAGAGTGGAGTGCCCTCAATGACATCACAAAGGGCGGAATTTACAGAGCTGAATGCATACTTTTTGGAATGTGGAGCAGGCAGAACTACCACTGTTGCCGTACATGTAACAGAAAACATGGGTTCAGTTACCTTTGAACAATATGAGAGCTTTAAAACATCAGCATTATTCAAAATGAAATGGAAACTCTTTCTTTTGCAGCTAATCTGGATTTAAAAACAACAGAAACGGAATTTCGTGAGGACAACCCTGCAGAACACAAAACTATAATTTACGCTTCATTACTCATGCAGACAGCAGAAACCGGGGAGACTCGATTGCCGTTGTAAACATGTTTGTTTTTAACACATTCCGTCTGCTGCTTGCACGGCTCAGTGCCGGCGAATCCAAACACAAAACATCAGCTCACTCCACCCCCCCCTTGTTTTTCTTTTTTCAAACTGCACAACTAATTGTGCGGTTGCCCAATGAACCGCTTATCGCGAAAATCTGAAAACATTGCACTTCACGCCACAGCACCTGCACGCCGGCAGCGACTAGTCTCCTCAGAAAGGGGGGGGGGGGGGGGCGGTGAGCGCATAAAGATATCAAGCGCCCCCCAACAGGACGCAGAGTGACAGGTGAGCGCGAGCATCTGTCTGAGTCACGATCCAGGTTGCTGAACGCGCGCTGGCACGTCGGCACGTCGTCGCGTTCTCCCTCTCTAGCGCCGAGTCGCGCTCATTAGCGCCGCGCTCTGCCGAGGCGTCGTTAGCCGCGCTCGCGGAGGGAAGCGGCATATGTCGGGTGTGCGCGGCTGTGGCTTGCGGCCCCCGTCTGCAACATCTGCATCTGTGGACGTCGTGGCCAAAGAGAGATAGATACGCTGATAGACAGACGAATGGACAGCTCAGCTGCACAATCAGTCTTCAGCAGTCAGTTCATGAAAAAGTGCGTAGAGAGTAAAGGAATACTTAAAGTAAAGATTTGATGTAAAAGGTGACAGTGGTTAGCGGACCCTGAGCTTTTTAGAAAAAAGGGGATTAATGTGGTCTTTGTAACGTCAGCTCTGATTTTCACCCCTGTGATTTACTGCCGGTCAAGGACGAAAATGAAAGTGTTGCGTAATCTTTGACTTGGACCAGCAAAAAAAACAAAAACACGCTAGCCCTCGCCCTTCGTTTCGCTCGGGAAGGCTCGAAGCTCGCGGCAACCGGGGCGAGATCCGCGCGTTCAAGGTCAAGCCTTGCTTTATCGGCCAATCAACGGGAGGGTCGCAAATGTAATCTCGTATCATCCGCCGGGACGCCGCGGCGCCGCCGCCGCTCGGGCTTGTTTTTATCTCTTAATTACTCCGTTGATTCCGGCGACGTGATAATCTTTCGCTGCTTGTTTTGTTCGCGCAGCGGAGCGACGTTTCAAAGTTGCTTGATGTGGGATCATAAAAAAAAAAAATGAGTCATGTAAATGGAACATGGCTTCCAGCACAACCCGGGGAGTTGGGATCCGCTCTAAGTTTCTGTCTTCTCCCTTTGCTCCCAAGGCGACTGACGCAGCGTGTCCATGAACAAATAAAGCAGATTTGATTTGGTTTTACAAGACGCCTCCAAACTTCCATTAGCGTACTCGCAGGCTGTTGAGTTGCGCTAATCTTGACACAAATTTTTGCGTTGACATAAAGATACTTTTTTTGTTCTACTGTGCTCAACTGTTAACAGACAGCAAAGGCAACAAACTGTCACACATTAACCAAATAAGTTGTGAAACGCTCCACCACGGACATTAGCGCGTGAGCTAGTAAGCGGGCCAGTACCACATCGCGTCACGTTAGCCAGCACGTTAGCGCCATCGCCTCCACCGTCTTGTTTTTTTTTTTTTTTTTTGCAAGTTGGGACGCGTTTGATACCTCGGATCAAGTCAATAATATTAGCGTTACGCTAGACTAGAGTGTCTCTCTGTGATTGTGAAATGTTTTCTTCTTCCGGGGCCGACATCTCTTGCGGGCGATCCGACCCCGCTACCTGGCCCCGCACGTGGCTGCAGCTCGGCTCGTGGTCGGCGCGCATTATCCACGGGGCTGCGTTCAAGGGATGTAATGCATGGGTGCGGAAAGACGAGTGCGGGATGATAGCAGCGCCGAGCGCGAGTGTAGAGTACATATAATTACCTCGTCGCCTGCAGCCGCTGCCACGGTAAACGCGGCGCGCCCGACTCAGAACAGCGCCCGCCCTCCTCTCCTCTCCTCCCTCCCACCACCACCTCTTACCCCCCCGATCTCTAATTGGTCTATTTCCAAGGCGTGAGGGGCAGGGCCGCATTGACAGCTTTGATCACGGGGACCACACCGGTGTCGATGGGTCTGCCTGCCTGCCTGAGTGCTTTATGCAGCCTGCGCTGAAGCCACTCGCTACCTGCCTTGCCTGTCTCACTCCGCCTGTCTCACTCCGCCTGTCTCACTCCGCCCTCCCTGCAGCCACGCATACCGGCAACGTGAACCCTAATTAGCTGGCAGCAGCCGCATTCTTGAAGCGTGCCTACGCAAATAAACACGTTGCACACGAGCGGCTCGCGAGAGCTGTAGGTGCTTTTTGTCTTTCGCTGGCGCTTGTGTGTCTGCGTGTGCGTCTGTGTGTGTGTGTGGTTTGCCGCCTGCAACATCGCCAGCGTTTACAAAACATGTAATGGTTCCAGTGCAGATGTTAAGCAGTGCGGTAGGCAGCGGGGGCAAAAAAAAAAAAAGAAGAAAAAAATACTGTGGCACCAGTTAAGTGGAAAAGAGTTGAGTGCCGCTAATGGAGGCTTATTCAAGATGATAAAATGTGCCAAGTTTTGTTTTTTTTTCCCCGAGCTAGGTTTGCTCCTGTGTGTGTGTGTGTGTGTGTGTGTGTGTGTGTGTGTGTGTGTGTGTGTGTGTGTGTGTGTGTTTCCACAAGAGGATGATTTTGCTGGAATTAGGATTGAAGGAAGCACGTTGTAACACAAAATGAGACAAGCAGGGTGTTAACACATAAAACTCACATTCTGTTCCTAGAAGTCCCTTATTATACAAATACTACTTTACAGATATTTTCTTAAAACATGCTCTCAGGCCTCTGGCCCGTCAGTGAGAGCCACAAAAAACAGACAAGTCCATCCTTTACATTTTCTTGTTCCGCCGTTCAGGAAGTTTGTGCTGAATCATCAAAGTCGGCCATTTGTGATGTCACTGAGGGCACTACCGCCTCTCGGGTTTGTGACAATCCCTTCAGCCAGGTGTTGGCTCCACCTTCCGACACTGCCTCTTTTTTTTTTTTTTTCCAAATGTTTAAGAATCACTCTTACCAGGAAGCTAAAAGACACCTAGCTAAGCATAAAGGCTGTAAACAGATGGCTAAATACGCTTTTCCGTGAAAGACTGCTTTACTGAGGCTAAAAAAACAGTCATCTAAAAAATGGGCATACCATGAGACCTTTAATTTTACTCTCCTGTAGGGAAAAAAAGCTGAGCCAGGCTGTTCTTCCTTCCAGCCAGTCAAAGTCGTCATTAGCGGATCACTCTCGACGTGCTCAGTGTGGAGGCCCGGTCTTCTTTGTGCTAATTGCTGCCTTTTCACCTCTGTACATTTTCCCGTTAATTGTTGCACACTGTCAATGTTGATTGCCCACCATGTGGCAGCTCCCTACAGAGACTTGCTTGACTTTTTTTTTTGGTTCGAATATCCCATTCCCACGTCATGAAAGCCGAAAGCCTGGAATTTCTGAAGGGTAGGAAAAAAAAATAACGCTGCTCAAGCTTGTTTGCGCTACCTGGTTACACATCATTTGGTTTCCCAACTCAAAGCCCAAAAGTGTTTGTTTGAGAGAAAACACAGCTCACGGTTTGCATCCACCTCAGCGAGTGCTGGTTTCGGAGCGGCCGAGTAAGCAGTTGTTATCTTATGATATAATTCCAAATGAGCGCTTTTGTGTTTTTTCGAGGGTGCTCATTTGGGCCATTTTAAAGCCACCCTTGGCTAATGTCTGGGATGAGAAAACTGCTGTTGTTGATCAACAGCGATGCCACAATGTCAACGTCAGCGGATCTCGCAAAAAAAGCAAGCCAAAACCGCCCCGTTTACCGTAATAACCCCCGAGACTTCTCTCCCCGAAAAGGCTCCCAAAAGAGATCCGAGCCGCGACTCGACGGCCCATTTCAAAGGACGTTGCATCAGTTTGCGTTTCACGGCCTGTTTAAGACAACTCTGGCTACAATCAATGTGGGTTTTTTTTTTATACATTTGCATGTAAAGGCAGCAAACAGCTTGTTTTTATTTAGGGTTGAAAAAAGGAAAAAAGCTGTGTGGTTGTGGTGTACGAGTCACTATTACTGGAAAGCATGTTTATGTAACCAGCCGAATGACGGATTTCTAATATTAAGCTTTCAAGCCGGGCTCCGTATTCCGTAACAAAGGGGCCTTTTATAACACACCAGGTATGTTAATAACGGATTACATCCGCCCCTATTGAGGAGGGAAACTAAATCTCGGGATGTCGGTGCTCTCCGTTGACTCTGAGAGAGTTTCCAGCGTGCCGACGGCAGGCGGATGACCTGCAGCCGTCCCGCTGTGGCGTTGACCTTTGGCGGCGCAGGAAGTGCGGTTAAGCTTGTAAATCGCCGTGAATGCGCCGCACGCACAAAAAGCACAAACAACGGACTGACAGCTCGTTGTCGAGCGGCTGAGCGGGAGGGGTCAGCGGTTTTCCAGCGATCGGCCGGGCTCACCGTGTTTGCGTTCTACCTCGCCGGAAGGGAGGTGGTTCAGATGCCTCGCATTCACATGCAAGCATGTTTTGAAGTCGCTGAGCATAAACCGTAGAAAATGTTTCCCTTGAACTCTTAAAATCTGATAGTTTTGGGAAACTCTGTGCTGTGTCTGATCCCTTTGGTTTGACATCATCTCTGTTGTACAATGTTTGTTTGTGTGGCTGTTATCTCCTAAGCAACAGCTGACGAATGGCAGACAAAACCAAAAAAAGTGAGTTCAATCTTTCTAGTTATGGGAAGCCTTGTAAATACGCCACTGGGACTGTGTTGACTCACCCGCTATGCTGATGACACGAGACATCAGGCGGTACTTTGTAGTATTTTAGTGACTTTATGTGTGATTCAGATTCAGATTCATTTTATTTGCCATTGTGTAAAACACATAGGAATTTGTTTCGGCAATGGCATGTGTGCATTTCAGTTCTTTTTTCACAAATATCACGTGTGAGCGTATTGTGTAGAAGTGTCTCAGCTACACACCGTCAGTCCACATGTGGGACTGACCTCGTACCTTGCGTTGCGCAGTTGTTCTTTCAGGACTGCTTCTGATTGGCCAGCATGACCAAAAATTACACTCCACACATGCGGTTGCACTTGTGAGGCCGTTTTAAGGCACCGTCACAAATGCACGAGGGGATGAAGCCTTTTGAAATCAAACAAACAGAAAACAGACTGTCGTTAATCAAAGTCGCTCCCGCGATCGTCTTTTTTTGGAAGCGCTGCGGCACCATTTTTCAAACTCGAACCCACTCCCTTTAGTTATGCTCTCCATGTAAATCTGCACGCGTGAAGTCGCAGTGGTGGCTGATAGTGTTTGGTAATTACCCTAAATACACAAGCTCCGACACTGACAAAAGGTTGAATAATTCATACAAGGAGCCGTGAGATCAGTTGTCACTTCTCAAAGCCGGAACGGATGAGGTCTCAGATTTTTAAACGTCTGATGTTGAATATTCACAATATTTGGATGTGTGTGTATGTGAGGGACTACTTTGGGAATGTATGCCATGGACGGCAGCAGCGTGGCAGCGCTTGGCATCGAGTACCTCCGAGGCTTTTAGAATCACTTAGTCACATCCGTGGCCCGCAGAATAAATTGTCCTCTTTCCCCTCCGATGGAAAACACAATGGCATGCCGGAACAATAGCCTGCAGGACGCTGCATCTTCTCACAGCAAGCCACTCAGCGCTGCTCCATCTCCCACAGACCCATTTCTGTGGGACCCTATGAATTCCAATATCATTGAATGGAGGACAGGATCGCAAAATGGACCAATAAAAATGAAATCTAGGGAGGAATACCATGGTTTTTGACCATTTCCACTGAAATTCTGGTTCCAGGAGGGAAAATGAATGTTTATATTGTTAGAACATCCCTGCTGAGGGGTTTGTTAACAATACAAGTCCGTGATTTAGACATGAAACTGGGAACCGTTCCCAAACAAAGAGTTACCAACCAATTTTCAAGTGTCAGGTTTCGTATAAATTTTTTTTTTTTTAATCAACATAAACTTAAATTCCAACTAATTGAAATTGAAAATACATTTTCTGGAAGGGTTTCTGGTAGTCTTGAACCCAGATGACAAACAAAAAGTAGAAAAGAAGAGTTTACAACAATAATCGGATTTGGGGGATGAAACAAACCAAAATGTATGGTCTATTTATCTGATATCTCAGTGTGCTTTAGCTCACTTGCCCCTTAAGAATCTCATCCCACTCTTGTCACCGAACCAAGCAATGAACTTGCATCGCTCTCACACAATGCCAGCCGTCTAAACAGAGATGCTCTGAAATATCCATCCGTACTGACGGACAAGCAGGGCAAGCATCCCAAAAGGAGCTTACCGAGTTAATACATCCCCGAGAACGACAAAAGGTCTCCGGTGACTCTGGTTAGCGGCGCGCGGGCATCTTTGGGAAGCGGGTACACAATGCAAGCATTGGAAGTCCGGGGCTGGCGGATTGTGTGCGGCGACGCTCTTCATTGTCATGCAGGAATCCCGCCGCGGGGCTCGTATCAATTCTCATGTAAAGTGGCCATTCATATTCAAACAATCGGCTCGGGATGGAGGGTTGCGGTCCGGGGCTTTGTCGAGAGGCGATACAGTGAAGAGGGAAGGAAGACGTTGCCCTGTAAATACTCTGTTAACGCGTCACTGACGAGTGTTCCACCGTAACAAAGACACTCGGGAGTCTCCCGATCAGTGGACAGACGTCCGACATCTTCTCGCTTAAAAAATGTCTCCGTCTGCGCATCAAAGGCTCACACGTGCTTTTTTCGATCGTTGCGTCGCAGAACCACAAACAAAAGTGCACCAGGCTCAAGTTTCCCTATTGTTGATTAGCATTGGGCTTCCTCCCTAATCCCACTCAGGCTCTCCATCATGATCCTCTTCGGCGAGGACGAGGCTCTGATCCGTTTGTTCTCGTCGTTGATTCGATCCGAGAGGAACACATTATTTCAGCGAAGCTGATGTTTTCCGTTTGGGGAACACGCGGCTTCGTGCTCGTCGCCAATTAATACTCGATCGAGGATCTTGTTTTTTTTTTTTAACATCCTCGTAGGCACAGTGCAAAGATAGTCATTTCATCGGGAGGCAAGACAACGAATTGCTGCATATTTGGACTGGCTTTCGGTGTATCTAGGATGTTGAACAAGCCATGTAAGATACATGAAAGGCACTGCATGAAACAGTAATATGGATGATAAATAAATGATGTACTTGTCAATTTACCCTCAAACATTGTCACATGCACTGTGAAATGCCACACAGTGCTGTCATTCACACTTTTATGAATTCACAGTCGCCACATGAAATCCCTGAAGCCTCGTATATACATTTTCTTTTTCCTGTGACATTAAACTTGAAAATCCAGATGAATGCATTTGGCTGCTCCAGTGTTATTGGCAAGACTTTTTGACAAAATGTCACTCTGTCTTTTTTTTTCCTGCCCTTGTCCTGCTTTGCTGGGGGAAAGAATTGAGGCCCTAGTTTGGGGTTTTGCAGTTATTGACCGTCTCATTACGTTCTTTACTCTCGACGCGCAACTCTGAGACCCTTTGTGCGAGGCAGAAGAGGCTTTTCTTTCCTTTCTCTCTTTTAAGTGCCAGTTAGCATCCGAGTGGCCCACAGGGCTTCCAAGTTCCACCTTACATAATCTACTTAGCGTCTGCAAGGTTTTGCGGGGGACTTGTCAGAATCTGACAAGTCCCCAGAGTGGTGTTGTTATTGTTTTTTTGTTTTTTTTTCAGTGTTTTATCAAATCTGTTTTTTTGTCTTTGTTTCTTGCTTGTTTTGTTGGCAGAAAATCATATTACATGAAGTGAAAACTTTCAACAGTAATTATACCTGGTAAACTTGTACAAGACTTTCCCCTTCGGTTGTACGTCACGTGGAACGGTTCCAGAGTTTGATGGCCATATTTCACATATCCATTTTGTAAGGAGTCCATACAAAAAATTGGACATGGGGAAACTTGGGAGCTGCCACTAACACGTTCAAGTGGAGCAACGGCAACAGTAAAGGGCTTCCTGTTGGTGTGAGGGCCAATGACAGGTGCATGTACCTGCTACATGGCTAGCTGTGATGTGCTTCAACATTCTTTTGCCAAAGCATCTCACTAGGAGAAATTGTACGAACATTTTTTGGCCTCGTGTTGCCACTTTGCTCAGTCATGACAGATAACTTGACTTTGCATTTGAATAAAAATAATTCCACTGCTAATCTATTTAGCACTAGCTAGGCTTGCTTAGCTTCCTGTGTTCTTCTTCACTGACCAGCTGCAGACTTGCAGCAGTTTCTTCCTGCTTTCAAGACTTTTGCAAGGAAGCCGATTGGCTATAAAATAGACCAGGGGTTGAAGCATTGCAAGGTTCCTGAGTCTCCGATTCAGTTGTCACTTGTTGAATGGCTTCGTGACGTGGGGCCAAGCCAAAGTCAGTCGGCACCTGAGTCCCATCGGAAGGTTAAAACAAATACAAATGTTTTTCTTTTTCCCCTTCCTGGCCTGTAGGCTTTTATTTTGACAGGCGGCTGAATAGCCGCAGGAAATCAGGAAGAGAGAGAGAGAGAGAGAGAGAGAGAGAGACGGAGGGAGGTCTGGAATCACCCCTCCCACACAACCCTCCACCAACCCCTCCAGTGCTTATCAGACATCTGACGTGCACGCGGGCCAGTGCCACTCTGCCACATTAACACTGCAGCTCCGCTGTAAACAAGTCCCGCTGTTGACCAAGCCATCTTTTTTTGTATATCTGTACAGCGACTTCCCCATTGGCCATTGTCTCCGCCCTGAATGGGAGCATGGAGATGCCCCTCCCCTACCCACCGAGCCCCATTCACCGCCACCTCATTATGGCATGTCTCTCTCTTTTTCTTTTTCCTCTCTCCTTCCCTCCCAAAACTGTGGAAAAGACTGTAACAGGTTACCTAGGCAACATGTAGAACCACCGCTGCGAGTTTTTCTCTCCCCCCAAACCCCCCCCCCCCCCGCCTCCCCTTCAGCGGCGTGCTCTCTCTCTCTCTCTCTCTCTCTCTCTGATCCCGCTGGACAATAAGTCCTGTGGCAGGCCATCGGCTGACGAGCCTGTTGCGGTAATCGTAGCGACAGGATCAGGCGCCGCTACTCCGTCGAGGCTCCCCAGGTGTCGTTTATCGACGGGCGGCTCAGCGCCCTGCTCCTGTAAATCCCACCACCACCACCGCCCTCTGATCTCCACCTTCATGTCCTTGCGAGCCCCCCCTCCCACCCCCACAGGATTGGACGGCGGGCAAACAGTAGAAGTAGGTCAGAAATGCTGGAGCGAGGACTGAGGCCCCTGGTAGCTCTGTGAGACCCCCGCTAAATACCAAGCCCTCGGAGGAATGCATTATTATAGATGAAGACGTTTGGTCATCCAATCCTCAGGGGTTGGATTCGGTCCCAGCAACCCACCCCCACCCCCACCCCCAACCCAGGAAAACGCTGACTCGGCCAAATCCAGGCGTGCCTGCAGGCTCTCAGCTGCTAATTCGCTCCTAACTGCGTGTCACGTATCCTCCCTCACTGAAGGTCAGAGGTCGAGCAGGGCGGGGGTGGGGAGGGGGGTCATTCGTCTGGTTTCAACAGAGGAGGAAAAGGCCGGGATGAGTAGGGGGGGAGCAGGGGTGGCCTGTGGTTAGGTGTGTGTGGATGGTGTAGGGGAAGAGAAGTGGGGGAGACACCCGCAGCGTGCTGGGGTTGGAAGTCGTCATTAATTCTGCTGTCACCCGGTGGAGAGGCTGGTGGCCGGGGGGGTGGAAGAGGGGGTTGGGGGGGATGTCAGGACCGTCTGTGGGATTTTATATTTACCCCTGGAGTCCAGAGGCAGCAGCCTTGCACTGTTAATTATGCAATGAAAGCTCCATAGGTCTCCAAATAACAAAAGCATATTTAGCCTGCTGTTTACAGCCACCTACAAAAGACTCAGTCCCCTGCCATTGCTTTGTTGCAAAAGAACTCCTGGCGTGGCAGTGGGGTGTGGTCTGGGGGTAATTCCAGCGCCCCTTGTGACATCACAAAGAGCTGACAGAAGCCATCGAGTGCACCACCAGTCGCAGCCCTCGTGAGGGGTTCCCGCATTCGCCTCCTTTTGCGTAAAGTGAAGTTTACGATGAACTTCAAGATGTCAAACATATTTTCTACGTAGCAGCTCCAGAAAGGACCCGGTGTTTGCCTCTTGTCTTTTTAAGGAAGAGCAACAAACAGACAGACGAGCCAATGTAGGTCACGGTGGCACCGAGCAGCGGCGCTTGTTTAGTTTGTTCAGGGCCAATCCAGCTTCACCCGGATGTGTCTCCGGATGGAAACTCTATTTTTCTTTTCCAGGTGTTAGTCACATCCTTTTTTTTTTTTTTTTGTCGTCATCCAGTCTTTGATTTCAGAGTCGAAGCCCGTTTGAACGAAGCACAGATGACTTTGCTGATAGATTTTTCCACAAAACCGGCTGTAAAAACGGCATTCGCAGCAGCGGCATGTGTGTGTGTATGCATGCTCTCCCTCTCTCCCCCTCTCTCTCTCTCTCTCTCTCTCTCTCTCTCCCTCTCTCTCTCTCTGACTCTGTCTCTCTCTCCCACAGCAGAGTTGCTGACAGAGGCTCTTTGTTGGGCCCCGGGTGGGGTTGAGGTGCAGTGCCGGGTCGGGCGTTCCTGATTAGTCCTCATTGAAATCCTATAGGACGGCTCATTTACATCCCAGCCGCTGAAATCCACTGGTGACCTCGGCGGTGAACCCGGCGGGTCTCGGTTCTGACTGACAGTGTTTGGTAAACAAAGGGAAGCCCTCGTGCGCGACACGCTGGCCTGGCCCAGGACCCGGACACGGTGTCAAGTGGCGGCCCGGTGTTTGTTTTGACGGAGCCTCAGCTGACCCCACACATTTTTTTATTTTTCGTTGAGCGAACGCTGACAACTCAGACGACCGGTAGATTGTCCGCTAACTTGACCACCCCCCCCGCCCCCCCCAACCCCACACACACACACAAATAAAAGTCATAGTGCTTGATTTAGAGGAATAGTTCACATGGTTTTCAGCTGGATTGATCTAATATGAGTCTGGTTTCCATCTCGGTTTGACCCAGATCTTTTCAGAATGAAGAGGCGGGCGGAAATGCAAATTAGCCCTCCGGGGCAGATTTGTTTTTTCGCAAACTCTGGGCTGTGCAAATAAAGTCCGATTTATTGATTGACGCGCAATTCCGTCAGATGGGCTGCGCCAGTTTTTTTTTTTTTTTGCGGCAAAGGCTGCAGCAAAGGCAAGCGTGATTGCAAAAAAAAAAAAAAATAATAGAGCAGCCCAGAAACGCAAGCGATCGCTGTGGCAACACGTAGCTGCAAGCGTGCAGCAATTACATTGACGTGCGGCTGGGTTAAAGTTGCGATTGTTCTTAAGTAGGTCGAGCGGCGGCGAAGCAATTAGTGGCGTAATTAACGTAACGCGGCCCCATTGTGTGCCGCCGCCAAGCAGCCGATGTGTGGCGTAACTTGCTCGGAGCCGGTTGATAAGTTGATAAATTCAGTGTTCTAGAAGTCCGATAAAGCCGGTTGTACTTTCACTGATTTTACGACTTTATGGCTTTTAAAGCGGCTCTAGGTAACTTTCCGAGCATAAAATTATGATTCCAAACTTGGTAAAGCACTAGATAAAGGATTAATAGGATCAACGGTGCCGCCTCAGCAGCGAGGGGGGGGGGGCTGTGCTGGCTGTAACTGCACTGCGTAACTTTCAAGCGTGACCCGACACGCCGGACGAACCACTTTACAGCAGTCTTACATACTACTATTACAAATACATAAGATTGTAAAATGACGGAGTCGAACCCAATGAGTAACCTCAATGAAAGACAAAGTAATAAAAGTGTTGAACCTTTGCTACAACGTTGTTGTCATAGCATACTTGTAGCAAGCTCAAGTTACCTAGAGCTGCTTTAAAGGCGTGTAACTCTTTTGTTATACAAATTGAATATCATTAAGCTGATAGAAAAACACGTAAATATGACACTGATTTGACACAGGATCATTATTTATATCATTCTTACTTCTCTCTTAGTTGGTAAATGTCTTTCCTTCTTACTCTTTGCCAATGAATGCCTAACGCACAGAGCCAAAACTATCCTGAACGGCTCTTTTTTTCACCATGACGATGACATTCTATCCTTTTCTGATTCAAAACTTCCCCCCAAAAAACTACACATGAAAAGAAGAACCTGTAGATGACTAGCAAGTTGTTTTGTTTTTTTTAAAGAATTTGATGCATATTTTAATTTCTGCACGAATGCAAGTCGGTGATAAAACCCTGTGATGTAGCTCGTTGGCTTGTGCAAACCCACCATCGGATCCCCCTGCACCCCCGCACCCCCGCGCCCTCCCTGCACTGACAAGAAGATTTTGTTGATGGAACTTGAAATGAACTATGAAAGCAATCACAGGAAATGAGTCTTCTCCACTGAAAGGAAATATACTGAAAGCTCACAGTTTCTCCCAGGGGGCGAAATGAAAATCTGCGAGTCATGTGCATCTCTGCCGCGTCTGCTGTCACGATGGATGCAGCACGCATGTTTTTCATGAGACATTTTTAATCAAATCTGCGGCTCATTCTTTTTTTCTTTTTTTTTTTACGTCGAGGAACCCTTTTTGTTTAGTTTCACTCTGAATTAGTAATTGTGTTTGGCTTGGACAACTGATACGCAAGACTCACATGCTGCCTCATGTTTTCAAAGGGAAAAAAAAAAAACAGGAAGTTGAAAACAAAGCGAGAGATGTACGGGCCGGGTCAAAATCACATGGTTGTCTGTGAAATGGAAACAGGATTTGATGCACATGAAGGTTTGATTCCCTGTTTTTTATTAGTTACTGTTCTCACAATTCCTTCCATGGGACACTGAAGCACTGGAAATGAAGGTTGGCAATAATAATGCTAATATTCCATGTTCCTCTCAGGAGAAGATCCCTCGAAATGTAAATAAATTCCCAGTCAGTCAAATATCTTGTGAACACATGTTGTGGGGAGCGTTTCCACCATTGCGGTTTGGTTCACCTTGAAATATTTTTTGCTGGCCAGTCCACACTGGGAACTGTCCTCACATGTGCACTTCGCGATGATTATTTGCGTAACTGCGCACCTCCTATGTGGTTTTTGTTTGAGTTTCCTTTTTAAATGGTCTCTTGGAATTGCAGTTCGTCACCGTTAACTCGTCCTCAATGACCCGTCCCTGCTATGGCTAGCTAGCTAGCGTACTAGGTGTCACTATTGTGCGACAGTATTAACTCTGTAGGAAAAGCAACATCTCTGGCTTCCTGTTTGAATTCAACTCCTCTTTTCCCTCCTAGCAAAGATTCTTGTAAGCTAGCGAATCAGTGAGTTAGCTAACAGTAGCCCAGCCCCACTGTCAAAATGAACCCATCACTCAGTTGCTCTAGATGTGGGTGGAGGGGTGGAGTTAGTGTGCATAGCCTATTCCGAGTCATTAAAATTATCGAGTTTCCCACCACTGTTGTGTGTTTCGCCAAGCTGCATCTCAGACAAGCTGCAGCAGATACAGTGATAGTAAGAGGTTCTTTTATTTCTAGTGCGCCTTCAGTTGTTCTGAACTCAGTGTTTCTCCTTACAGTGCAGTGATGGTGTTTTTCATTTTTAAGGCGCCTCTCGCTTGTCGTAAAAAATGAACTACCGTTCAGAACGGGCAGTAAACGAAAACCCCCGCTGGACGGTAATTGGTGGAATTATGTAAAAGTTGTTGAGCTCCTGTGGAACTCCTGCTCCGCGTCTCCTTCCTGTCTGCCTCCTCGTTCCTCTGCAGGCCTCTGATAGCGAATTCGAAAAGACCTTGTCTTTTCTTTCACGGCCGTGGTGTAAAGACGCACCGACTGCTGTCCCCTCGGGAGTTGTTTTTTTTATTTTTATTGCAAGTCAGAGCTTCTATTTAACCAGCTGTAAACTTCTGCGTGCAGTTGAAGCTATAAAACTTCCCTCCTTCACCTTCACTGAGGTTGAATCCCAATGTTCGGCGCGTCGAATGAAAAAATATCCCCCCTTTTCGATAAAATGGGTCAACGGGGCGGCGCGATTGCGAACCTCGGAACCTTGGAGCTCACCAGGACTCAGACGCTGTGCTCGTTACTCAAAGGTCTACAAAGGGTCGCATGTTGGCTATTTGAACTTCAGAGGAGACGGTCAGGAGTGTAAATCACCAGAGGAGGAAGGAAATGTGGCGTTAATATTCAGCATCCAGTGGGGGTTGGGGTGGGTCGGTCGTGGGCATGTTTCTATATCTTCCATCAAAAGATGTTGAACCCCCCCTGTAATCTTTAGCAATGCCTTGCAACCGTAAATCTGACTTGATCGTTCCAAACGGGGTCAGAACTCGCACGTGTCTGGACTCTCATCTGGCCGCGTTGCACGCCGTTTCATCGTCCGTAGTTCAAAGGAAGAGCGGTGTAAATTCAGGAGGCGCAACGTCGGAGCCCCAACGTGAATGGACTGCTGTTCACTTTTCACGGACGGCGTAGTTGAAGTTAAAGGCACCGCGTGGTAAGAGCTGCTGCCGTGTGATTGGCCGATTAGCCCTTTTTGCGAGCAAGCAAATGAACATTTTTAACTAATGAAGCAGCCAGTGAGGGTATATAGGCTGTGTCTCAATTCAGGGTCTGCATCCTTCGAAGGAAGCGTCCTCCGAAGGACCCTGCCGATTTCAGCTGACTTCCCAGGATCCCAGGATGCTTTGCAGCAGCACGCAAAGCATGCTGGGATATAGAAGGACGCAAAGGATAGTAGCGGTGTATCCTTCCAATCGGCTAAAAGTAGGGCGCATTTCAAAGGCGCATTTGGGGCGTCCTTTGGATTTTTGGGAATTGGGACAAGCCTTCGCGCAGTGCTATGACGCAACTGGCCTTCAAATGCATGCTTCGAAGGATGCAGACCCTGAATTGAGACACAGCCACAGAGTCAAGTGAGCTGAGAAGTGACTCAATAAAAAGTGAGGTTGAGATCAGTTTCTACAGAAAACCAAGGTCCTGTTATAAGAATGATTTGAAAAGAATTTAATGCAGCATACAGCAATTAATAATGATTTAATCATGATGGAGAAATTCAGGTTTTGTATTAATGTGTGAAAGATTGAAAGACAATGCGGTACTGACATGACTATACCAACCGACCTCACCCGTGTCTATTTGCTGAAGGTCTCTGACTGCCCTGGGATCTTTTTGTCTTCATTTTCTAGATCATCACGAGTGAAACAAACATCTGCAATCGATGATCGAGTCCCACGTTGATGGCATCAGCCAGTTGTTTCGCTCTGGTCACTGTCCGTGTTTTTTTCTGCCAAGCAGCCGAGGCTTTTTCTCCATTGTGCGCCTCGCCCCGCGCCGCCAGTTGCACCAAATAACCCTCATTGCGAGCGCCAGGAGGCCGAATCCAGAGAAAAACAACCACTGTCCGGTGGGAGCTAGCTTTAGAGTGGAGCTAGCATTACACTTGGCACACGTCTGATAACCACAAGTGGTTCGCCGGGGGCCAGAGCCGACTGACTCACACAGAGGTTTTAATAGATTAGTAAAATATACAGTGTAATTATGGGCAACAGTCTGAGTGTAGATGAAGGGGTTGGGGTGCAGCGCTGCAACCTATAATCCCTTATTGCCGCAGAGAGAGAAAAGAAAAACAGCGCAACCTAGTGATTACGATAAGAGCGAGTTGCTCGAGTTTGGCGGCGGTTGTGCACTGAACATCTTTGGCCGTGTTAAGTTCAACGATATAGAAAACCGCTCAAAGTGGAGTTTGGAGAAACTTGGCGTAGCTCCCTGCACCGTCGCAGAGCGGGTCGCGCAAAATTCGGGTGAAATTGATTCCATTCCCGCCTCAGCCGAGAGCCGCGCTGTTTCATCTTTGGTCACGCCGGCGAGTTCAAAGGCATCGGGCCAATTTGGTGTGGAAAATTTCCGCTCTGATGTCTCCGTGCTTATCACATTTCAAACTTTCTTGGTTTCTTTCGTTCGGGGGGCGGAAGGGGAAAAAGAAAAGGGGAACGTCCTGTGAATGTCCTTGCATACTTTTGCTAATCCACGCCCACCGGTTCCTCCGGCCCCGCAAAATGTGTCTTCCCAGCAATCTGGAGGAAGTGACGGACTATGTAATCTTTCCCGGCCTCCCGATGTCTCCGGAAACCTGGAGAGCCGGTAGAGCAAAGTTTGACCTTAAAATGGTTGCAGAGGTAGAATACATTTGGATTGTCGTACTTTTTTTCTTATTACTTCTTCTTGTTTCCAGAGAGGTTACACCAATCACCAAGAGCCTCCAGTGACATAGTGGAGAGTAGAGAATGAGTGAAATTTCACTCGTGGGTCAACTAATCCCAACTACGACCAGTGAAATACATTTTTTGCAATTATATTTGTACTTATTTTCTTAGCTGCCTCACTATGACATGCTGATCAAGTCCTGCTCTAAATGGAAAAGTCCCCCCCCGCCCCCAAAGTAAAAACAGAACAAAAGAAAAAAAGTTTATTCAACAACCGGCACTTTTCTAAGCAGGTTGTCGTTCCCATCTTCACGCCGACGCCTCAGTTTTGTTCCAACGGCACCAAATACTCAAGTCAGTCCTTTAGCCGTCAGCTGTAATGAGTCTTATCTGAGCGTCGCATGGCATCTGCTTGCCTTTAAAGTGGACAAAACCCCCCAAAAAAATAAAAAAGGCAAAAGCAGTCTTGGCAGCCGGAGATGAGTCATCTTTCTGATTCCCCCGGGACGCCTCGCGCTTCCCACTTGAACACTAGCCCAGCGGAGGAGGGGGTGGGGGGGTTTGGGGGTTGGGGGGAGGGGGGTGAGGAACCATCGGGATGCTGCGCTGTCGAGAGGACGCCGTATCACACGCCGCCGTGATTTGTCCGTCTCAGCGGGGCGTCGACGCTGGATTATATGATCTGGTGCCATTAGAGCGCTTTAAGTCAGCGTGTCGCCCAGACATCTCGCCCCGCTGGGCGATAACGCTGGATTGGCTGTGTGGACTTTTTCCTTTTTTTTTAATTTCTTTTTTTATCTTTTCACAGCAGATGCTCCCAAAGCCGCAGTGAAAGGACGACGTCGTGCGGGCTTTGTTTTTTGTTTTTTTTTTGTATTTGTTTTCTCGTCTTTTTTTTTGTTGTTGTTTTTTTTTGCACGTGCCTCTGTTGCTCCCGATGAAATATTTATGCCGCGCACCACCGCCACGACCGTTTCAGGACCAGCTGCTGCAGGTGTCTTTGTAAGTCCTTCCTTTGGAGAACAAATACCATAAGAATAGGAATGCCTTTATTTATCCCACATTGGGGAAATTTGCATAGTTAAAGCAGAATATAAAGCGCAAAGAGAAGAATTTAAAAGAGTGCAGAGAGTGAATTAAAAATAAGTAAATAAATAAATATACAAATTATTTACATATCTAAACATTAGAAAAAAAAAAAATACCATAACGGTAGAAAATAATCCAGCGCCTTCATCACTGCATTCTAAATAAAGACACACACATGCGCTGAGTTTTATGAATTTACAATCAGGAAATATGTTTTTATGTTGGTATGAGAACTCCCGTTTGCAAAAATAAATGTACGACAGATTTTAACAATCGACATAGAAGGTTGGTTTTTTCCCCCTCCTACAAAGAAGTGCTGGGACTGGGATAACTGAACCGCTGGCTGTTCTGGAAGCGTTTTAGGAAATTGGCAGGACAGTTTGGGGCACTTTACGAGGCGGCAGGCAGCGCCTCATCCGAGAAGGCAGAGAGCAGCAAACATCCTGACGAGCGCAACTGATCGTTGGCACTTTGGCAAATGTTGTTTTTCGAGATTTTTGTTGTTGTTTTTTTTCTTTTGTTATTTGAGCTTTATTCGTCAAACGACTTTTGCTGCTGAGAGAAAATCACCATCAGTCAGTGTTGTTGCCATTGAGGGGGACAAATCGCCTCCTAATAGCAAAATACTTAGAAAAAATACTTAATACGAAAATACCCAATGAAATATTTAGTCCTTTATGCCAACATGCATTTTTATATATATATATATATATATATATATATATATATATATATATATATATATATATATATATATATATATATATATATATGTATGTGTAAATATATATATATATATATATATATATATATATATATATGTGTGTGTGAAGGCCCTTTTTAATCTCTTGGCCAGGAAGTGGTGCCCGGTGGTTAGAATGGCAGTGATTGGAGGTTATCACGTTTGATTGCGGCAAACAATCCCATCTTGCTCAGACAATCAAAGTCATTCCAGGTTGACTTTTAATGGGAAAAGGCAGCTCGCCGCTTCCTCCGCGCGGCCTTGATGGTACGTTTCAATGACTTGCGTCTCGGCGAAGGTGGTGATTCATTCCTCCGTCAAAAGGCCCCCGCCGCTGACAGCACTGCTTTATGCGCTCAACCTCTGATGGTAATTACTTGGGGTTGGGGGAGGGGAGAGCTGTATTTCAAAAACAGGACGGCTCCTCTGCAGATGTTTGCTACGTTAAAAATCAGAGGCCGCATCAACACGGAGCTGCTTTGCTCCAGCGGCGTTCAGGCAGGCAGGCGGCAGGAGAGGGAGGGGGAAGGGGAAGGCAGCATACAGGCCAAAACACGTGAGGAATCACTAAGCAGTCTGGGTAATTATTTCTAAATCAATATTGTGACAAGGAAGGCTCTGCGTTGCCAAATCCCGGGCCGTCAGGTTCTGAGCGGATTCATCCCGGCGGAATTCGCCAAAAGCCTTGATTGATTCCCACATGATACCTTTGTTATGACGGCCATCTGCAATGCTAACACGCTGATCCCGATCGATAGGGTCCCTCCGGATCACGCGTACCCGTGTACGTGTACGCGTGTGTTTGCGTCTGTGCTAAGTAGAGCGCAAAAATCGCCGCTTTAATTTGAACCCGGCTTCTTTGTTTTAATTAAACGGCCGCTTGTGTCGAGATAACGACGTTCACGTGGAAATTATCGGTGAATTGATAGTGTGTGCGGGGGAGCGCGTACATCATGCATAACGCAAATTGCGCTTACGGAAGCTCGACTTGACAGATGAGGCCGCGGGTATCCGTTAATGAGCCACTTGGCTCTCGCCTTTTGAACCCCGCCTCCAAGCGGCTGCGCTCACAAGCGGCACTATATCAAACCCGCTTACAGTAAGTCGCACCAGGTCCTCCTGGCCCGTTCCACCGTTTTTTCTTTTAAAAAATGACGGTGCCCTGCCCGGCAGTTTTTAAGAGTCCCCTCGTGCTTGTGAAACATTGTACGGCTCCCCCGCTGGATGGGTTTCCCGTTTAAGCTCGGAGAATGCTACTAAATTAAAAGTAGCTATTACAGACTCCTTGACTTGATTTGGACCGACTACGGGGCAAACGCTCAGAAGAAGAAGAAGAATGTGCTTCAGAGAGTCCTAAACGCTGCAGACGTGCACTTTATTTTCTGTTTCACAGCAATTACAATGCAACAGTGGCATTTTAGTGAGCCTGCTTCCACTAAACTATGATTAACAATGCAAGGGCCGTATCAAATTGCACACTGCTGTTGGTTATGTTAAATTCAGTGCACTTCAGCACAGGACCTTGCTTGCGAGTGTTGCACTAATTCCTCTGTTAAATTAGTAAAAGATGGAATGTGTTCCACCAAATAGCCATTCTGCACTAAATGAAAGTGGAGACCTTTTTTTTTTTAATTGGCGCTACTTCTTCGTCTTTTACTCGTTACTCGTTTGGAACAGTAAACAGATGCCAAAGGCAGCATCGACAACATCAATACCTGACTGAAACGTGCTTCCGGACCTAAGAGCACATTAGCTACCACGCGTCCCCAAACAATAAAATGCATGCCCACTCTACACCCCAATGTACAATCTCCTGACGTGCAATCAAACTGGATGTTTATCCTAATGTTAATGCCCGATTGAAGCGTGCCGCTGTGGCTAGAAGTGGCTAGCTAGTGCACTGACCAGCATGCTAGCACGATAATGCCATTCCATCATATGTATGTATGTATGTATATCACATTTCTAAACTATTTGAGTGTCAAAATAATCCACTGCATTACCACATACCTTTCACTGTTACTTTAACACAGTGCCCCATCTCCTGCTAGATGGCCATTTTGACACTTTTTTCTTCAGTGTGGTGCCCTGTGTGCCCGTTCGAACACATGCATTTCCTGACATTTCATAGATGTGACTTTCTTTTTTTTTTTTCAAATTTATTTTCCCACACCATTCCGCTTCCGCCGCTCGGTCGTTTCTTGCGAGACAAATTTTTCACACCCATCAGTCCGGACTCTCACCTCCTGACAAACTGCATTATGTCCGCGCTGCCTCGTCCAATCATGCACCCACCGCTACCAACCCCCTCCTCAGTGACAAGCACATGGCTTCTGTACCTGACAAAGGAGCCTGAGGACAAAGAGCGACTCCTCTGAAAACCATCAGGACGAGGGTGTCATGCTTAATGAACAGGGATATTAATCAGGAATGTAATTTGCTGCCACAGATTCAGAGCGATAGCGTTGTGCGGAAAAGAGTAGAAAGAGTCAGAAAAAGCCCTGAAGGCCTCGTGGCGTAAATCCTAGTTTAAAATAAACACAAACTGATGAGAAAACAGCTGAAAAAGGTCAGCGGAGAGGAAGCCGCTCTGCACCACCCACCTCTCTCCAGATGCGGGTTTGATTGCAGCGGTGTGAGAACAGCTGCTACCAAGCCAGCCGTAAAATCTAAATTGCGTCTTGGGTGTTTATCTAGGTAGGGCAGCGTGTGAAGGTCTGGCCGCGCACTTATCAGCAGATAACCAACAAAAGGGAAAATAAGGTACGCAACCAAGCCACCTTGTAAGTCACTCTGGTAATCGGGCCAGAGATTTAACTTGATAAGAAGGTGGTGCCGCCACTCTCTGAGTGTATTTGGGTTGAGGAACGTGGCCAGCCCTCATTCAGGAACCTAAATGGCAGGAGAAATGCTGCCTGCGCGTGCTCTGATTATTGAAATGCAGAAAGATGCTATGCCACGTCAAGCTAGCATAGGATAGAAACGTTGTTACTGCATTTTAACGGCCAAGTTAGCAACCTCAAGTGGTTATTGGTCAAGAACTATGATTCCATCAAACCTGAAATTGTAATTGCAAACCTGCAAAAGGGGTCTTGATTTTTGCTGACGTCGACTGCAGTCCACCAACTAAAAAACTAAGCTAAAAAAAAAAACAACTAAAACTGCATACGTATATATATTAAAATCAAGTCAAGTCGGTGGCAAAAAATGTTCTATCATGCACCCCAGGATGAAGAGCGAGCTCTGTTTTGTGCTGACAAATCTGAAATGGGGGATTATGTTTCAATCAAATTCCGGGATAATGACGGCGATTGGGCCAAAGCTCGGCTCGCCCGCCTTCTCTCAGTCTCAGTGCTTCAGGCACTTCAGGCGCCAGCCCGTTGCTGTGAAATTTTTGTATTCCGGTTGTGTGCCTGCGTCGTTAGCATGCGTGTCACACGGAAGCAGGTGATTCTGGGCCACAGGGTTGTAAATTTCTCTCATTGGCAGTGAGATTTTATAGCGAACCAACGAGCAGCAGCAGCAGCAGCCGTCCTTCGTCGTCGGAGAATGAGACTGCAGGTAAAAGCGGAGACAATTTCCTTGTGTGTTTCCCACTGAAGTGGACATATTTTTTTATTTGTCCCCACCCTCGTATTTTGGACTCAAACGGAATGAATGCCGCTCGCTGTCGCAGTGGGAGCGACATCAATTATGACTTTGCCTCTGCTTTGCAAGCGGGCGCAGACATCTGCCGTCTGTACCTCCGAACGCGCGACGGTTTGCATGATTAATAGCATTATTTAGCATAAATCACAGCGCTGAGAACAGTGGGTAAAAATGGCCGACCTTTGCGCTCTTTTTCCCCTAGCGGTCGCCCGCTTCGTGAGTCCAACTCATGCACACCCGACGAGGAGTGAACCGAATAGTGTCTTTTGTGATTTTTGGTGGTTGTGGGGGATTTATTTTTACTTAATCCAAATAATCTCCCTCCGCGGTATCACATGCATTATCGATGCCCTGACACATATTGCTGGCATTTTGCTTGCCGACGGCATATCTCGAACGGGGTTATCTGTCCCCCACGGGGGCGCTCCCTCCGATAACCACATGGCTCCGCCTCGCCTCCGAAATCCCCCCTGTGATTGGCTGAGTGGGGTCTCTGGCGCACTTCTCCTCCCAGTTTCCACCTCCTAGCGTTTAAATCCGTTCCCGTCGGCCGCGTCTGAGGTGATATGAAGTTCATTTTAGGATTAGGGCTCAGCCCGGAGGTGGCCGGCGACATAACTCGGCTTGTTAACAAAGAGAATTATGAACCTTTTTGAAGTCCCAGCTCGCGAGGAAGCATTCAATATCCAGCTAAAAGAGCCACACCAGGACCAGAACCGAGGCTCCTTTCTGTCGCAAATTCCCAAATCTGCCACACAGACTTTTCTGTGCGTAACCTTGTGTGTGTCCGTGGAAGTGCTCGGACAAACGCCTGCAGGTTCTTCGCCAGGCCGAGACGGTAATGAAAGGCTTTTCACAATGACACCCAATACGTGGCACATCCAAGTGTGAAGTCTGCATCAATACCGCAGCTCATGGCTCTCGCAGGGAGGTCTTGTTTTTCATGTATTTGATTTTTTCTTTTTTTTGTAGTGTGACCTCTGTCCTTCTCGATGCGATCAATGCAAAAATGACGGACCTCGTCCAAGTCGTGTTGTCACGTTCCCCTCAACTCCCCCCACCGGGTTCTTATGGGATTAGTCGCCGGTGGGCTGGCGCTCTATGCGGCGCATGTAGCCGTGTTTCAGCACCAGCCAATATTTTAATCATTACCGGTGGATCAGGAGACCCTGCAGGCTGTCCATGTCCTCTGTGTGGGATCTTCAAAGGAAAAAAATAAGACATTTTTCCAACGTGCTATCCATTTTCAGTCGCTGTAGGTGCTAGTGCAGCCACTGCTTGGGTTTTATTCACATTTTGATGGAAACTTCAAGCAAACTTGATTGACGTTTGCTTCAAGCAAAACTTCACATTTGCCCTAAAATCATAACGACTGCCTGCAATTGGGCAGTTTTGCAAAAATCCGTGAGGTGACACCAGTGGCGGCAGTAATGCACTTCCTTGTACAATTGTTTCCTAACCTATTGTCACTGTGCCAGTGTGAGGTGGGGCTTGATGCTTGGCTGACCTTCCCTGCTGACCTTGCACTGTCTGGTCACCAACTGGCTTCAAGAGGGAATGCGGCGCGACAGAGGAGAAACACAGCCTGCCACAGACATACCTGACCAAGATTAATGACACATTAGGTATTCATCATTATTCCCCCTAACAGCAGTCAGATATGGCCCCGGGCCAGAGCTGCTGCTCCAGAACCCACTGAGGGGAAAATATGTGAGCACCTGGCAAATGTTCCCAGATACTTTTTGAGCGATTTGAGCCCTGAATGAGAGTGCTGTGTCCAGCAACTCCTACCTGGTGTCTTGGCTGCCAGACAGCTGGAGTTCAGCGAGGTCCCAGGAGGGATTCAGGCAAAATTACACCCCCCGAAAATTGTGCGTTATGCAGTCCGTGTAAACAGAAGCACAAACCAGCATACATGATTTCCTACATTATTTCTTCTGTTTCATATTGCTTGTGATCGCTTCTGAAAACCGTTGTTCAAAGCATTGTTGCTTCACTTTTTGACATCTCATTCCTTGCCGTCTCTTGCATGCAGCAAAATAGTGGCCCATTGTATTTTTGTCCCAACGTTTCTGGGTCACCGGTAGGTACGATGGAACCGAGGTGTAACACATCCGGTATAATTTAGAGGTACTAACCCACGATTTACTTGCCTATATAACACTGCCATTGTATCCTTCATCGCCTTGAGCTTGACTGCCAGGTGGCCCGTGCCTTTATGCTAGCAGCAGGTCCTGTGCTGAGCAAGCAGTGGCCCCTTCAACCCTCTTGTTATCTATTCTTGCAATTGTCAAGAGATGAGGGCCAATGGAGCCCCTGCGCCGAGAGGTGGTCGCACTTTTGGATCGGGGGTAGTCGTATTGTTCCAGTCGGCTAGAGAGAGGTAATCACATGGAGTGGAGGGGGGGGGGGTGTCTGTCTGCCGGCTGGCTCTCCCCCGTAGGAACATCTGCCTCTGAGGCGGCAACAGATGCAGAGGCACGGCAGAAAAAGACGGGGGGTGGCGGCGGTGGGGTTGGTAGCGGTGGGCTTTGGTTTGGAGAATTTCCCCCCTGACTCAGCGCCAACACTGTGGGGTTTTAAGTACGAGCCACCTCCTTTGTTCTGTTGCTGATGGCTTTACACCTGTGCAGTGTTTCCTCGACGCCGTCCCCTCTGTTCCGGTGAAAGTCACTCCGAAGAGCGAAAAAAAAAACACGAGCTATCGCTGAATTTGGCAAAACGGGGGGAAATTAAATGGATCACCCAAGTGCGGAGCAGGTAGGAATGCAGAAAATTACATCAGCTATAATGAGAAGAACATTAGTCGTGCACTTTCGGCCCATTCCATGCGCTGCCGACCGGGTTTTCCCCGTCTCTAACAGCCTGAAAATTGCTATTTATCAGGAGGGGCATGCCGTTACACGCGAGGCATTGGATTAAAATAACAATTATTTGACGCAGGGTTGTGCCGTTGATTGGCTTCACCCCGGCCCCACGCGCCATCTGCTCATTGACCGCGCCCCTGACTTGTGCCCGGCGCTTAACGACACACCTCCACCTCTGCCACCTCCGCCAGTGCGCTGCTATTAAAAGATCCCCATGATCCAATTTTCCGCTTCCTGGCGACTTTGGCTTTATTTTTAGCCGCGCTCGTTGGACAGCTGCTACCGCTGCAGGCAAAATGGGTTTTGCAGTTTGGAAAAGATTGGCTCCATTTCCTGCGAGATTTGTTTTAATTACTCCTGTTTGATTAAAGAACCATCGAACGGGGTGCATAACAAACGCTGTTGGCGTTTTGCATCCCATAAAACGGATATAAATTCCACTTGGACAAATTTGGTTCCTTTGCCGTCTCTGTGTCTGTGCTCCTTTGCTGTGACTTGGTTCCCAGACTTGGTGGTTCTCCGGAGGGGGAATCAAAAGTTCAACGAGAACTGTGAAGACTTCGGTGTGTTTGGTGGTTCTTGGGACTTTCAGCCACTCCTTGAAATCCCCCTGAACTCCGAGGTTCACACTGCTCTCACATCTGTTGGAATCCAACACGGGTTCTTTGACATACCGGTGCCTCGGATGCGATGCAAACATTTTGACACAGTGGAGCTGCTTTTATTGACCCTCGAGCTTGAATGTTTGAAATATTTTACATTCATCACTGTGTTCAAACTGTAGAGAAACACAACTTCGCTCGACTTTGTTGCTCCGCTCCGCCCGTATCGTCCCGCTCATCTGTTTGACACGGAGGTGCCGTGAGGAGTCGAGGTCCTATCTCTGACTGAAGTCTGGTGTGGACACTGATCTGGCCCCGGACCACCGGGCCTCCAGCGGTGCTTATCAGCCTTTATCGCCTTCAGCACCAGGCCGCGCTGCTCCGTATCTCTTATCTTTATACTGCAGGATGGAGAGTAACACAGGCTCTGGTCCAGGACGGGCTGAAAGCAGGATATCAGGAGCACTGCTTCCTGTGTCTGGGACACAGAGTCAGTGTGTGTGTGTGTGTGTGTGTGTGTGTGTGTGTGCGTGCACGCGAGTGTGTGTTTTTTGGATGGGCATGTTGTGTTTGATTAGAAAGCCTTTGTGTTCACACCTTAATTTTGGAAAGAGGAGATATGGTTTTGCACAATAATGTAAATAATGATACAGACTATATTTTACACTCTATCTATCTATCTATCTATCTATCTAGCTAGCTAGCTATCTAGCTAACTATCTTTTCCCAGACGATAAAACTGCGAATTTCGGCCGTTCCAACAGCAGAACATCACCGCGACGAGGACTCGAGATCCACCCAACCGAATCACTCGTTAACAAAATGGTCCCTCACTTCCTTACGCCTCACTCTGTTTTGTGTTGTCGCGATAACTGTGTGTTACTTCCCCCCAGCGAGTTGTCCCACGCTGTGTTTAAGGCTCCCGAACACTCGGCTGAAAGTCAGCCGCCGACGCGTTGATTCAGACGGGCACCGATTTTTTTTTTTTCAAATGTGTCAGTGAGCGACGGTTTGCCGTGCCAGAGATTTTAAATGAATTCAGAAGGAAAGCCAGGACGCCACAGGCGTGAAATAAGCCCCTGCTTGTGTCTCCCTGTGCTCGTTTTAATGTTTGAACACCATCGTGCTTTCTTCTGCTGCCGGCAAGAAAGAGAAACTGGCGCCTCTGATGGCATCCTCGCTGAAAAAAACAACAACAACAAAAAAAACAACAAAAATAACAGAACACAACTTGCAATTTGTATAACATCACCGCCACCTAGTTTTTGATTTATTGACGAGTGAGCTGGCCAATGAGAGCTTTGGGGGCAGATCGGGGCCGCTGACTGACCTTTCTGCCACTGGTGTGAACCGTGATCCATACGGCAGATGACTCATTACAGAAAACCACAACATTTCATGACCTTTAACAAGATAAATGGGAGGTGCCAAATGTCAGCGTCAACCTGGGGCAGTGTTGTGGTATCGGCTGTGAGATTTCCGATGCGCGCGAAAGGGCAGAGGTCATGTTTACCCTCTCTGACGGGGCAAACGCCGCTTCATTACCGGACTGGGCTATAGGCTGCGTTTGCACGGCATGCGCGCAGCGAGTGACTCAGAGACTCGGACTGAATCAGCGGGTCACGCGACGACTCGCCGCAGGGCTCCAAAGTTCCGCTCCTCGCGTGTCGCGCTCGCTCTCAAACTGCCCCCACTGGAACAGAGGCTGCGATTTTATCGGAGGTCAAACAGCTTTTGACCTTTTGGCCTTTTAACCAGAGTTGAACTCCGCAGAACTGCGACATCTAGTAGTGAAATGATACCGCATGCCATCCCTTTAATTCTTTTTTTTTTTTTTTTTTTTTTTTTAACAGGAATGGGGTACATACCTTGTTTTAGTTGCTGCAAAAGGTTCATTTTCAAAGACGTGTTTTTTTTCAACCCACATTAGAGCCTCACCCGAAAACACAGCCATGCAGTGACACGTCTGAGCCCAGACTCTTGCCGCTGTGTTTACACGGTGCTAGCGTTGACAGCTAGTCGTGAGCGTTTGTAGAATCTTGCTAGGTGACGCTGCATTTATTACGCATTAATCCTGCCCTGCCGTGTATATTGCTGGCTGAGGAGATTTTAAGACACTGGAAAAGGATGCTGCTTGTGCTTTTTTCCTTTTATTTTATTTTTTTTTTTTTTTTGAAGTGCCTTAAATCTTCGCCCCTATTTGATGCTCTTACCTGATTGCTTCATTGTCAAAGCTTGTCATGTTTGGACCATCTCTGTCTTGAGACACTGGCTGCTCAGAGTGCTGTCAAAAAAAAGCAAAAAGATAAAAAAAAAAAAAAAAAAAAAAAGACAGATTGCTTTTAAGGTAACAGAAAAAATGCATTTGTTTTATCCATGATCACAGTTGTTGCATTTGCCGATAGAGGATTACAGCGTTCTAGCCTCGAGGCTGCGGATGTCTCTTTTTAGCCCTTCCGAGTCCAAAAAGGGCAAACAACAAAATACCAACACACACACAAAAAACAATATTGCTGATCCTCCAGACCTCACACTCCCACACAATGCACCGCTGAGCCACAGAGGAAGAGTGTTGGATGTAACCGCGGCACCCCAACCCCCACCCCCCCTCCCCTACCGATAGATTAGTGCGCGCACAATTGAAACGGGTCATTTGCCGCGGTCGTAAGGTATTTTTATTGTTGGGAGTATCCCGTTGGATTTAGCCTGATCTGTCTGCCCTCCACATTCTTTCCAAACAGCGTTAAAAAAAAAAGGAAGAAAAAAAAGAAAGCCGGGCTCTGGTTGGGGGTTGGAGTTGGCTCGCTTTAGGGGTGCAGCACCGTTCTGGTCTGTTAACTCGGCTAATTATGTTCGGCAAGAATGAAGGAATAAATAAATGAAGAACTATTTTCACAAGTCAGGATTTGGGTGGTTTGGAGGGGAAAAGTGGGGCCAGTGAGACTCTACGGCATGTGCGACACACAACTTCGCGTGTGTGTTTGTGTGCGCGTGGCGCGCGCCAACCCACGTGCGCTCATGTCCTGACATTTCAATTTTTTTGCATTAACCAGCGTTCGGGGGAAGGGCGTCGTTACCGCTAACAGGATGCTAAAGTCGTGTTCACGCCTCGGAGCTCCCGCGCATCGTAAAAGCAAAAAACCCAGCGGCTTATCGTTGCCTTTTGAACATAAAGCTCTCACCGCTCCAGAGGAGGCCTCTTAGACAAAGGCGCTCGTGGCGAGCCGAATTGCTCATAAAGTTTTTGGGGTTTTTTTTGTCGCAGGGCATCGCGTCCAAATTGCGGGATTAAAAATCTCAGAAATCCTCCTCTCACGTTGCACACCCGCTTTCAAATCTTTGTTTTTCATCCAAGGTTCCAGTAGAATACAGATGACACCAATCGGCTATCGGAAAAAAAACCTTGCTATATGTTGAGGGAACAACTTGTTTAGCCCTCTGTTTGCAACCCCCTGCAAAATGTTTGTGTTTTGCGTATGTTTTTGGTGCTAAATGGTGCTTGGTTGCAACTTTCACGTGTTTGGAAGGTCGTGGAAGTGGAGAACGGACAGGGAAAGGGGCCGTTGACAATAACTGGAAGATATCGGTGCCCTTTGTGACATCATTTACTCTATTTAGTCACTTTCTGAAAAAATAGTGCAAGCCGGACAGTAAAAATATGTTTTTTTTTTCTCATTTTAGAGGAGTTGATCGACATCTTGTTCAAACACAGAAACAGAATTTTGCATTATATGAGAAAAATAATTCTCAAATGTCTGAATAAATGGAACACATTTGGCTTGCCAAGAGATACGCTGGTTCATTTTGTAAAACCACGTGCAGCTTTACACCACCACAGGCACCACTGGGGGCATTTGTTTGTTTTATTCTCACGCATCAGCCGCCGCTGATTATCTGGAAGCGCCGTCAGTCGACGGGGATGAATTAGTCGGACGATTAATCAGTAATCGTCCCATCTATAGTTGTCACTTCCTCCTCCCACGGCTTCCAGCTGTCTCGCGCATCCATCAGCGGCAACGGGGTCAGAAGGGGTCAGCCTTGTATCACTGTCAAGAGAGCATCCGACAAGAAAAAGTGTCTCTCCCGCGCCGCACGGCCCTGTTTTCATCCCGGGCGTCGCAGCTTGAAATGTTCCATAAGCAGATGAACTGGGAATTATTCCCAGCTGACTGCATCCAAGCTTTTCAACTCTTGATCTACTATCTTTTCTTTCTTTCTTTCTTTTTTTTTTTTTTTTTTTAACTCAAGCTTCATCTTGTTACCAGATGCGAGATTTTGTTGGGTTCCACGACAATAAAATACGAAAGAGAGAGACAGCGAGTAAAAAGCTGATGACAGCAGCAACTTTAGCTTAGAACTCCTTTGAACATCCTGGTCGGAAAAATTAACATAAAGGATTTTTTTTCCCCCCATTCGTTGCCTGAAACCTACACGTTACAGCCCTGTTATGACCACCTTTGTAGCTTTCTTTCTTTTTTTTTCCTACTGTAGTGTCCGTAGCAGCATGTAAAATCATTACAGCTGCAATATATAAAGTAGATGGAACTGTATCAACCCCTCAATATCAACCGAAAGGTGCTTGACCAGCAATTAGTAATGTTAAGTGACGATGCCAAGTAAAAACATGTTGCTGAAAATAGAAATAAAGATTTGTTTTAACTAACTTTGAGCTAACGGTGTCATGCTATCGTTAGTTAGCTTTGTACGTCTATCCTATTCTGTCTTATCATTTGTCTCTCCTGCATTCAGTTATTTTATCACATATAACTGAGTTATGGGGTATCACATGTTTTCTTGGCATTGTGCACCCTCTCCCCCCTCAAAAAAAAATAAATAAAAGAAAATCGCTTTCAGTCTCTGCTTTTTACCTCGATGATGACGGCCAGCTGATTTCCTCAGTGTATTTATGACCATGTAGACGTAGAGGATGATTGGGACTGACTGCGTTGTTCTTCCTGATTGCGACGGCGGAGCTCACAGCAGATCTTTCCCCTACGAAGTACTCGAAATGAAAAATGAAATGAACATCCTTCCAGCGGCGGTGGTCGTGTGTCGGCCATATGTGCGGCGGCACCCGTCGTGCCGAGCCGTCTCCACTTCGCAGGCCTGGCGATCGGTCTCGACGTCCCCCCTCACGGGAGCTGTCAGCGTCTGTCAGGGCCGAGCGCCGTCCTGAGCTTTGACGGCTTTCTGATGGGGAATCGCCTCCCGCTGCTGGAACCTGCTCCGTCTTTGGCCGGCCGCCGCGTGGAGCCGTCGATATCAACGACGGGATGTTTCCTCCGAAGCTCCACAATCTGAACGCCGTGTCGAGTCAGCGTTTATTTGATTTACTTATTTATTTTTATTTTTTTCACCAAAGTCCCAGGCTGCGATCCTGGGACCGGCTTCCACGCCATTTCCACCTCCGCCTTTAATCGCTCCGCGCCGACCCCATAAACCCCTCATTTTCCCGGCTCGGTCTGAAATGGAGCGCCGGAGTGTCGTAAAGTGAAATTCCCGCCCCTGGTTTTGGCCCGTAATTTAATGAGAAAGTCGCCAGACGGCAAATGTTGCGTTGCACTTTTTCCAATTAAAAAAACGCCCGATTACGAGCCCCCTGTGGCGGGTGCGGGAAGTGCGTCGGGGGCCGTGGGCGATCCGACCCCTTTGCCTGGATGAGCGCCCTTTTTTTAAAAAGAAGTTCTTCATTATTCCCACGCCTGCAGAGAAGGGATCACGGGAGCCGAGTGCGTCAGCGGCTTTTCAGCCTGGTACGTCGAGAGGACGGTCGGAGTCGCAGTCGCAGTCGGTCGCAGGCGGGGAGCTGCTGACAGACGGATTGATGCTCTGCTCGCGTTCCCGGCCGGGTGATGAATGAATGGCTTTCCTGTTGTGGCTCCGAGCGACTGCCAGCTCGACTCCAGTGCGGAGAGAGTGGAAGTGCGACTCTCCGCACTGGAGTCGACCTGGCATCCAGTGTGACGACGTCGCTGTGAGATTCCTTCACCTCAAAAGCAAGCGGCCGAGATTGGCGAGATTACCGCAAAGTACCCGTTCCAGTTGGGTTTTTCCTGGATTGAGCAAAAAAAAAAAAAGAGACCGCAAAAAAGCATTTTGCCATTCGCCTACAGACTCATTTCCTCGCTGACTTCCTGTTTCTTTCCTCTCTCTCTCTCTCCGTACTGTTTTCAAAACCGCGCAGCCCTCGACTCGATGGGCGGCTCTTGATTACCCATCAGGCCCCTCAGCATGCAAACATCAAGTCGAGAGCCGATTACGATTCAGCGGACCTTCTTGTCTCAGCCTGATTAGCCTGATTAGCGCGGCGCGGCGCAGCCAGGCGCTATCCCCCGCTGCTAGCCCGCTCGTGCAGGTCAGACCAACCTGGCGTCGACTTTTCACGTGGGAACCGTCTCGCCCGGCGTGTCGGGAGGAAGTCGGGAGGCCGTCGGAGCGACCGTTGCGCGCGAAGCCGTCAACGACCCCCTTTCAGAAGTGCGGGAGCGCGGCCAATCGCGGACGCCTCTCATCCGTCCCCATGACAAAGAGGAGGCTCTTTGAGAAGATTGCGGCGGAAATCGGAGTCGCTTCAGGCATCAGTTCCATCTTTTCTTCCCCCGTCTTTTTCTTTTTGGGTTCCCTTTGCTCGCCGTCACCCCGGGGCGTCTCTGAGGACATGGATGCCCACGCTTCAAGAGAAGCATTGTGGGGGTGGAGGGGATGTGAGGAATGGGGGCCTAAATGGAGAGGATGGATGACCTGTCATCAGCGGACGGATGTTTCACTTCCAGCCTCCCCGACTCTGCATTCCGTCAGACTCCGGCTTCTTCTTCTTCTTCTTCTTCCTTTCTATGACACTTCCTGTTCTGTTCCGCTCCTTCAAAGACCTCCACCTCCTCTGTCTGTCCCAGCCGGACTTTTTACTCCAGCTGCGCTACGTAACGACGAGGCAGCGGCGGCATCGGAACCGGCGTTCTGAAGCGAAAGCAGAAGTGGCCTCCTGTTCCGAGGGCCCGCTCGTAAATCCTAGGCTCTTTTTTTTTTTTTTTTTATTCCACATATATATATAAATGTATAAATCCCTCTGGGGTCCACTTCATCCTCCCGCCCTCCCCCTCCCTCGCTTCACCCTACATCCAACCTCCCCAGTGGGATCATTATAATCAGTGGGATGGTGCGTATCTGTGTCAGAGCCCCTTTCACACTGTTCTCAGGGGGGGTGGGAGGGTGGAGGGAGGTTGGCGGGGGGCGGGGAGGGCGAGGTGAAAGATGAGAGGAGGAAATAAGAGGGTGGTGGCGGCGGGGGTGTGGGCGGTATGGCGCACGTGAGGGGCATTAACTATTTATGCGCCCGCTCCTTTGGCTAATGGGAATTACACACGTTTTAATTATTGATGTTCTAACCGGCCGTCTTTAGAGGAGTCGGTCCTGACAGATGCGTCCCGCTGTTGTTGTTGTTGTTGTTGTTGTTGTTTGTAGTGTTTGATGCGGAGACGCACGTGTAACTTTATTGACATTCCAGTTGCAGCCACTGGCCTTTTTTTGTTATTTTTTTAAAAATGAATTTCTCCCTGATTTCAGACGTCTTTCATTCGAGAGGTTACGGCCAGGAATGGGAATCAAATCAGGTTTTTACCTGTCGGCTTCCTCGAGTGCGTTGCCCGAGGCATCCGCAGGAGACGGGGGGGGACGGGGGGGGGGGGGGGGGGGTTGGAGGTTGGGTTTTTAGGGTGATGTATCTGCACCGGGTATCACAGGCAACACACACAACCAGTGGCAAGACGTCAGACGGCTGCAAATAGCTTCAGCGTCTGGCATCGAGGATCTTTGGGAAAATGACCCGGCAGCACCTGCACAGACAAGCATCTGAGATTTTTTTTTTTTTTTTTCTTCCTCAAGAAGGATTCTTTATCTTTTCCAGGGAGCAGATTTTAGGTGAGCTGAAACTTGGCTGCGGCTCTGCATTCTCCCTCCCCCTCCCCCACCGCCTCCTTCTCCTCCTCAGATTGGCTGCCAGCTTCGCTCCCCTCTGGTTTGGAGCGCGGCGGCCGCGGCGGTGGCGAGGAGTTGCAGCAGCAGCAGCAGCAGCAGCAGATGGCGACGGCGAGGTTTTGCTTTCGGGGCAGAGCGGAGAACAGTTCTCCCGCCTTTGGGCTCCTTTTTGCCGGGAGGAAAGGTTACATAGACTGAATCTGGGCTGGTTCATAGCCGATGCAGGGGCGGAGCTAAGTTGTGGCCAACGGGATATTGACTAAAGGCCTCTACAGCAGCAGAGATGGATCTGTGTTGATGGGTGTACACCACTTTTTTTTTTTTTTTTTAACATGTATGCCTGACTTGATGATTGGTCTGGATTTTCTTCTTGCTGGAATCAAGAAGAAACACTGAAAACATTTAATAAACACCAACAACTGCAACCTTTCACTCTGGAAATTACTAAGTGAGAGTGTCATTGCCTCTGTGATCAGTTGCAACCTTTGTTTTAAGAGGGTGATGAAATATTAGAGCAACAAAGCAAGTCAAGAGTTTGTTTCCGTGGGAACCGACTTTGCAGAGCAGCTTCATGTCGTGGATCTCCGCTCTGAAACTGAAACTGAAACTCGCCCGTCCACGCTGCTAACCTCCGACAAAAGGCATTTTTTTCCCCCACAGTCTTTATATTGGTGACAATTTCCTGCTTTCTTATTCACATTCCCATTGTTATAATGTCACACTGAAAACATTTAATAAACACAAACAGCTGGCGTAACAAATAGAATAGCTAAAACAAACAGTCATGAGGACCTTTCAGGTATCTACTTTATTCCCCCGGCTCCGTCACTGCTCCATTGTGACCCCGCGGGGTCTCGCAGGGGGAAGACGGATCGCCGGCGGTCCGCTTATCAGCGCCGGCCGCCTGCTGCCCGTCAGTTTCCCACCGCAACGTGCCGACGAAAGGCGTCTAATCGGCCCGCCGCTTCTTTTACATAAACCATCGCTCAGCGCATCCCGGAGCCGCGTCTCATCAGCGGGCGCTACAGTAGAACCACCCCCTCTCCCAGCACTCCTTTGTGAAGTGAAGTCTGGTCACTGATTAATGGGCTCTATTAAAGCCGATCTGCCAGACTGCGGAAGAGACGGGGGGGGGGGGGCGAGGGGAGGGAAGGGACCTCCTCCTTCTCTTCCTCCTCCTCCTCCTCCTCCTCCCCTGGAAGTGATGGATGCTCGCAGAGACGCTCCTTCCCGCCCGTGTCAGGAGGCATCTGGACACGTACGGATGAATGGAAGCTCCGCCTCCCGAGGCGGGAGTCACGTCCGTATGGACTGCGGTTTGAAATTTTGCGCGTTTGCCATCGGATATCCGGCGGTGCTAATAAACTGAGCGACAAATCCTAATCAGGTGATGAGTGTGTAGGGGGGGCAGCGGAGGCGCTATCGGCCCCGTCAGTGTATCATCGTCCTCATTAGAGCGTGTCCCACGGTTCATTATCGATCAGCTATGCAGAGATAAGTCACTCAGTCTCCCTCCAAAACAAAAAGGGCCTCACGCTGGGGCTCCGGAGATCAGCTGCGTCTCCTGCTGGGGGCCCACACACACACACACGCACACACGCACCGAGGCCGTTAATCGATATTAAATCTCGCATCTGTTTGCCTCCAGCGATGTTTGTTGCTCGGCTCTTGTGTTCAGTTACACTGCGAGTGCGACGCTCCGGAGGACGAGCCGCTTAATTTGGACACTAATGGCTTTTACTGTCTGGGTTTATCTCAGACCTTCTGTAACGGGAGCGATGTTTCTCTCAATAAGTCAATCACGGCGGCAGAGGAGCGTCTCCTGTGACAGCTGAACTGCCAGATCCTTAATAGTGACAGTGACCAAAAAAAAAATAGCCTCATTTCCTAAGAAAAGACAGTTGTATGTGATCGTTTCACAATCTTGTACTTATATTAATATTTGCGCGACAGTGGTCTCGACCTTTTACCAGTGTCATTATTTCTGTGATCAGTTTAAAAAAATGCAACCATTCAGCTCCGAAACTGGCCCGTCCACGCTGCTAATCTCCAGCAAAAGGCTTTTTTTTTTTTTTTGCCACAGTCGTGCAGAATTACGACCGTTTCCAGCTGCTCCGTGTTTTGGCTTTAGCCGGTTGCGGCTAGTAGCTAGGGAGCCGCAACGCTTTGCACAAATAGCAACGGCCACGCGGCTAATCTAGCAGTGAAACATCCGTCTTGCCTGCTGTGGCGTGATGGGCGGAACCCTCTAAGGTTTCGTCTCCCGCTTAGATTCTCTTTCGATTTACTCTTCGCCACTTAGGCCCAATGCGATAAATCCGACATCTTTAGAAAATGTTCCACTTGGCGAGCTCGCTTAATAAGGAACATCGAATGACGGGAAGCTGTTAATCGTCCCCTGAGTGCGTGACGGTATTACAAAACCTATTTGATGCTTCATCTCTCGCGTCATTGCCGGGGGGAAGCGCGGATGTGGCGCAGCATCGCGCCGGACCCGCTATTGTTAAGAACATCAGCTCGGGATGATCGGTCACAGGCCCGACCCGAGACGTCTCTATTATATCCCAGACGTACTGTGGCATCGCCCCTGACCTGCTCATTGGCTCCCGGGCCATTAACCCTCCCACCTTGTTGGGACAGGAGGGGGAAAGAGGATACGGGACGTGATGAATCCCTTCGTATCTCCTCTCCAGGGTTGCTCGTCATCAGACCTCTTTTGTTTCTGACCCACAAACTAAGGCTGCACGATTAATCGTAACAAAACAACAAAATTCTATAAACAACAAATTTATATAACCATACATAACCATACATTTAATGTTATTTTATTGTCAGATCTTGCATCTGACAATAAAATAACATTAAACATCAGTCTGTTTGAACAAGATGACAGGAGCAGAATAAGAGTTAAAACCCTTAGTTTAACTCTTGGTTTAAAATAAAATTGTGACAGAATTGTGATCTCAATTCTCAACAAAAATCGTGATATTTATTCTTTCCAGAATCGTGTTCTGTGCGTTCTTGATTGACCTCGAGCGCAGAGTCAAGGTGAAGGCCCACTTTCCCCCGTCAAGCACCTCCGTCTTCCGCCGCACTCATGGGGCCGAGGCCCCTCCGTTGGGGCTTGATGGGTTTTTCGAGGAGCTCTTTTGCCCAGCGCTCGCGCCGCTAGCGGTGCGGATGAGATTCATCCTTGACTTTTGTTTCCATTTGCCACGTGCATCTCAATAAGAGGCGCAGAAGTGGTCCTCCGTCTTCTCCTGAGGAAACAAAGGAAGCGCTCGCTCATCGAGTTGTGATATAATTGATCGAGCCGTCATTGATTTTCTTGTCTCTCTCCCTCTCTCTCTCTCTCTCTCTCTCTCTCTCTCTTGCAGGTAAGTGGATGTGTTTTGCCGCCGGGGGGGGTTCGAGGGGCGACGCGGTTGGTAAGTGTGGAGTCATTTTTCAGTGCTGGAACACGGGTCCCTGTCCTTTTTATACCTTCATCATCATCATGTGAAGCCTTTCGTATTTTTTACCGAGTACGTTTTGGTCGCTGAAGGCCCTAAGAAGATGATTTATGGGATTGCTTAAGGACAGAATATAAACTGCTAATGGATTTTACCGCTTGTCAATGGGATCTATTGATGTTCATACCCTTGCTGGTTTGAAATGATTACCTCTAATGATGCAGCAAGGTATTTTGTCCGGGGGGCTTTCACCACCTGAAGGAAAGAGCAACGCAACGACTCTCCTTGGCATGTTCGACAAATGAAGTTTCACATCCAGTAAAGTGACTTTCACTGCCTTCGAAGAGACCGAACAGTCTGGAACTGGCTCTGCGCTCAGCTGTGATCGCAAACCTCGGCGTTTTGCATGGTGTTAGCGTACCAGTTTCCTTTATTCAGTCCCATCTCATTTCCACCTGACCTGCTTCACCTCAACCTTTGTAAGAAACTGTGACAGAGTGGCAGATTGCGCAGCAACAAAGGCGTTGTGCTGCGAGTGACAAAAACAAAAGAAGCTATCATCATGTATAAATTCACAACTGGACAGTTAGCGCAAAGGCAAAGGCTTGCTAGCTGTGCCATAAACTCTGTGCACAGCCTAATGACCTTTTTTGTTTTTGTGGCTGTGTATTCTTGGCACAATGAAAAGCTGCATTTTTTTTTTCAATTTCAGTTCGGTGTGATGTGTGTGTAAAACGAGACATTAACCGGAAACCGGCACAATTGGACAGTTTTGTCTCAGAGCCAGCTGCACCTGTTCAAATAACCGGAGAAGAAGAAAACCCATTGGAAAGCTCCCGACTGGAAAAGGCGAACAATGCTAACGACTGCGCAGCCCCGGCGCTCCTCCTTCTCTGAGTGACACAGAGATAAAGCACGCAGCGACGTGAGAGTGAAATAATTGTTTAACAGACAACCTGACAAGTGGGACAAAGGCAGCGGTGGACCAAAAATAAAAGAAGAAGCAGAAAAAAAAGCCCTCCTCTCTTTTTGATTATGCAAAGCAGGCCTCCCCGCATCCATCCATACAGTGCATTGCATTGTGGGAAACCACTTTATGGCTCTCAGGGATTTTTTTTTTTTTTTTTCTTTGCCAGTGCGAGAAAAAAAAAAGAAGCTTTTGTCTGATTGGTTTTGTCCATTTTAGCACAAGGATGTTTGTGAAAGGCAAAAAGGTAACGGAGGCGTGTTTGCACTGAGTCAATTTGACATCTGCCTTTGCGTAATTCCATTTTCTTCATAGGGATTGCGCTGCTTAATCTGGAGCTGTGTCACTAATATTAAAGTCAATCCTCTTGCGTGCAAGGAGAGGCTCTCTGAGCTGCCATGATGTAAACATGCCGGGAGAAGTACACACACGCTGGCGTTGGCATAGCTTAAAGAAGACGTTGCTAATTTGGAGATTACAAGCGGATGATGTGCGTTTTTGGTGTCGTGTCGGTGTGAGATTGTGTAGGTCCGATTGTGCTTCTTGTCCCTTGTGGAAGGGAACGGACGCATTAAGTGTGAAAGGTACAGTGTGTAAAATCCTGCCATCAAGTGGTCAGATATTAAACAGCAGAACTCATTCGCTCACCCTCCCTCTCCCGAGCTTGCCAGTGAACTGCGGTGGCCTGCGCACACCAACCTGGATACCGCGTCCACCTTCTTCCTCTTCTTCACTTATTTTCGTTTCCCGGAGTTTTTGTATCGAACACCGTCCGCTTGGCTCGATACGCTCAGCTGGTGCGGCTTCGCGCACGGTGAGGCACGTGTGGCGCGTGCGGTCGGTTCGATGGCGCACAAATTGATGCGTGCTCTCCACCTTGAGTCGCGTGTGAAGAGAAGGTCGTGCGGGATGAGGAGGATTACGGAGCTCGGACGTCTCAGGCAGTCTCGTGAGAGAGTCACAGTAGGCTGAACGCCCCTTTATAAATGTTGCTCCAGCATTAATCTGCATCTTCAGCCTGTAAACTCTCTGCCCGCCCTTTGCTACTCCCTTTTACTACGGCTTTTATCCTGGAGGAAATTTGTTCCGTAAGGTATGTGCCCCTCGTGATGTCACACGGGGCACTTCCAGTTCTCCGATACCTCTCCCAGCTATGTTTTCGTTTTCATCCCCTTGTAAACATGTGAAAGGACCAACAATGTAACGGTTTTTGCAGCAAGCTAACACCAAATGTTTTTTTTTTTTTTTTTTTTTGCAGGAGGTTGTAAACATAGGGTCAAATTTCCTGTTTTTTTTTTTATATTTTGCAGTTTAAAACTTACATTCCAATTTCTTTGGCAATTTCATCTGCAGTCCCATTAAACTACCTTGTCATTTCACCTTCTAACTCTCAGATATCCAACCTCTTAAATCCTTTCAAATGAAGGTCGGGGAAAACGGTCGATGTGACGGCACATTTCCGGAGAAAAAGAAAAAGAATTGGGCAGACGGGGGAAGCGTCTCACCGTGATGGCTGACCTTTCTCCGATTGATTTTCCTGCCGCCAGTCGCCCAGGTGTCGTAAATATCAAGGCAGTCGGGGAAATAATTAACCTTCGCGCGCATCGATTTGCATATTTTAATCAGCGTCGTCGATGAAAACAAAAGCGACGTCTCGTTATCGTCCGCCGCACGGAAACGCGCGCGGCTTCTGCTAAATCCAATTTTTGCTACTGATTAAAACAGCAAAAAAACACCTACCCTGCTCTCTTGTTTGTTTATCTCCTGAAGAGCGCAATCTCTGTTGAAATCATTTTTTAAATAAAAATAATTAATCAGCAATGTTGTGGGTGTCGGCGTTACTCAGAGGAAGCGTCTGAGATGGAAACTGAAATTAAACTCAGATTCTGTTTCTCAGCCAAATACAAAAAAAAAAAAAAAAAAAATACACCCCACTGTTTTTCTCACAGCCGCTGCCATGAGCCGATCTGGAGTTTAATCACTTGTCAGTGATCCTCTCTCTAATCCTGTTTAGTGTAAACACACGCTCGCTCTCTCTCTCTCTCTCTCTCTCTCTCTCTCTCTCTCTCTCTCTCTCACACACACACACACACACACACACACGTTTCCTCTCCTGATCCACAAAGCAGCGGCTGGATCGGGCTTCGCTCTGTTGGGGGGGGGGCGGGGATGGGTCATGTGATCCCAAATCAGATCCTCGTGCACCATCGCCGGCCCCTGGCGCTGAGAACGTTCCCAACCAAGACGCGTCCCCTCGCGTCGGGAACCCCCGCCGACAATCCCGGTCCTAATCTCGTTACGGATTATTTTCCCCCGATCGCACGCCGGCCCTCATTGTGTCATGCGATCTGCTCGCCTTCCCTGAAGCCGCCGAATTCCGTCTCGGGAGGGAGGAATGTGCGTCGGAGTTTTCTGCTTCGCGGTGATTCGACGGTTCTTGATCCGACCGCGGTGCGTCGACGCGATCAGTTGGCTGGAAGCTACTTCGACCGTTTACCGTTGCATTTACTGCAATATAATCAGCGCTACAATTTAGCTGCGATAGTCGTAGATAGCTAACCGACTAACTAGCCTGCGGTTCGCTCTCAAGGTGTTAGCGTTAGTGGGAATTGAATGCGATTCATGAAATTAAACACGTTTGGATACGTTTCTTTCTATCTGAAAATAATCCGACTTTACAATTCATTGGTTTTCAGTGGGAAGAGTGACACCTCTGTCATCGCCACAGCGGCCTCCGCTGGTGTGGTGCAGGACTGCAGGAACCTGGTTGCCTGCCCAGCACCCTGTTGGCAGAGAGAGCCCGACTGGTCCTAAACCAGCACAGCCAGGTGGACGATGGTAGTGGGAGTTATTCTTCTCTCTGTTAATAGACAGTTAATTGAAAAAAATAAAAATTATTTCTGTAGTTTAAAGGTAGAAAAACTACATATTGTTTTTTAACTCTCATGGCGCAGTCATGCAGCTCTCCAGCAAAAAGCGTCCAAAAGTCACTAAAGACTCTGTGGCTTTATTACACCGGTCCAGCGACGCCATCGCTGCTCTAGTGTTGCCTTAAAAGGCCTCAGAACGCTGCAAAACGTTGAGCACAAACTCCCAAAGCAGCGACAGAACCGGATCGGCATGGAATCAAAACCACTTTTCAACTTTTCTCCACCGACGCTGAAGCGAGCGCTTGTGGGGTTTCTTTTTGCGTCTTAATGAGACAATTTGGTGCTTAATGTGGGTGTAAAGTCAGAACAAAATGCGGCTCTGTACGCTAGACGTCGTGTTGCCATTAGTTCCTTACGCAGGATTTTTTTCCCGAGAAAAAAAAAGTTTTTTCTTTTTTTTTTTTTTTTCCATTTTATTTAAACACCCACCCCCCACACCCCTTCCCAGCATGTTTTTGTCTTGTTTTGACAATCTGGCCCGGGGTCACCGCTTCCCCGTCGACTTGACGCAGCCAATTATCCACTTTGCCGTCCCACGTTAAGCACAGGCCGCCTTTATGAAAAACTTGTCAGATTCGACAAACGAGATCTTTCGCCCGGCTGCCTGTCACGCTGCTCGCCGACTCTAAAAATAAGCGCGGGGTCTTTTTCATTTGATGTGACTTCAACGGCGGTGTCTCCTCCAGCATCCACCCCCTCGCCTGGCGCAAACTCGGAGATCAAATGGTGCCGGAATGTAAATATGAAATCAAGGAAGACCTCACGGCTTCTTCTTCGTCTAATTGCAGAATTTCTACTTTGTCTTTGTAAATAGTGGCGGTTGTAAAAATCAAAAATAATCTTCCTCTTCGTCTCCTTTGCCTTCTTTGTCTTCTTCATCTTCATCTCCCTGGTTGTAAAAATCAAAAATATCTTCTTTTCCTTCTCCTCCTACTCCTCTTCCTCCATTCTTTTTTTCTTCTTCCGCTCCTCCACCTCCTCCTGTCAAGATGAGGAGGCAGCGGCGGCGAAGGAGGGTTGTTTGTCCTGCGATGAGAATCTCGCCCGTAAACACCCTTTGTCATGCTAATCAGGCGCCGCGGCGGCCGGCAGCCATTGGCTGCGGAGGAGAGTCGCTCGCTCGCCGAGGAGCCCGGTGGCTTTTTGTTCGACGAGAGGCTCCTCACACTCGCTTTTCGGTTGCTTTTTCTGCAGTCTTTTTCTCTATCGGCGGGACTCGTTTTGCCTGCCGGGATTGGATGAGGAGAAATGCAGTTTGTCTCTTGAAAAAAAAAAAAAAAAAAGTAAAATAAAAGGACCTCTTGAACAACGTGAACCTTTCAGAGGAGGTCGCCATTGGGCGCCGTCTGTAACCTCACCGCCGGGTTTTCAGCCGCTGCTGCCGGTGGCTTCACCCGTGTGTGTGTGTGTGTGTGTGTGTGTGTGTGTGTGTGCGTGTGTGTGCGTGTGTGTGTGTGTGTGTGTGTGTGTGTGTGTGTGTGTGTGGCATTTTTCCTTTCAAACCAGTCCAGTTGTTTGTCCTTGTACAGCTTCCGTCATTATTGAGCTGGGGTTGGGTGTTGAGGTGGGGGGGGGGGTTGCTGCCAGTAATTCCCTGCAATCACGGAGCCCCAGTCTGATCAATGGATGGAGGAAGCAGGCTGCCGTCCAGCCCCCAAGTCCTGATAGCTGCTATTAAAGACACCCCCCCCACACACACACACACACACACACCCCTCTCCCCCGTTCATTTATTTATTTATTCATGTATTTATTTCTTACACACCAACACCACAACAGCACGCTAACCCTCTGCGGTTTCCTCCTCCTCCTCCTCCTCCTCCTCCCCCTCCCCCCTGCCTGCCTAATAAAACCGAGATCACGAGGCAGAAACCGGAGTTTGTTTGTTTGGGTTCGCGGGGTTCAGACGACCGTCCGGAGTCAACCCGTCGGCTTGCGCTCAACTTTTCCCCACGAATCGGACATTTTTTAGCTGCAATATCTTTTTTTTCTTCTTCCCCCCATTGAGTTGTTGAGGATTTTCGGAACCTCAGAAAACGTCCCGTGGCGGTTTCGCAGCGGGCGGGCAGCTGCCGTTTCTATTGTAATGTGTAACACATGCTGCCGCCGGCAGCGCCTGCTCAGCCCGTTTCCAGGGGAAGAGGAGGAGCCCACACTGGCTAACAGATGGAAGGCCGACTGGAAGTGCTTCCTGGTAGCGAGGAGCGTCGCTCCGCGCTAGACAAAGGGAGCTCGCTTCAGCTTCTAGCGGCGATTAGCGAGTCGTGTAGTGTGCGGGGTTCAGACAGGACAGGACCTTTGCATGGCGCGAGTGTCCGGCCTGTAGCGTTGAGCAGCGGGCGGAACTTAGCTGAGATGGCTAACTAGCCTTCGGTTGCCACGTTCAGGCCAAAGGCTCCGCCTCCAAACTCACGTGGATAAGAAATAGCAGGATCTAACTGATACCCCTACAGTAACAACAGACTCACTATTAAAACGATCATAGCGCCCCCTGCTGGCACTATGTAACTTTGACTGCCTACACAGCACCTTGCTATCTCTTCAGCTAGCTGGCTAGCCGAAGCCAGCAGGAGGCGCTGTGTCGTTGGCTGTTGTGCCGTTCTCGCTGTGAATCCTAAAAATTGAATTTATAAAGTTTAAGTTGAGGGACGTGAAAACAGAACTAACAGAAAAATAATAATTTACGTGCACTGAGGGGAACGTTCTGCGTCCCACTTCCGACATCCAACCCCCTTCTAAAAAGAAATTCAAGTCAATCTTGTCAAGAGGATCCAGTGATTTGCTGATTGTACAATTTCTTTTTTTGGGGGGGCGGGGGGGGCTTTTAAGCTCCTTTTCCTTTGTCCTCATTTTGAAGTGTTTTCATGGTTACCGGGACATTAACCCGAGCTGGATTACACAGTGTCGCTCCTCTTTTACAGGTGTCCCAGTCAATCTGGTCGAATCATAGATGATTTGATGCTGCTTTTTTCTTAATGCGAGTCCCTGAGGCTTTTGAATCACTCAACAGATTATTTGATCCCCGGGATGAGCGTAATCCACCTTTATATTTATCTTTGGACAAGAAAAGAAAATGGGCAGTGTTACACTGAGGGGGTTTTGGGGGGCGGTTGGAGGGGCTCAGTTCTCTACAGATTGAACTGTACACATCTCAATACAAAAGGGGATTAGGACAAATTTAGTCAGAGGACTTAGATTTGAGCCGAGTGCCTAATCCCTCCGCTGCCCCGTCGATGGATCCCTCTCTCTCCTGAGACATCCGGGGGCGATCGATAGGCAAACTGCGTCATTGATCTCGGCTCCTTTGAAGCCGCGTCCGTCCCTCAGGTACCTGCTGTCACGGGAACCCCCCACCCCCCGACCCCCACCCGCCACCAAGTAGCCCCCTCGCTGTCTTATCCAGTTAATGGCCGTCATAAAACAGCAGCGTCTTCCGTTTGGAGAAAGCTCGGCCCGGCTGAGGTTTGCAGGTGAGCTCGTGCTAATTGGTTCAGCGCCTGCACCGCTGCGATGGGAGATAGCGGCCATTCCGGCTTTTTAAAAGGGGGAAGATGAGGGAGGAAAAAACAAACCAAAGGCCGACTGTGTAACGTTTACTGGCCTCTGTTGGCAAAGAATTAACTGCAAAAATACACATGTATGCTTTGAGCGAGGCAGAGTGAGTAAAAACAAATGACTACTGTGCTCTCATTAACGTCGGACGAGCATTTAAATTAGCATAAAAAAGCAGATCAACGCATTTTGGTCAGGGTTGTTTGTCATTTTTTTCATACTGACGTGATATATATGTATGTGTATATATATATATATACATACACACACATATACATATGTACCCACATATACATATATACATACATGTGTGACAATGAAGTTTAATAGAATCTAAGGAAGAGAGAGCGGCTTACTCAGTCAACTGGTTTTGACTTTTTGACAATATGAAGAAATAAAACATGAAGTACTTGCGGTAATGATAAATGTTCCCCACTGGGCTTTTTAAAGCCGCACTCATTTTTTTTTTTAATACTCCTGTCCTGCGAACGTGATCTGTCGCAAGGATTCGCCGAGGAAGACGAGTCGCCCTGATGAAGTGAGAACTCCTAATAATCCCGCCATGCTGCTGCCATGCTAACCTGTCCCAGATGTGTGTGTGTGTGTGTGTGTGTGTGTGTGTGTGTGTGTGTGTGTGTGTGTGTGTGTGTGTCCTTGAAGGTTCCGCCGGTGACATCATCAAATCAGTCCAGGCAGACTCGTCCTCCAACCAACCCGCACCAACGTATCATTATGCGGTTTCTCTCACTCTCGCTCGTTCTCTCTTGAAAAAAAAAATAAAATAAAATTGTCCGTCACAGCCAGACAGCCGACAGTCGATACACACGAGGGCGTCCAGAGTCCCCATACTCTGCTGGTAATTGTTTCACTTTTAGGTGGGGGGGGGGGACTTTTCAACAAAGCAAAACCTCAGACAGCTACTCAGCGTTTTGTTTTCCTTCAGCTTCCACATTCATTTTCCTCTCAAACTGCGTTTTTTTTTTCCTTTCCTTTCTCTCTCTCTCTCTCTCTCGCTAGCGGTCCGCCTGCCACAGTGTGCTGACAGAGGCAGTTATCGCCGCTCCCGGTGATGTGAGCGTTTCCACTGGTGAGCACAATGGAAGGCTGCTGGTGGAGGTCTTGTCAAATCCATTCATTTCACCGCAGACGGCCATGATGGAAAGGACACAATGAGGGGATTTTTTAATTAATTAATTAATTTATTTTTTTGCTCCCTCCAAGTTTTTCAATTAAATCAGAAAGAGGAAAGTTTTGCACTAAACTTTACACATGACTTACTGTAATTGCTGCAAACTGAAAATAAATATGGATTCTGAAACCTTGAATCCATGAGTGAAACTCCCCTAGAAAACGTTTTGAAATGGTTGGATGGTGTTTGGAGCCAGCCTGTTGTCTGTCAATAGCTTGAGTCTCCCCTATTGGAAGCATTAGCATCAGCCGCTGGTCAGTGGCTAGCAGCTACAGTAGCTACATACCACCTTATTTAACGAAACCCTGACGAGTGTTGCCAACTTTCACGAAGGAAAATAAAGGTTGTTTCAAAAAAGTCCATGGTTCACGCAGCTTGAACTGCTGCTGTTACCAATATACAAACTGGTATTAAAATGTCGCCGCTAAAAGCCAAAGCTAGCGACTGATTTCTAAATCCCGAACCTTCCCCCCCCCCTCGCCTTTGTGCCGCCTCGGCCATTGTGCGGTACTGGCGGAGGAGCCGGTGCCGCCGCCGAGAGCCATGCTCAATTAGCACGACGGCGGCGCCGCTCCCGTCTGCCAGGCTGAGGCGTAGGTTGCGCCTGCGCGGTGTACGAACCAGGCAGCTGCAAAAGGCTTCTTTGTGCGACCCTTGGAAAAGAAGCCTTTTCTCTCCTCTGAGAAATAGTTTCATCTTTATCTGTTAAACAAAAAAAATAAAAAATCTCAGGGTTCCCTCACCCACGATGCGGGCTGCTAAATATTTATCACGTCTCGGTGAACCAGTTAAGCGGTGCTCAGCGCACCTGCCTCCTGCGAGCGCCAGCTCGCTACTTCACATTCACATCCAGCCATTAGCGCAGGTGACGGCCCAAATAAATGGCCGGCAGCCGCCGCCCCCCCTTCCCCACTCCTCCCCTGTGACATATTAAAGCACATAGTTACGATCTGACCTCTGTGACATTTCACATGTAGATATATTCTGTCTCCGCCTGGCCGCCTCCAGTGGTTTGATCGAGCCAAAGTTCACTGGAATCCAATAAGAAAAAAAGCCACGGAGAGGAAAAAGACAACAAAAAAAGACACTTTCAAATTCTTTAACTGCTGATTTATCACACACACACACACACACACACACACACACACACACACACACACACACACACACACACACACACAAATACTTTCAGTCTGTCACCTTCAAGGGGAACAAACAAGCTAGCTTCCAGAATTCGCAAAAGTCGCTACAAGCATCGAGGCTAATTTCAGCCTAAGCTGACGTTTAGAATGGATGGATAGATAGATAGATAGATAGATAGATAGATAAAAAAAAGACCTTATTGTCAATGTACATTGCACAGCGAAAGACATTTGTTGCTACAACTAGCCTGGCTTCGTCTTTCAGTTTGGCTGAAGCCAAAGCCGAGCGAGCGACGTTTACAGATGCCTAAATTATACATGAGAAAACTGCGCCGCACGGCGTCCTCGGCGAACACGGAAAAGCTCTTTTCGTGAACCGCTAGCGCACCGAGCCGCTCAATAATGTAACGCCTACAGTACGGCGAAATGGATCGGGGACGGGTATCGCGTTGCACTCGTTTGGTGATGTAATACAGTTCGTAACACGACGTCTCACTCTGAGATTTGGATGACAAGCGGCGCTTAATTGGGTAAGTAGGTTATATAATGTAGTTGTTCGCGGTTGGAATATCAACACACACAGTTTCACATTTGTACCACTTTGCGCGCAAGATTAATTAAACACAGGGTTTCATTACAAACTATTCCACTTAATTCTATGGGAATCGCAAACTCCACCCAATTTTCCATCGTTAGCAATGTTAGCCGTTTACAGTGTGCGGTTGTCCGGTAATAGATATACAGTACACAAACATATTCATCATAACTATGTCCCTATGATGTCTACCAGGTTCATACATTATTTTGTATACTAGCCGAGTGTTTATATGTGCGAGGACATTTCCCACTTGACTTGTGTCCGTTCTGTCACGTAAACTGCAAAGTCGTCGCAGGTCCACTTCTTTGAGCCACACGGACGGAATCCAAACTTCAGGGCTTTTCATTTCCCAATGGGAAAAAACAACAACCCTTGTCTTGTCCTCTATTGTGCGTTTGCTTCACCAGATTGCTGCAATTTACCACCGCACCGGACCGGAGGTGCTTGCTAGCGTCCGTTTATCGAAGGCATGTTTTCCCTCCACAACCTTTCACAGTTCGCTTCCCCACCCCACCCCCCTCCCACCCTTTGAAAGCCCCCCCGCCGCCGTCCGGCTCTTAAGCACCCCCCCCCCCCCCCCCTCTCTCCTCCCGCCTGGAGGGAGTTGTTTATTTGAAGGAGGCGGTCGATGGCACACGTCGCCCGTCCAGGCTGTAATTACAGCCCAAATCAGAAATGGCAGCGCTTGGAAGCGGATCAACTGCTCAATAAGTCGCTCCGCCACCGCCGCCGCCGCTGCTTTCCAGCCCGTGTTCAGACGCCGTAATTTTCACCCCACCACCACCACCACCACCACCCCTTCCTTCCCCCTCTACCGCGCAATTAATACTCAGAGCGGAGAACGGCAACAATTGATTGTTGTGCCGTTAACTGAGATATACGGTCGTCTTTAAAATCGATGTGGTATAGGGGTGGGAGGGATCGGGGGGGGGGGGGGGGGGGTTGTCAGGGCAGTTGTTCAGAGTCTCATGGCCTTTCTCTTGAGGAGGCAGTTAATTGGGGATTGAGGGTTGGTTGTTTTGTCGAGTTGGTGTTTGATGTGCGAGGGGCGAGCGTTGCCCGACGCCGATGACTCCTTCTGGGAAAACGGCCTCCCTTCCTTTCTTCCACCGAGATTCGCTTCACGGCGGCGGCGGCTTAAATGCCGTCCGTCTTCAATGCCCGCTGGGAGTAATTGAGACATTTTGTCTTTCGCTCTCTAAACGTGAAACTAGTGAAAAAGTGACGGAGTCGTTAGCTGCGGTGCGAGAAACTCGGCACCACCGCGGAGCGACGTTCTTCTACTCATTATTTCATTGTAATCCCAGTTCTGTTTGCACATACATCGGCCTCTAGTGGACTGTATGGCTACAACTCTCCACAACTCATTTTGACTTTGTGTTTTGGACAGCATTGTTTCCGCTACTTTGCTAAAACAGGCTAGCATCCCGAGTCAAGTCGAATCATGCTAGCCATTTTAGAGCAGAGACCGCTTCCTTTCTCCCTGTTAAAACTTTTCTCAGCTTTGGATCTGCTTTTAGCAGCACATGAGCATTTGTCACTGTTTAAGGTGTTGCAGTGTGGGAACTTGCTACTTTGCATGGACGCGGCTCAGTTTGCTCCCTCGTGTTCCAGTTTAGTTTCACGCTACTGGATCCGAGCGGGTCTCTTTTCCCACTCCTCCGTCTGGCTCAGTGCTAGCATGTGAAGTAGACCCGGGAACGTTGTGACCAATCGGCTGCATACTTCAGGATCCACAGTTCACAAATCAGGGTCCACGATCTACGTTTAAGGTGCACGATTATACCTTAAATGTGGTAGGATTCCTTATTTTCTCGTTGTGTTGAGACAAAAGAAGCAACAAATACAGTTATTCAGACATATATACATACACACACACACACACACACACACACACACACACACACACACATCTATATGTGTTTTCCAGGGGCGAACTGGGAGCCGCTTGAATGGCTCCCTGATTGGCCTCACACGGCTCTGGGAACCAATTAGCAGCGCTCGGTGTGAAAGTGTGTCTGAGTGTTGAATGGTGGAGTCCGGCCGAACACAGTGCTGATGTCACCACTCGGCTCTGGTCTCCCGTCGGACCCCCACCCACCCAACACCACCCCTCGCACTCACTCCACTCCACGTCTTCTTCTCTCTCTCTCTCCTGCAGCTGAAAACAGCTCGACACAAAAAGCCCTTTGAAAACGCATCTCACTCGGTGGTGAGATCCCAGAAGGACCTGGTGGGCGGGGCTACAGAAGCCACGAAGAAGAGTGAGAGCGGAGAGCTTGAGAAAATCCAGGACAGAACCGTGTTTTTGGATCTGGTTTGACCAGCAAACAACAGCAAAAACAAAACAATTAATAATAGAAAGGGTTGAAAATGATTTCACGAATGAAATTCTGAAGTGTACAGGAATGTAAATGAGAATCAATTTTGGGAGATTCTGGAGGATCAGACTCCGCCCACATCCCCTGGAGTTCATTCTTCCTCTGCTGTACAGTAAAGTCCTGGGAGAGGTTGAACACACGCACAATGATTTTAATGAGTTTAGCAGCCATCCGTGGTACATACGTCTCGGTTCCAAACTGCTTATTATCATTATTCATGAGGTTTTTTGTTTTTTTTATATATAGTTTTTGTGATTATCCTTTGTTTTGCAAATTGAGTGAGAATTAAAAAAAATAATTTCAAACAAGTTGCGACGCGAGTATGTAAAAAAAATTAGCCTTTTGCTCTTTATTGGATAATTAAAAGTTTGGCCTTGCAAATATTTCATTTTTGGACTCCTGTGAAAATCCAATCCCGGAGGAGGAAAAGGATTATTTTAATCGGCCGCGACCGCGAACAAACCAAGACGCTAACTGTGCGGTCTTGGAAGAAGGCGAACAAAAAAAAAGGAGTGCTAGCAAAGCTGACGATGACGCGATTAGCTTAAATGCTGCAATAGTGACGGCCGAACAGCCGTTGAGGTTTTTCTTACGGCTTACGTGGTTTCACTTCACCTGGGTTTGACTTTGCCTCGGCTCGTTCTCGATAGCCGCGGGCTAACACGAACACCCGCGCAGACTTGAATCCTCCAAACTGCCGCTACCTCGCTAAACCGTGAGCGGGGGGCGGGGGGGGGGGGGGGGGAGAAACAAAACGAAGGGGGCAGACTGGTGCCATATCTCATGTGGCGACACGGCTTCATAAAAGTTTGACCAAAACGTTCTCTAGGACGAACCTGAACGTTCGGACGTCCAGGGGGACCATTAACCCACCGCTTGCAGGTATCACTTTCCCACTCGTCGTTCTTTTACAAAGTGCACTTCACCCCTGGGCGACCTTGTTGGGCCTCCAGTCTCGGCCACTTACACGGCACCGGAGCGCGGGTGTCCTTCGGGAGGAGAGAGGGAGGAGACAATCGCCCAAAGGCACAACGAGAGAGCATCAGGAGAAAAAAAATGAAAAGACTTATTTATTTTCCTGCCCTTTCTTTTCTTTTTCTTTCCCGCCGTCACGTTAACCAGAAGCAGGACACGAGACGGAAACACTGCAACACGCCGGGGAGAAAGAATCTCATTTTGTTTCCTCTGTGGCCGTGCATCTCTTTTGTCAGCCGTCCGGTCTTTATGTCGGCTAGAAAGGCTCTGGCAGAGGAGGAGGTGGAGGAGGAGGAGGAGGAGGAGGAGGCAGCAGATGGCGGCGTCACCTGGATGCCGTGTGTACCGAAAGACGGCCGCCTGCGCCCGGGGGCTCCTTTTCAGAAAATCGACACGTTTGGGCTTCTTGTTGGGTTTTGCTTTTGGCTCCTCGGTCCTCTCTCGAGTCTCCGAGCAGATCGTCCATCCAAAGCTGGCGTGGCCGATGATTGAACATGATTGGCCGGCATGGATGAAGAATAGAATAGTATGGAATGGACCAATACGCCTGGAGATTTGCATAATCACAGCAACGATATAGTGCAAAGAGAAGGAAACTTATGTAAAAAGAAATAAAAATATAGAGTAAGAAAGCAAAAACTAGAGGTTTGGTGACTGCGTCTATTTTAACACAAAACACTAAAGTGACCTGTTTTGACTCCTCGTGTATCAGTACAAGCTGTCGCCATTAGCAGCGTTTTTAGGGCCCCATAATGATTCGGCTGCGTCGGCGTGCTAGCTAACATTGTTATCCATTAGTCGGCTAATGCGCTCCTGGGTTGTAATGTGCGTTGCTTGGTTTGTGTGTGATGAATTGTCCCCTTGACTGCGCGGCGTTCCCCGACGGCTAGCGTAGCGGTTTGCTCTTTGACGATTTAGTCAATAAGGATTAAAGCTGGCAGCTAACATTAGCCGGCGTCTTATTGCTTTCGGTGAGAGCGAGCGACTCTTCCCGTTAGGAGATTAGTTTACCGGGTGGAGGTGTATTGTCTTGTTTTGCACTGTGAATCACTCGAGTCAAAGTGCTCAAAGAATAATCTCATTTAATTTGGGTTGTGTGACACCGAGGCTTTGGAGACGCCCTCATTTAAGACAGTGCAGAAACTTTGATATGTTTTCTTTGAACAAAGCAGCTGAAGTTACAGCTGATTATCTAGGATTCAAGTTGTCTATTGACCAAAGGGTTTGTCGCTCCTTTGTTTTAAGTTTTCACGTTTTAGCATCACTGTGTAAAAATCATCATTAGATTGTAGATTGTACTTTGTTATCAGGTCGCGTCCGGAATGATTGCTAATGTTAACATCTGCTGGTTAGATACGTGTTGCATTACATGTTAGCTACGCTACGTGTTCCCACCTGCAATGGCAAGCTTTAATCAAGCATTAATGTTTTTCTCGAGTGGTTCGACGTTGAACGGAAGCTATCTAGCGTTAGCCGCAGCCACGTCCGCTAAGTCCAAAACAGCGGTGGAATTTTTTTTTTTTTTACACGTTCTTAATCGCTTCAGTCCGAGTGGATCGCCAGCACGGAGCGCCGTGAACACGCCCTCTTTTCGAGATGCTAAGGGAACGCTAACAGCCGCCCTGCCTCGGCTAACGGAGGGATTTTTCCCCTCAGTCGACCGCAGCCGCAGAGCCTTCGTCAGGCTCTCAGGCTTGCCCAGACATCAGAGCGAGACCCGAGACCTGAACATGACTCATGATTGTGAGCCCTTGTCTGAGCTCGACTGGTGAGTCACAAAGAGTGGCGGTGCTGTGGGACGGTGACAAACTACGGGGGAAGGTAGTTGTGTTCTGTTAAAACGATGCTGGAGCTCCCGCTGACATCTGATCCGCTAAAACAATCCAGATTTAGCGCAGCTCTGGGACTGTTTTGCATCGTGTCAGAGAAAGAAGTCCCTGAGTCGATTGATGTCGGCTCCCCTGAAGGAGCCTGAACTGCTCTGCTGCTAACGTGGTTATCGCCACGTTAGCAGCAGACGCTAATTGTTTTTCCTGCGCGGCCTAGTTTGGACTCTTGACTCGCTCCGGTGTCTTACCGGGCTTTATTGGATCGCATCCGTGCTGCTTCTGAGATAAATTTCCAATTATCCCGTTCGCCGGCAGACGTCAGGGAAAGTCTCCAGCGGTCAAATAAAAAAAAAAGAGGGAAGCCTCGGATCGCGTGGAGCGAATCCGACTCCGGATTGTCTCCGCCCCACTGGAGGCCGGCTCCTCCTCGGAGATCCGCCTTCCACCGCCGTCCGCTGTCTGTAAAGACGGCTGAGACCTGTGTGTCTGCAGCGCTCAATCAGTTAGCATCAAGCTGGCGATGTCAAGCTAGCTCTCTCTCTGCGCTGAAGCGGCGGATGGTAAGTGCGCTTCCATCCACTGCCCAATAGAGTGCAGGGTATGAACACTAAAAAAAAGATTCAAATAATAAATAATGATCCTTAGTCCCCAGATGTTAATTTCTGGTGGTGGACAAGGTATTCAGGTTTTATGTGCACAGGCCACCGTAGTTCACTGGCGAGCTCAGACAGGATGAGAGGGTGAGCTCTCGCAATCTAAATCCAAAATGCAACCACTTGATGTTTGTTTTTAAACACTGGACTTTTAAAAGGTGGACACGATTAAACCCGTTTCATTTAAAGGGAACCGAGATTTTCAGTTGCTCTTTTTATTGTATGCCAGTCATAAAATTGTCATAAAGTTGTAGTTCTTCTTCCTCCTCCTCCTAATTCTCCTTATCCTCCTCCTCCTCCTCCTCCTCCTCCTTCTTCTGTTTTTCGCATTTTGCTCCTCAATAAAAAACATTTTTGCCTGTGCCGTTATCGGGACCTCGCTCTAATTACCGCACAGCCAAAATAATCTTATTTGGGTGGTGGAGGTGGTGGAGGTGGGCTCAGAGGGGCGGTGGGAGGAAAAATCCTTTAAAAAAAAAAAAAAAGCCTTTTTTGTTTTTTTTTCTTTAATGAAGTCTGTGTCACTCGTGGGAGGCTGGCTGGATGCAGCGTGGAATGCATGATTAATCCTTTAGAAAAAAAACAAAAAAAAACGCTGGAATGCTTCTCATTGGTTCCAAATTCAGATCAAAGACACCTCCCCCCCCTCCTCCATGCGCCTTAAAAAAGGAGAAGAAGAGGAAGAAGAGGAAGAGGAGGAGTGCACTGGTCCCAGCAGTCTCCCTGCGTTTCTCATGCGACCGATCATTTAATGGACGTGATTCTGCAGTTTGCAGTGATTCCGTCCAGCTGTGCGATGCAGCCGTTCCATTAAGACGACGGCGATCCAGCAATGATGTTTTGTGTTTTTCGGGCTATTTTTTTTCATTTTTACTCTTATTGCTTGATGTATTGACGCAGAGTATGCTAATCGTTGCTAATTAGTGCAGAGTTTTCTTCCCAAATCCTGCAAAGCGAATAGGAGCATCCCGGGGGGGGGGGAGAAATGACTCGTCTTCTCTCGTTCATTAGTCATTCCCTTTGTTTCCAACATTTTGGAATCTTCTCCTCCTTCCCGTGCGAAAAGGAGAAAAACTCTCGAGTCATCAACGCGTGCGGCCGAGATCAGAGTGGGGGTGGGGTGGGGAGGGGGGTGAAAAAGCGAAAAAGGGAGTGAAAACGTGGATGAAATATTCATCGGGAGCTCCTTCAGACTGGAAGTTTAGCTTTGCCGTGGAAATGAATCGTGCGTTTTTTCACGATTCATTTTTTTTAAAATATTCTTTACGCTGTGGCTTTGCCGCCCGCCGACGTCCCTCACAAAAAGTGGGTCAGCGGGAGAACGTGGTGAATATTTGATGGGCGTTGTCTTTCCCTGTGCGCGAGATAACATATATACAGGGAAGGGTCCCTGATTGTTAAACACAGGACTGGATGGACAGGATCTCCCCTGTATTTGGCACACTGGTCTCGCCGTATGCTAACAGCGACGACCTCATTAATAATACCTACCAAGTTCAGCTTTGACGCTGTCCTGCTTCACACTCGGCCCCACGCTGTTCCACCGAGCTCCCGGCCTCCTCTTTCTCCTCCTCCTCATCATCATCATCCACCTCATGCAGTTTTTTGTTTTGTTTTTGTTTTGTTTTTACATTGTACAGAGTTTATTTTTTTCTTCAATTGTGCCCACTTGCTTTTTTTTTTTAATTCACCTCCCAAACACTTGGGAAAAAGTTCTCTGCGTTCTGCCTTCTCTCTCTCCGTTTCTCGATTCGAATCAGTGATTTGAGTGGTATGAATCAGTTCGTTGGAGCTTGTGTGCAGCTCGTGGATCGCGTATCTCCGGCCCAGTGACTCAAATGACTTGAAAGCCCAACTCCCTTTGGCGAGTGACTCAGACAAACTCAAGTCAGTTAAAATGAACAGAGTTTCCCTTCGGTGTTTCACTGCTTTGTCACGGTGACTCTGCCAAACTCAATGACATCGTCGCAGTGAGGTCGCGGTTAAAAAAAAAAAAAAAGAAACAATAAAAAAAAAATTGCGGCTTTTGTGCGGCGTTGATTGTTGATTGTGTTGCGTGTTTATTTTGCCACTTCCCTCAGACCGTCGACCCGGGAAGTTTTGGAATCACCGCAGCCGGCTGCTGATTTATTTTTTCGTGCTGACGAAGCGGCCGCCCGCTATTGTTCAGGGAACAAAGCGTCACCGGCGGCTCCGGAGCCGTTTGGACGTCACCGGGCCGAGAGGAGCACGGATCCATCACTTCTGGGCTTTGATTCTAAAGCATCAAAGCAGAGTGACGCGGAGATCCCGAGTGACCCGCGAAGGGGGAACTGTGTCATAGTGAGGTGAACCGGTCGGATTAGCCAGTCTGGTTTAGCTGAATAGCTGCATCCAGGAGCTAGCCGCTTAGCTAAGCGCCGCTAACATCATTCTCAACGGATCCGGTCAGGAGTGAAGTCAAAACAGGTTCTCCATGGAGAAAATAAGAAACTTCCCTGCTGTTGTAATAAATCTGGATATTTGTAACATGACCCCTTTGACCCCTTTGACCTCTTGTCGCTCTTCAAGAGCTTGCTAATGGAATTCAAAGAAACGCTTTCTTTGGGATGTTTCTTTTTTTTTTTTAAATCATTATCATTTGATTTTAATTGTGTTGATTTTCCAGACGTTCGCTCTGAGGAATGTGTGAACTTGCCTCCATCGCACCGGCATCATCGGCTCTTAATTACTCGGCCGGATCGTGTGCGCGGCCATCGAGCCGAGTACAGTCGCGGCGCGGCTTAAGAAAAAAAGAAAAGCATCAGCGCCGTGGCATAAATCAAGCAGCTGCGTGTGTAACGCCTCCGCTAATGGGTCGCTGCGCTATCGACTGGCGGCACTAAGTGGACGTCTCACTTTAGTCTCGGGCCAAATGAGAGACTCGGCGACTCGGTGACTCGTTGACTCGTCGGTGGGTTTTGACTCTCGACTCCCCGGACTGAGACTCTCAGAGCGGTCGCACGAGAATCAACGCGTCCACGACTAACAAACTAAGACTGCTTCTTCACCTTCATTTTTTCTTCCCCCCTTCATCCTCTTCCTTGTTCTCATCCCCCTCTTTCTTCTCCTCTTCATCTTCTTTCTCCTCCTCCTCTTCAATCTCCTCCCCCTGATCTTTCTTCTCATCTTCCTCTCTCCCCTCCCCCTAATCCTTATTCTCATCCTCTTCCTCCTCCTGATCCTCCTCCTCCTCCTCCTCCTGATCCTCATTCTCCCTTCATTTTGCACCCTCCAGCAATTTGATGGCGAAAAAATAAAAACCTTTGTGTGTTTCTGGTCTTGCTGGGATGATCAGCAGCGGCAGCAGCAGCAGCAGCAGCAGCAGCAGCAACATAAAGAGAGGCTCAACCACAGGAAGGTTCTTAGAACACAACCAGGCAGCTGAACCAGACCCACAGAGCTGAAGAGTCTCAACCTTCACCTCCTCCTCCTCCTCCTCCTGATTCTCCCCCACCTCCTTCTCCTTCACCTACTCCAGCTCCACTTCTTCCACCCCCTTCTGCCCATCCATCTCCTCCACGGCGGATGTTGGACCCCCAAACGTCCACCCTGGAATCGAGGTGCTGAGGCTGACAGCCAATCACAGCCCGGTGTCGGTGTGTCTTTGGTGTTTGGGCTCTCAGTGGCGACAGCTCTGCAGTTCCCTCGAGAGCTCAAAGAAAAGCTGCGCTACTTCTTCACCACCGCTGTGTTCATCCATTATTACCGTGACAGCTTGTGTGTGTGTGTGTCGAGCCAGTCTCGGAGTCTTCGGCGTCGCCGCCTTGTGTGATGGTGTTGCTACCGCTGGCGAGCCGTTTGCTTCAATTATTCACCGCTTTGAGAAAGAAAGAGATGTCATTTCTTGCAACGAGTGCTCTGATTGGACGGGCCGTCGATGAATGATCAGCACCTTTGCCACGGGAACAAACTGATGTTTAGCCACTTCGGGCTGCCGGCCCTGAGCAACACCAATAAGTGACAGTGGGCTAGCTTTTCTAGCATGCTAACATCAGACCAGCAGCAAGCAATAGTTGGCTAGCTTGTCTAGCATGCTAACATCAGACCAGCAGCAAGCAATAGTTGGTTAGCTTGTCTAGCATGCTAACATCAGACCAACAGTAAGCAATGGTTGGCTAGCTTGTCTAGCATGTTAACGCAAGACCACAATAAGCGGTAATCGGCTAGCGTGTCAAACACGCTAACATCAGACCAGCGCTACGCAACAGTTCGCTTTTCTACCTGGCTAACGCCAGACGTGACAGTCAGCTAGCTTGTCAGACACGCTAACAACAGCTCTGTGCCAATTGTATATTTTAAAAGGTTTGGTTCCAAGACGTTGTTCCAGTGGAATTAAAAGAGGAGGGAAACGCCCACGCTATTTGTTTTTATTGACGTTGCACCTCCAATTCTTTTATTATCGTCGTTATTCCACGCCGCCACAGCGAATACCTTGGAAAACACGGCCCCGCTCGGATCAGGCAGTCCTGCCGGAGCTGTTTCTCAGACTTTCCACAGGCGTTCTTCATTTAGAGGTGCTGACAGACGTCGATCCATCTATCAAATAGTCCCGCCGTGTTCCCGCACGTCCAAGCCTCTCAGACTTTCCGTGTCATCCCTGGATCAGGTCGCGGATCAGCGCTGGTTTTAGTCCCCCCCCCAACACCTTTCCACCCCCAGTCAGCCAGCGCCTTCTTGTTTAATGTGTCAGCGTCGGAGGCCTGAACATGTCGAGCCTCGTCTCCCTGCTGGTGAAGCCTCTCTAAGAGCGGGGCGGCTAATTACCCCGCTAGCAGAGAAATCACTGTTCGTCAGAGCTGCATGGCTCACAAGCAGCCTTGGCAGGAATGTGATGGAATTTTAAAAAAACGGGAGCCGGGTGACTTTGAAGGACTTCGTACAAACCGGACGACGAGCAAACAAACAGACTTGTTTTTTTGCCGATTGTCAGAATCGGTGACGGACGTCGGGTCCAGCGGGCAGGAAGCGCTCGTGTTTGTGCACGTGTATCCTGCGGTGTGACCTCAGGTGTCCCCACTCTTTCCGCGACCCCGGGGTTAATTGTCACAGCCGCAGCTGCCGCGGAAAAAAAAGTCGCGCAGAAGTCAAAGCTCTGCCGCTAGTTTTTACGGAAGGTGACTCCCCTCGCTAGGACGGTCGCGTCGCGTCGGGTGAAAAGGTGCATTCGCCTCGTTGATTTAGGGGGGGTTCGACGCTCAGCCGGCCGCGTTTCTCCGGGCAGGCGGGAGACAAATCAAAATTTACGAGCTCGTCCTTGGAAAAATAAACCATGTCTCCGGGATGGACCGCCGTCGACGGGAACATTCAGGGTTCCGTTTCGGGCTGAATGTAAAATGTTGTCAGTCGCAGCGGCTGCGCTTGTTTCCTGTGGCGGTGTCGACCGTGACGCAACTGGTTGCACTCTGAACAAAAGCACGTCGTCGCCCACTCAAGTGAAGTAGCCGCGACGTTCCTTTCACAGATGACGACATTTTTGATCTGCTCGTCGACCAATGGGACGTTGGCGACCTCACAGTTTGAAATGCAAACGTTCACATCACACGTGAGCTGCTGCTGCCTGCTGGATTCATCTGAAATGTAGTCTTTCATTTTTTTCTGCGCGTTAACCTTTCAGTTGCGCTGCTGTTCGCATAATGACGTGATTATGCAACCACAGTCGTTATTGCGACCATGCAATCACACCGACACTTGCGTTTGCATTTGATTAGCAACCACAGAGTGACCTTTAGTGACTGAGACGTTTGCTAGTTTTGTCTGCGGGCGCCGCCGTGGTTCTAGCTCCGGCGAAAACCTAAAAAATCAGGACTAAAACTCATTTAACTGAAAATCTTCCGTGTATTTTCCGAGTTTTGTTGCAAAAAGTCATACTCCAAAAACAAAAAAATAAAAATGGGGGGGGGAAAGCTGCTGACAGACGTATTAATTCTGCTGCGAGAAGTGAAAAAGCCACGGTGCCCGGTTGTCTCGGGGCGCTAGCGCTGTTAGCAGTGTGAAGGTCGTCCTGCCCCTCAGCGGTGCCACTCTACAGGTGCCAGCCAGCGTGACCCCCCCTCCCCGGGCCTCTCGCCACATTCCTGCCCTTCTCCTCCTTCCTGTTGCCATATGTTTTGCCGTCCGCCGTCACGCGCGGAGGTCAAAGGTGAGATGTGCCCAGCGGCGGCGGCGGCGTCCCGGGCCGAGCGCATCCACCCCATCGGAGGAGCCGCGGGAGTTTTGACAGGGTGGCCGTTGAAAAGCTTTGCTGTGGGGGTTGCGCTTGCTAACCTCGACCCTCGTGTAAAATGCCTGTCCCTTTTTGCTGTTGCTTCATGCTTTTTTTTTTGCCTGAAGCGTAAATTAGCGAGCGTTTCCTCCGCAACAGACCGCAGTCCGTCGGTCTGCTTCCCGCTTCCCGTCGTTTGGAGAAAATAAGAGCGCGGCAGCGATGTCGAGTTAGCCCGCAGAGGAGGAAGTGGCAGAAAAGGCAGCGGAGGCCCCCGAAGGGGAAACAGCCGAGGACGAGTCGCTATTGTTGAACGCAGCGCTAGCTGTTGTTCACTCGCCGGGGACAAACTTTGCTTTATGGGTTCCGTCCCTGCAGGCGTCGTGAGAGCGATTGTGAATGTAAATGGGTGTCCGTGACCTTTGACCTTCTGGGCTGCTTCCCTGCCGTGTGAAGGAGTCTCTCTCGTTTTTCGTTTTTATTTATGTTTAAGGCGTTTCGACAAGTCGCTCCAATGCTACGTGTTTGTACTTTTTGTATGGATGGTAGCAATTCTTTTTGGAAATTTTCACTTAGATTAAATTGAAAAAAATAAACTTTGATGAATCCTCTGCCACATTGTCCCATTCGAGCTGACCAGTCAGAGTCATTACTGCTACTGTAGCTTAGCCTGGTAGCTAGAGCGAGCAAGAGCATCCAGCGGCTAGCTGCTATGCGGCGCAGTATCTAGCTGAATTCTTGCCAAAGCCAGTTCGGCAGTACAGAGGAAACTGTGAAAAAGCAGTCATGGTTTTCTTTTCCCGCAGTGCTCTGATTGAACTTGCTAGTGAAGCGTAAGCTAGCTGGTAGCTAGCCGTTTCTTGTTTGTTTTCGCTCTGGTGCTTTTAAAGGGAGGAGGAGGAGGAGGAGAAGGAGGAAGAAAGTTGGCTGCACCTGCTTTAGATAAGTCACAATAAAGAAGAATGAGCCGAGCACCTAAGAAAACCATTCCATCCAAAGACTGACTGAAAAAACTGGCTGATGGATGAGCGAGACTTGAAGAGTTGAACAAATAGAAGAAGAAAAAAACCTGAGCGTCGCGGCAGCCCTCTGCGGGGGTGGGGGTGGAGGGGGGGTTCTCTTTAAAAAAAAGAGAGAGAAAAGTTCATCCTCTTCACCTCAGACAAAAACCTTAAAAGTCAAAAAAGATATCGACTCCAAATGGTCTGAAACCCTAACCCAAATACCAAAGCAAAACATTTTATTTTCCTCCTCCTCCTGTGAGGATGAAGGTGGAATCCAGTTTTTGGCCGGGGACCAGCAGCTTGTTTGAGTTGTCAGTTTCTGCCCCCTCACAGATGTCATGTCACGTTTGGCTGGAACATTTCTTTCAGCCCTGAGCTGCATTTTTTTTCTTTCTTTTTTCTTTTCTTTTTTTCTTTAAGCTGCGAGCTCGCCGCAAACGAGTAGTTAGTAGTTAGTCAGTAGTTTTTTATTCTTCCCCGATGAGAACGGCTCTGTCTGTCCGAATGACGACGCTGGATATTATCATGATTTATCTTCTCTCAGTTTCTCTCTCGTGTGTGTGTGTGTGTGTGTGTGTGTGTGTGTGTGTGTGTGTTGAATTACCTCTGAAAAGCCTCAGAGACAGCCGTCGCCGTGACCCATGCAGGATCTCTCGAGACTGAGAGGAGGAGGAGGAGAGAAAAAAATATATATATCTACACATCTGTCCACTCTGAACCCCCCACCTCCCCCACGCCCCCACTTCACAGAAGGGCCTTCAGCAAAATAGCAGTCCATGCATTTAAATAGGAATATTATTATAATGAAAGACTGCTCGACTAGACTCGACCAGACCAGTGCGTGTGTGTGTGTGTGTGTGTGCGTGTGCGTGTGCGTGTGCGTGTGCGTGAGTGCCAATGTATGTCTGAGTGCGTGAGCGACGGCGTGTAGGGGCCGAGGCCGTGGTCCTGGACTCCACTCTGACAGGTTGAAGAGTCCTGCAGCGGTGGCGAGTCAGTTGACCTCGTGGTGCTTTGAGCCGCATCATTCTTGTCAGACCGTTTTTGGCCTCAGGGGGGCGTCAGAGGCGGCGGTGGAAATTTTTAGAGGAGGACGGCGACGACTTTGCGAGAGCGGAGATACTTTCACACTTTTTTTTCACTTTTTACTTCATCTGTTTTTATTTATTCTTCTCTTTTTACTTGCACAGCACTGGAGTTTAAAAAAAAATGTATATATATATACATATATATATAATATAACTTTTAAACTTGAGCAAAGACAGCTAGGCTGAACATTAAGAAGTGAGTTACTTCTAACAGAATTAGTACCTTTTAAACAGTAAAGTAACCTGCGTGGGTTTCCAATGTTAAGGAGTAGAAAGTACAGATATTTGTTTCCAAATGTAGGGAGTTCAGTTAAAGTAAAGTAAAAAAAAAAACATTCTACTTGATTACGGTAATGGAGTATTTTGAAGTTAATTAGGTCATTCTGAAATGGAGGCAAACTCGGGACGTCGCATTTGAACTTAGAATTTGTATTTTGTGCTCATTCTTTTCCCCACTCACTCTCAAAGCTCAGATAACAAAAAAAAAAAGAAGAAGCCGATCACACGGCGGCAACTTTGGCAGGGTTGCCGGGCCGGTGGGAGCGTCTCACAGCGTACATCCAAAGTATTTTCACGTTCGGTCGCCAGCTTTTCTGGGGTCTTCAGACGACGTGAGCCAAGTAGCGTCCACGCTAGTCCCGTTAGCGTCAGTTACCAATGAATAAGTATCTTCTTCATCTTCTCCTTCTGATCTTCTTCTTCTGCGATTTCAATTGCAGCAGCCGCTACAAGCTCACTCCTGTCGCAGCTGAAAGGAAGCCGACTGGCTCCTCGGGTTACAAGATTCCCCCGAGTGACGAGTAAAAGTTGAAGCCTTTTACACGCGAGACCTGCGTCATTTCGTATCACAGCTGAAATAAGAATTCCGAGCTTTGTCGGCCGCTTGGAGGTTTTGAGTTTTTTTTTTTCTTCGTGAAGCCTCAGGCCTCCGACTGTTTGGCAAGTCCTCCTCCAGTGGCGGATAAAAAACAGGTTTGAAGGGAGAAAAAAAAACAAGAACAAATGTCTGCAAGATTCTAAATTAAAAGATATTCAGAAGACGAGATTTCCTCCATTTCAAAGTGATGGAATTAAAGCGAACTAACGAAATGAACAAATCGCTTAAGTGCAGTGTTTCTGAACTGGTGGGCCGTGGCTTCGTGGGCAGTTTCCCTTTAAGGCAGTGGTCTCCAAACCTTTTTAGCAATGGGCCACATGACGGAACTGCATGCATGATGTTGGCGGGCCACGGTTTGTTGGGGGGGGGTTGCTGGTTGTTGGAAATATAGTGCTAACGTCTTTGTTGAGCGGGGGAGTGGGAGCGCGCTATCGCTGTCGCGCTACACTAACGGCTAACGCTGTCGGCAAAGTTACCCGATACTGGTATCAGTATTACGATAACTATTGGTACCAATACCAATACTGATTCCAGTATCAGTACCCGGTATCGAGTATCGAGTACGGTATGAATATTATTCAGGGTATTATTATTCAGCATTCAGTATCGGTACCGATACCAGAAACAGGTATTGGTATCGGTGCATCCCTAGTGTTTAGCCTGTCAGCCAACTGAACGCGGTGACGTTACGAATGAGATGAGTCTTTTTAAACTCACTGAACTATCGACGTGGCCGACTCCGGAGCGATTGCAGCGGTTAGCCTTAACATCCGTTAGCGGCGGCGGGCGTCATTAGCTGCTCGTCGGTCGCGGGCCAAAAACACCCTCGCCGACTCACAACACAGCGTTAATTGTTAGCGCCGTGGTAATGATTGCTTAATCGTCCAGGGAGATAAAGTGGCAGCAGTCGATGGGGTTGCTTTTGCTGTTTGGTCTAATCGTTTTCTTTCTTTTTCTCCTCCCTCCGCATGTTCATCCTTCCCACGGATGCCACCTCATCTCCTCTGTGCTCCAGGTAAGAACCCATTCTTTCAATTGAATTTTGCCGTGCCTTTCTCTGCTCTTTTCTTTGTCGTTTGGTCCGCTTTATTTGCTTGTTTTTGTTCCACGTTTGAACACAAACACGGTGGTTGTGCTGCCTTGCTGATCTCTCTGGATCCGTCTGAGACCGGCGTCTCCAAATGCTAATGCTATTTGCTAATTCTGCCCCCCAAAAAAACGTTTTAAAGTCGAATCCAGGCGGGAAACAAATAGTCACTCAGACAAAAGAACTCCAGCCAGACATGAAACGGCAACATCAAGGTCACCTCCATCCTTCATCACAGCAGAGAGAGAGCTCGGATGGTGTGTGTGTGTGTGTGTGTGTGTGTGTGTGTGTTTGTGTTAGTGTGTGTGTGCCAGACGAGATAACACAGAAGAATGGCGTGGAGTAATTGAGATATCAATCAAGGAGGTTATTTCGGGGGTAATTTCAGAGGTTTTTTTTTAAGGTTTGTGTGTTTGTGTGTGTGTCTGTGTGTGCTATTGTGTGTGTTTGTAAGTGTGAGAGGAGGGAAAAAAAACATTTATTCATCTTGGTAGCGTCACTATCGGATCTGTTTATTTATTAGTAATTTTACTCAATTCAGAGTTGCTCCAAGACTGTAAAGCTTTGGGTATTTATGGGAATTTGGGAATTCTTTAAAAAGAAAAATCTTATATGCCGTCTGTGTTTTTTTGTTTGTTTGTTTGTTCCTGTGGTGGTTTTATATTTAGTTGCGGCTGTGTCTACATCTTCTACTTCTACATTTTCTTTTCCATCCCCAAACAGTTCCCAGGGCTTTAATTATAAAAGCGCATGGATTTATTTTGGGGTATTTGTTCTATTTGGCTGGAGGGGCACCAAAGAGTAAAATAAATAAATAAAGTAAGTTATGATCCGTGCTTGTGGCTCTTAAACAGCAGTTCCTTTTTTTTGTCTGAAGCGACGGCCGCCTCATTTTTGAAATGGAACTCTTGGGCGACACTCACTTAATGTTTATTCATGCAGACTTTCATTTCTGTGAAATGCCGAGATGGATGGACGGAGCGCTTGTGTCCCTCTTTTCCAAGAGAGAAAGAGGCGCCGGCTTTGTTTTAAGGGCAACGTGGCGCTCATGAATATTCCATTTCCTCATGAGATTACTTCCTGTAATAACACGGTGCCGCTCCCCAAGGACGCACCGCTACAGACGGTGTACACACTCTGCCCGGGGCTCACACACACACACACACACACACACACACACACACACACGCTTCATCTGTCACACGTACCCGTACTTTGCTTTGCCACACACCCACACATGCAAATCCAGGTAGATTATTTATATATATTTGCATAGAAAAGTTCATTTTCTTTTTTTTCTTTCTTTTTTTTTTCTTTTAATTTTTTCTGCCCACGTGCTCTCAGATATTACGGCCTCCCCGCATGGCTAACGAAGAGGGATCGACTTTTAATTGGAGTGACGGTGAATCGCACTCGGGAGGAAAAGTGAAAGAAAAAGTGAAGCACGACATCCCGTTTGTACCGGTTAATCCTGCCGCTAGCGTGCTCGGCCTCGGTGGTCCCGCTCTGCTGTAGGTTGACGATGAACCGACGTCACTAATTATTATTAACTGCCGCCGTTGGACCCCGGAGGCGCGGCGAGATATCGAGGGATTATGTGGGAAATGTTCTGCGGCGACGTAAGGTAGGGGAGTGAAAATATCGTCCGCTGATTAGCGGCGGCAAAGCGACAAAATCTGCTAATCTTCCCCGGAAGATCGCTATCGAGCGTCTCCTTGGAGTCTTTCTATGGAGAAATTAGTGCTAAGTCTCCCGAAAACAGACAATGAGCTTGAGAATGGGACGCTCCGGGTCACAGTCTGGACACAAAAGAGGGGTGATGAAATGAAACTCCAACGCTGTTGTATTGCCTGGAGCAGGACATGAGGTGAAATGGTGAAATGTTCTCCACCCAAACTGGAGGCCAACTGGAAGCTGAACCTCACATGCCACAATAATATCTGGGGATGCACCGATACCACTTTTTGTTACAGAACTAGTAGAGTACAAGCACTTGCTTTCCAGTTCTCCCCAATACTGGGATCGGCACAGAATTGTACGAGTAGAGTACTCAACCTCGGCATCAGTACCGATACCTGATACTGGTATCGGTATCCGTGCATCCCTAATTGTATCGGAACAAACCCTTTAAAAACATAATGAAAAGTGATCTCAGCACGCCGTGATTTATGCCTTTAATACAAGACTGGGACACATCTGCTCCAGTGCGCTAGCAACATTTAAGACTCGAGGTTCCCGCTACAGTCGTCTGGGTTGCTCATCATCATCCCCGTCGTTATTTATCGTTGTTACTGCAGTTCTTCCAAGTTTTTCTAAGAATTAAACTTTGAACCCGGAGAGCGAAAAACGGGACGAACTTTGACCCGCCGCCAAGTCTTCTCGTACGAAAGCTGTTGGAAGACGGATGGCGACTGGAGAGCGAGAGAGGAAATGAGGAAAGAGGATATTTCAGGATCAGGACTAGGGTTGATCGGGGGGGGGTTGTTCTGGTCTGCTCTTCGCTTATTAATCATCCTGATCCGTCCCTCCGCCGTCCCCATCGCCCGGCCGTGACGTCCTCCTCCAACCATTTCTCCGATTAGGAAAACAGACGTTCCGTAGCGCTCCCGAAACTTCCCCTGAGCCGGCTGTTCCCACCAGCTGCGTGCGAGGGGGGTGGATTGGGGCGGCGGGGGGCTGAGCCACACCGATCATTGGTGTCGGCAAACAATTATTAGCGTCATTCGCCCGATCGGCACAAGAGACGGGGCAATTAATGACGGCTGTGGCCGACCGTGAAGGGGAAGCAGTGGTGGAGGCGGGGGGTGGGGGGGGGGGGTTGAGGATGTTTGAGCGCGTCGGCGGCGGGTCGTCCCACCCCACCCCCACGAGATGTCGGGTGACAAATGACCGCCGTCGCCTCCTCCGTCGGGGCTGATGTCTGTTTTATTCACGCCGTCCATGTCCAATTGAATCGCACAGATTTAGGATGGAGCGGCGGATTAAAGGGGCCTTTCATGTGGAGTCTGTCAGGTGGGGGTGGGGACTGGGTGGGGGAGTTGGGATTTCATAGATTTAAAGGGCTCCCAAGTTTTCATCTCGCCCTGCATTGGCTTATTGATCAGTAGCCGTTGATTCATCCATGAATGGATTTGTCACCTTTGGTTATGTGGGGCTTTCATGCGTGCACAGGGGTCAAGGACGGCCGAGACTCCCTCGTGCTTTTATCTGTGGGAAACCATTAGTTTCTGCATATGCTGCTGCAAGGAAACCACAGCGCGCTCGGCAGAAAAGACGATTAAAACGACACGGACACTGCAGTTCTGACTTTTTTCCTCTGTTCTGTCTTTTTTTTGGGCGCTAATTTGACTAATTCCCAATCAATTCCGTGCGCAGTTTATCTTGGAAGTTGGGATTCAGACCTCGGCAACGGCATCACGTTCATGTTGCCACAGTTGCATATCAGAGATTTAAGATGGACGTCTTTGTTGTCGTTAGCATTGTTGGCTAATACCGGGCGATAACAGTCTGTATTGTACAACTTTGCGACGACTCGGGAGGACGTTTGTGAGGACGTTGTGCCCTGCGAGCTCTGATGATCTGATGGGGAAGATGCATCTCAAGCTGTTTCAGTTTCAATCGATTTTTCGTTTCATTTTCAAATTATTGCAAAGATGAAAATATGGACGATACCATAAAAAAAAAGAAGAAATTCCTCACATTTCTGCGATGTTTGAGCGCAGGCTCTCAAAGCCGTATTACCATCAGCGGCAGACACGAGTCTGAGGCGAGACCGATGTTATGTATCAGCTCGTCATACCGCAGACAACAGAAAAATAAACCCCCTGAAAACAGGGGATTGAGGGAAGGGAAAAAAAGAAACTGAACCCAAAATCCTCTTTAGTGTGACATTTCCAAAAGACTGGAGTTTTTATCTAAATCCCCGGTGTTGGACATTTCCGGATTTCCCCCCGGAGATCTGATGCAGCTGGACTAGAAGAGACGGAGGGGAGCTTAACGGAGAGCGTGGGCCCTGATCAAATTGAACACGATTCCGTGTCGCATTTAAAAACAAAAACACAAAACAGCCCGACATATAAAGCGGGAGGCAGGCAATGTAAGAGACGGAGACAACGGAGGCTGAGAAGCAGAGAAGATCACAGACAGTCATCATTATGGAGCTCCAGTCGTCCCCAGCGGTGGAGCAGATCAATACTGAGCGCCCGGCGCGGCTGTGCAGTGGAAGCAGCTCCACGCAGCCTCTCATTACTGGATACACCCTCATTAGAACACACACACACACACACACACACGAACACGAACACACGCTCCTCACACTGGTAGCCGTGTACACATTGTGCTTCTCTCCCGATCCCTGTTGTTCACACTTTACACATCTCAGCAGCCATTTGCTCCCGCGCTTGTTTCTTTTTTTGGTTTGGCTTGTTTTGTTTTGTTTTCTCTTGGCATCGTTGTGTCGTTGCAGACGAATCCGAAGCTGCTTAGGTTTCAATTACTTTATCTTTAGCTAAATTTCCACGTGAAAAATCTCCACGCTGCCCAGGCAGGGTCCTCGGTAGCACCAGAGAGTGTACTGTAGCTTACGCACTAAAGCCAAATGGAGATGGCGCAATCTCGAATGGTAAAATGACTCCAAATCTGATAAGATTACAGATTACGCTAGGTATTCAGGTTACAATAGTCATTTATTTGTGTTCCATTTATATTGGGAGTCGGATTTTGCAGGATGTACTGTAAGTGCGCAACGTTAGCGTTTGCTGAGCTAACTAATACTAGACAATAACTATGAGAAAAAAAGACCATATTTTTTTCAGATAACACCCCTAATCGCATTATTCCATGTCGGACGCCTACATGCGTGCACACTGGTGGCCTCCCGGTCGCCCCCAATCTCAATCTCAAACAAAAAAAATTAGGTCATCATATTTACCGCGTTAACGACTTTCTATTTTTGAATAATTAACAGGGAGTTGGTGGGATTTGCGGAGGGGAATTGGGCCTCGGTTGTAATCCTCGGCGGCCCCAGCGGGCGGGAGTACGCCACCCGAGATCCGTTTGATGTGCAGCCCGGACTGGGTGGAGATCAGCCTCGGTGTGATCTCCGTCTGACAAAGGAAAATCCCTTTGTCAGCCGAGTTAATGTCGGGATTTTTTTTTGGTGGTTGTGCTGCGTATATTTGAAGTTGGAACTCCGAAAAAGAAAAGGTCCTTTTTGAAGCTCTTGGACCGAGAGGGGCGGATCAGCTCAGAGAGTTCTCGAGTCGCGCTTAAAAGGCATCCGTCATGTCCGTCGGTGACGCAGCTTGTTTCTCCCAATCTCAGCGAAGCCCACCAGGAAGTCGGCTGTCGATCGAATCCAAAAAATACAGCTGCAGGAGTGACTGTGTGTGTATTCTGTCATTTCCTCGCATACACAGCCGACACAGAGAAAAACAGATGTTTCTTCTGTGTTTTTCCGCGGCGAGACGCCCCAGGAGAGAGCAGAGCCCCACCTGCTGGAGAGTCTCTGACCTTGGGGCTCATTCATCTGCTTCCCGCACTCGGCATCCGGCCGCTTTGCGCGAAACGAAAATGGTGCAGTATAGTCTACTAGTTGGCACCCAGGCCGGTGACGGGACCTGTCGGCGGTGTGGCCTTCTTTGGTAAAGCCTTCGAGCGTTGGATTTTTTTTTCCCCTTTCAATCCAGTATCGCACTTATTTTCACATCTTTACTGTCTGACTCGGGTGCAGAAACGCCACACAATTACAATATATGCATTAAAACAGTGATGCTTTGTTTCATCTCCCCACGTTTAGAGGCAAAACTGGGATGGTTTGCAGAATGGTTTCACACACATTCAAATCTAAAGGAAAAGGTATCAGATGGGGGCGCTGTTAGGGATTCGCAGGCTAGAGGAATTCATTTTGTTTTTTTTGTTTTTTTAATTAAATTTGGTCCATATTGATGTTTTGCATAATATGCATGCAAAATATTTTGCATGCAGTTTAAGCAGGACTAATTGCCCCGGTTCTTGTACCACAGTGTCCACTTGGCCTCTGTCCTGCCCTGGTGACTAAGAATGATGTCAGGAGTTGTCTAATGAAAACAAGCACTCAGCCTTTATTGTCCCTCTTACACAAAGAGGCAACGTGCCGAATCAGCAGAGTCACCAGTCAATAAGTGTCTCGTAACTCTTGGTGCGAGCGACGATGCCTTCACCACGTCCAGCGTTTCTCTCTGCACAGCCTCGAGCCAACGCTGGCGACTATTTCCAGCAATTATTAAGTTATGACGATAAACAAGGATCGTGAAATTGTCACTTAGGAAAGATAAATAGCTCAGGACATAAACACAAGCTGTTTGCGTGTTCCTCAGTGTCCCTTTAATGATTAATGTCCATATGTGTCAACAGTCTTGCTCTCCGACGAGCAGGACCTTCATTTAATTTAACCTGAGAACTCAAAGCAGACTGTATGTAGTCCTTGGGAGTGAGGGGGCGACGAAGGAAGAGCAAAGTCGGCACCAGAGATTCGGGGGAGGAGTGGGAAGGGGAGTCGCAGTTGTGCTCGTTTGCAAAAGTTGAGATCAGAGGAATAAACGGATGCGAGGAAAGACGAGGCTGCTTATGACGGCGATTTCAAGCAAACATGCGCAATCACGTAAATACATGCAACTGCCTCCCGTACCAACCCCTCGGTCGGAACATTAGAATATGCGCAGTGTTTGCTAATGAATTAACAAGATAGTGGTAACACCTGAATTAATGAAGTGCTTGATTTAAATTATGCATTAGCCAGAGGAGGTTGTGCGTGGCCGTTTCATTAAAAAAAAATTAAAAAAATGCTGATGCTCAAAGCGTAGACGCTTAAAGGCTTCAAACATTTGTTCTTTAGTATTCCATACGACTGAGGCAGCACTTTGAATGTATTCGGAGAGAAAAACATTGCGCGTGCCAGTCTGTCTGAGCAAAACTCTAGGCCTTCCACCTCAAGACTGCCCCTGGCTGGCCTGGCATGGGACTGCGCGACTTGGTTACCAATGGACAGCATCTTCTGAGCGTTCAAGCTCCTCATATTGTGTTGCTAAACTGAAGTTATATACTTCTCTAGCAAGCCAATGAATTGTAATAACAACCTCGACATTTGGGGCGCAACAAAATGTAGTTTAGCTTGAGATTTGTGCATACGAATGTACATAGCCATCTACCAGGCCAGCTGGGGGCGCCAAATTCAATCACAGGGGTGCCATCCTACTTGTCAGTCAATGAATGAAAAATTAAAAAAATATATACTTTGAAACTGTCTTTATGAAATGGAAATTGAAGACTGTTTTTGTTTATTTGTTAATTGTAGTGATCAAGTGTTCAGGTACAGGAGGTGGGCACAATAATATTGTTTTGGAAGTGTATGGGGGTTGTTTTTCTGTGTTATACATATATACGTGTGTGTGCAGGTGCGTGCGCGTGCATGTGCCTCCCCGCTATTCAATGTGCCACCCTCCTTTAAACATGAGCCGAGTCCTGCTGTGTAACTGCGCTTACCAAAGCCCACCTCGCCCTCCCGCAGACAGAAATACACACTCACGTACCGTGTGCACACTCAGGTATATTGTGTGTTGTACTGCCGCCACATCCACACAGCCGTAGGAGCAGGGGAGGTAATGGTGTTATTATTATTATATTAAGTTTTGCTTAATGCGCTGAGTAAAGGAACTGATCTCAGCTCTTTGCAATGAGCATTAAATATGCATGCACCCCAGCCCTTTCATGTCGGCACTGAGCTGTGTTTTTGCCTTAAAAAGTCCCGGGGATATTTTACACTCGCGGCTCAACATTTTTTTCATTTTTTTTTTTTCATTTTTTTTTAATCCAATCTCTTAATTAAGAAGGGGAATGAGGTTTGCGCTAATCTTTATTAAATGGAATTTCTGGGCCACTAAGTTGCTTGGGGGCGACTTGGGACTCACGGCCGACAAATGCCCTCGTGAACAACGGTCGCGCTGTCTACTCGCTCTCGTCAGTTAGCCCGGAGGAAGCACCGGGGAAAGAAGACCACGGTGGAATAATACAATTCCGCGCTACCGGAGCAAGCGAGGGTGATGATCATTTGAACTGCTCACCTGCCGTGTGTCATCCTCTGTGAAGAACGTCAAGCGAGGGGTTGTCTACGCCGACGATACCCTATTGTTCGCCGCCCCCTCCTTTTGTAAGTCGTCTCCCGCTCACGGCCTCCAGCCTGCTTTCATCCTGAGTGAGGACATGGGCATCCATCATATTCAGACCACTCACCATCAGGGTGCGGGCAGGAGGCGGGGGGGTGGTTACCAGGTTATCAGGCCTGTACCCTGCTGCTGTACCCTCAAATGCTTTCACTGACTCAATAGGCAAAGGTAGATTCCTTATCCCAACCGCGCAGGCGGCCGTGACCACCTCTGGTTCCTGGCAGGTTCAGCCCTGCGCGGTTCCATTATCCCCCGCTCCCCCCCATCTGTAATTAAAGGCAGCCAAGAGGAACTGAGATGGAGTGAGAGAAGAGGGGTTCAGGATAGGTGTCCATATTTCACACGGCGGCTGTAGCTGACAGCGAAGATCCAATCCTCGTCACGGTCCGAGGGCGGCACGTAATTAGATTATTACAACCGTTTAAGACGGGAGTCCTTCCGCCTTAATGAAAAGAAGGTTATTGCGTTTCAGAAAATTGCTCCTGAGGTGGGTATGCGAAGAGTTACCATTGGACCAGTAAAAAAAAACAAAACAACCTAGTTATATAGCTATTTCATGTCCTGGATGAATAGAGTGTTGGCCTCTGAACAAACAGAAAACTGTCCCATTTTTGCCTGCACAAGTGAAAGTACACTCTGCCCGGTGAGTGCAGCCTCCTACTCCTACTCCACAGCGTGTGGGTGTGAGATACTCAGTAATTCCCTCCTGCCACAACATGGTAGGTCTGTCGTTTCCCCACACAGGAAATATTACCTGTTCCTGCCCATAAATCTCTAATAGCTCCTCAGTTTTTTTTTCCTCCCACTGCGCTCCAGAAATTTCAGATTCCACTTTGCAACCTGCTTTGTCCGCAGGTCCACGGTGGGCGGAATTGGACAAGATTGAAACCTGTCCCAGTGTAATGGGGTCTCTGACCCAGAGTGGCTGGTGTTCAGGTGTGTGTGCGGGTGCATAACAACAAATGTGCACGGGAGGATCCAAACCTTCCAATAAGAAAAAGCCTCAAGGGCAAATGGTGTTAGTGGTGATAAACAAGTGGCCTCAGTGATCAGCAAGCCGTTAAGTATTGATTCCCCTCGAATGGCGTTCGCGCTCGCACTCATAAATATGCATCGATTGCTCATCTTTCGCTTTCGTATCCTTCGATTTGGCTTTGAAAATTTGAAGACATTAGCAGCTCATCAGACATGCGGCTATGTATAGATTCTTATTTATATCTCAGAGGCTATATTAGAAGGTCTTTTCCTTGATGGCCGGTTGTCATCCAGCAAGCTTTACTGTGCCCGGTTTCTAACCATATTTCCTAATATAACCTCAAACCAAACACAACCAATGATGTAACTTTAGTTTTGAAAGAAGGCTAGTTTGTGTTACAGACCAGCGAGGAGTGAGAGGACCAAACAAAAGGGTCCCCACCTCAAAATAGACCATGAAAACTATCGTCTTCATCTTTCACTGCTGTGTAAACCGTTCCAAGATTTTATCAATGTGCATCACGGTGTCGGCGTTAATTGCGGTCTGCTTATTTAATTTTTCAAGCGAGCGTGAACTCCTCTCGCTCAGAATGCCTTGAGGGTATCGACAGTTCACGTATAGCCACCGCAAAACACCGTGTGAGCATTCCTACAACCAAAGTGTTCCAAGCACCCCTTCCCCAATGAACTTCTTTCGACCCCGCCGCGTCTTTGTTATGTTCCCTCCACCGCCGTTTGAGGTTTTTGCGTCTCCACCGCCTCCTCCAGCAGCTGTCGAGAATTCAATCCCTTTGACGTTAGCGCGCCACGCTCACCGTGGGTGTAAATAATCTGATTTGTGACAAGAAAGCAACCCGTCAGAGAAGGTGAGAATTGAATTTTTGAACCCGTATGTTGTTGCTATAATATAAGTACTCGCGAGCAGATAGGACGCCGTGTCTCGCCTTCTGCGAGGAGAAACTGAATCACTCATTTGCTACAGAGGCAAGCAAAGATTAAAGCAGATTCGCTGACGGGCGGAGGGAGCCGCGTGCCAAGATGCCGTTCATCCAGCCTTTTGCCAGATTTGGCGTTCATTGCGTATGCAGACTGAAAGCTGCCTTCGTTCTTCAGGAATGCCCAACAAACCCTCAGAGCAAGAGCTCATTTTTTAAAGTTGGCAGCCAAAAATAACAGTAGAACAAGTAAATCCCTCTTTCCCTGCTGTAATATCGGCAGTAATACTTGAAAACTAAATTGCAACGGTGCCACCCTGAGCAGTGATGACGATACATTCGTCGTTTGCGACAGATATGGCGGGAAACTGTGCCTGCACACATTTGGTGAAGCGTAATCACATCAGTCTGAGGGTTTTGGAGGAAGCTTCCCCGGGAAGCTTCAAGGCATGGATTGGTAAAAAATGGTGAAGCAAGGTGGGAAGGCCTGTGGATTTTATGTATCTGTAAAGAATTAATTGCAAAATGTGATAAAAAGCTATTTGAATTCTAATGCACAATTCGCTTTTCAATCAATTATTCCTATTAACCCCAAAGTGTGAATTCATTAACATTAAACAAATGGATCTTTCTTCTTCTTTAAAAAAAAATAAATAAATTAAACGACCTCTAAAACATCCCTCATTGTGCTAAGATATCTCCAGGTTCCTTTTAATCACTATTCTCTGCAAAATCAAGAAAAAGGGTATTGAATTTTTTTATTTCTTTTTTAATAAATGAGTTCCCCGGAGCTTGACAGAGGTGGACACGGAGCCTTGAGGGATTCTTGAATGGAAGGAGCGGCGGAGAGCTTGATCTGTCTTTATGCACTTTTAATTACACACGGCTGGCTGGGCTCCAGCCCCTGCAGAGCCGAGAGCCGAGGCCGAGCGCACATCAGGGCCGGCCATGCTGAAGGCAGCTCAGTGTTATCCTACCTAAACAGAGGGAGAGTGAGAAGCTTTGGAGGGGCGTGAGGATCAACGGCACCAGCGAGGACCGTACCAGATGAATGCAAGAGTTGTTGTTTTTTTCGATCGTTCCTCTGTATGTAGAGCGACAGTGATGCCATGAAATTGTCACACATGGTTGCAGAGCTGCTTTGAAATCCCAAACCAAGAAAAAGAAGCCACGACCAGCCATAAAAAGTGCCGGCTGCTGAGGACGTTAGGACGGATGCTGCAGTAGGTGTAGTTTCATTTGCCACATGGCACTGTCACTTCAAAAAAACATTGAAAAACAGGTGGTGTCACCTTTTCATAGGGCCTTTGCTGCCATTTTTCTAACATTGACTGGCTGTGACCCTGAGATACACAGCAGTTTGCCAGTTAGCGGTGACAGCTAGCATAGACCTTTGTACAATTAAAAAGCCCTGATTTGGTCAAATAAATCCATATGGCCAACTTGTAATTGAAAAATTATCCTACAAAATTGATGTATGTAGATAATAAATGTATTCATCAATAATCCTTGAGACGAACCATCTCGCTTTCAAGGGGAGGTCCAACAATGTATAGATTGAAATTCAAGATAAATCCAAAGCATTTTTGGAAATCTTGTGTAGGACTATTCATCAAGTCAATGCAAATGTATTTGACGGTAATCCCATCTAGTGTATATATACTGTATATGTTCTCCCTGCGGCTCCATGTCTTCTCCTGGAACGTGAACATTTCAAACACTTGACTTTTTTTCCGCCTTATGACCCGGAGCTGTCAGCGTCTCCTCCCGATGGTGACGAGCTGACAAGGCGGGCTGTCGGCGCCGCGGGACATGTGAGAAGACGGCGGCCGTGCGCGGAGACGTCAACTGTGACTGATCACGCCAACAAGCGGGTCGTGTCAAGACACGAAACGAGGCCCAGCCGAGTGCTTTTTTTTTGGAGAATAATCCCACCGCTAATACGTTTCTCTCCCCCACCTGCCCCAGCTGAGTTGATGTGCCTACCCATGTGTACGTATCATCACATGAAGGTTTATAGATCCCCAGTTATCCCCTCCCCCGCCCAGCCCGGTCAGGCACGAAGATACTCTGACATGTCTTTCATCGACGCACATGCAGACAGTTCAGGGCACGTCGGCTCGCCGAAGGAATAGCGGCACCTCACACGGCGAGCACCTTTTTATGTATCAGAAATCCTTGATTCACACAACTCCCACCGCCCCCTAAGAACTGCACTTTAGTAAGGGATGAATGGTGTAACCTCCCGGCGGTGTCAAGGTGAAGGAAACGTGTCAGTGCATCCCCCCGGCTCTCTCGCTCGCTCTCTCTCTCTCCCTCGCTCTGCTTGAGTGTTACCTCAGCCAGGTCAGAGGTATGGGAGGCTCACAGGCTGTAATCACACGCAATCATCAGCTCTCCTTGTAGATTTTTTTTTTTGGTGGGGAGCTATTCTAGACTAGGCTGCTTGGCACCAGACCTGTGATATGAGCTCGGACACAAAGGGAAACAATGAAGATCTGTAACGTAGAATTTCAACAATTTAGTGTCTGTTGGAGCTCATTTTGGCTCCACTTCATGTAAAAATACTTGCAATATGTTGACCATAACGGACAAAGAGGGTTCTTTTACATTGTGAGAGACGTGCCGCAATGTACTCATTAGATAAAACCAGTGCCACCAATTCAGCTAGTACCCCATGATGTGAAATTTGTTTTTCCTGGAACGATTGGGCAGTCAAACTCTTCAGTGCCAAGCGGGGAGGAATTGGCAAGACTTTTCATAGTCTTTGGAGTGATCTGACCAAGATTTGCACCCATGACCTTCTGTTCTATACCCAAGCAACACTCCACCACTTGGCCACGGTGCTCGTTAGCATCTGGCATGGACTTACTCTGCCCTTCACCCAGTCTTCATGACAGTCTGTGTTAGAAAAGTTTCTCCATTTTTCAAGGGGTTGATTTTTTGGGGGTGTTTTTGCAAGTACGGCCCTGACGCTGCCCCAGTTTGTTTTGGTGGCAACACCACATTTGGTGCCAGCGGGTTCCAGAACACGTGCAGTAAAATTAACTCGAAATGAACGCACAGAAAAGATGGCCGGCTCTGCCTTCATTCTGTGGCATCTGGCAGGGAGCACAAATGAGTCTTTTGGTGGGAAGAACATTCTGCGTGCATGTTTTTTCGAACGAATAAGCGGGCAGTAAGATGCAGGGAAATAAGCCAGAGGCAAAGAAACGTGGTACCCGGCTGAAGACTCCAAGTAAAGGTTGTAAACAGGCACACACAAACACACACACATCACACACACAGCGCATCCATGCAAGCCCTGGCCATTATTAGTCTGGAATTTGTGGCTTGGACTCCACAGTTGAACGGATAGTTGGGTTTTCAGGGTCTTTTATTTAGAAAAAAGATTTGCTCCCCTGGTTACCCATTCGCAGACAAAACACGCCACGGAGGCAATGGGCGATGGGCTCCGCGCGGTCGTTTCACCGTCCCAGCAGACACACAAGGACACTGCGTGTTGGCAATTAGCCCCTCGCAAAAGAGGAGGCTGGAGAACAGCCGCTTGCGAATCAAAGACGCTGTGATTAAGACGTCTCAGTCGGGTCTCATTTAAAACAAAACACATGCACACACGCTCAATCCTCAAGCTGGCAAAGGAAGTAGAAGTAGTTAGGAAAAAGATGAATGATTCAACATGTTTTCTTTCTCTCTTTCTTTGATGTCACCCATCATGTGATCCACTGCGCTAATAGAGACAGTCGATCCGTTCGAATTGCCTCGACACTCCGGCGGGATCCTTCGGCATCTGGTCCGGAGGGAACGGGATGAAGGTTCGGCCCTGCTCGACGCGGTGGGCCCGGGGCTGAACGCGATGATGGCGCATCTCGCCTCCTCTCACCCGCCTGCCCGCTTTTCGCCTCCACATCAGCGCTGCACAAACGACTCCCACGCTGCCGGCAGGAATAAGACGGAATAGGGGGCGTTTGATTCGTTTCAGTTGGCAGAGCCGGCGAGCGGCTGGCGGTGGCGCGTGAAGAGAGACCAAAAAAAAAAAATAATAATAATAATAATAACAACCTCTTTCTTTTATACACGCATGTGGGCTGTGGTGTTTTTTTGGAGACTGTAAAGTTTTTACATGTGCAGCGATGCTGTGTGGGAGAAAAAGCCTCGGACCGCTGAGCTTCTGCCTCAGTCCTACGCACTCTGCGGTCCGGCCTGCTTGTCTGCTTTCTAATGTGGTCTTTCATCACGTTCACTCCCCATCCTGCCATGCCACCACCCCGCCCGCCACTCCCCCTACAAACCCCCACCCGAGCCTCAAGCCCGGGTGGGGGATAAGACCAGAGGCAAGGAGAAGACCAGATGTTTACTGCCATCTGGTGGCCGAATGTCGCAAATCTGTGAGGAGGAGGAGGGAGGAAGTACTGTGAGTTGAAGGCACTGCTCCCTCTCTCTCTCTCTCTCTCTCTCTCTCTCTCTGTATTTGTGGCAGTAAGGGGCCAGTCGGGTCAACGAGAGAGCATTAATTCTGTTCCACTTTTTAGCCGAGCCACTTGTTAAACATTTGCACTTTTGTTGTGCACCTTTGCCTTTCAAATCCTGTGAGCCGCCACCGCCGCCTTCGCAACTCAAGCGGCTTAGCCGCCGCAAAACCGTCTGATGAGAGTTTTTGTTTGTTTGTTTTTTATTTTTTTAGTTTGTCATTTTGCTATGAGAAACCTGGCAATGCGAATGTGGCGGCATCGGCATTATGCATTTTTACAATTATGTGACATTTCTGAAAAGATTCCAATGTCCCGTGTGCTCCCCCACCGCCCTTTTTTTTGTAGCAGATGGTGCAGACGGACTTGTCCTTCTCGGTGTGTGAGCCAGTTGAATCGTACTGCACAGTGATCAGTATTCCGAGGGAATGTGAGGTCAGCAGCTAGACCGTCTCCTCTGCCAGGGCCGAAGCTGTGAAAAGACAGTGATGAAGAAAAATCAAGCCCTAATAAATTATCTTATTCTGCATTTTCTTCATTAGTATGGCGGCAGAGTCGTCCTGTTTCCCAAAGACCTTGATTCTGGACGGACCTCAACTCTCTTTATTCAAACACCGGCCCTCAGCAGCGAGTGGGAGCCGAGACTTTGAACAAGTGCTCTTGTTCCGTGTTAATTTGTGCCGGCTGCTTGATTGTTTTGCCTCAGGAGGCGGCCAGGACGGCGCTGACTGTTAAAAGTAATTGAACGGCCCATTTATATCCTCCTAATTGATATGGAGGTTCTTTTTTTTCCTTTTATTTGATGGGTTTTCAAATGTGGCGTGTGTGTGTGAGTGGCGGGGGGAGGGGGTGAGACTATGCAAAACAACAAATCAAAGGGTTTGCCAGACAAAAAGACATTAATGCATTCAGTTTTACTTTTGCTTTGCCTCCAAAGAGCCAGACTGACGGGCAAGAAGCTTACCGACAAACTTTGAAGCTTCCTGTCAGCGAGGTTGAGACGGCCTGCAGCCTTTTACACAGTTGCTCACTGTTTTTCGACAACCAACAAATTACATGAATATATATATATATACATATATGTATGTCTGTGTTTATTAAAATCGTCTTCAAATGTGCAGAACCAATGTCCAAAGACAGGGGCTGCAATTCCTTGGTTTTTACAGCAGATGGTTTAATCCACCTCGTCCAAAACTGGCCTCATTCAGTAGGCCGTTAAAAAAAATGCTTGACCTCACACTCAGGAAACGTCCCTCCCTGCCTCTTGACCCAAGTGGTGGTGAGCGCATTCCCTCTCTGTTGCCTCATCCCAGCGGGTAAACTCCACCCGCAGGACGCCTGCTTGTGTGTCGGGCCACGCTGCACGTCCTCACGGGCTTCTCCGGAGTTCTCTTTGAGCGGGTCATCCGTTTTCATCCGTATTTATACAATCCCTGGCTCCACGTCTGCGTCCGTGGATGTGTCTAAACAGGATGCGGGTCAGCTGTGGTATCAGTTTATACAAGAGACGCACGCCCAGGTTGGTCAGCCAGGGTGACTTTGGGGCCCCTTATCGCTGCGTACCGAGGGCGAATAGTTGACCCAAAGCGTTTGGAAACAAGAGGATCGGATGAACTCTTCTGTCAGAAGCGATGTGAGCCTCGCGTGACCACACTGCGGCTCGCTGCTAAGTGCCTTTAGGGGTTAATTAAAAAACAAAAAACAGTAAAGTAAAATAAAATTTCAACAGAAAAGGAAAAGAGATTAGTTTGTCCTGTAAGAGTTAAGAGCATAAGCTGATGTCATTCACGGCAGCTAAGCTAGCGGTGGCTTCCTCCGTGTCTTTTTTGAGAGTTGCGAGCAGCAGTTGTCTCCTGGTTTGGTTCACAGCTCAGTGGAAGCCATCATCTAAGGGAATCCAATGCAAGTTTGACTTCAAGTCAATGTGGATTTGTATTAGTGGATGTTTGAGCAGAAATTCTTTACAACTTTGTCGAAATAATAATAAGGACCAAGATTCTCCTCAAACTGCTCTCTGTCAAACCTACAAGACAACATACTGAACATTTCTCCTGTTTGCCGTCACGCCGGCAGGGAAACAATAATAAAAGCCGTCCAGTGGAACGAATCTGAGCCCTTGTGGTCGCCGCGCTCCACCTCTTCCTCGATTCCATTTTGGTTTCTGTATGAGCAGCGTTCCGAGTTCCCGCCACCGCGCGTCTATTATCGCATTCCCGTTTGAGCGCCTGCCTCGCTGTCACCCCCACAGGTCTGGAACAGCGGCAGCGCGCTATTATTTTTTTTTTTATTAGAACCAGTGAGCCTTTTCCTCTCCATGTCTTTCCTCCGCTGCCCCTCCGTTCCCCTCCCTCCCTCCTCCTCTCCCACGACCTCACGGAGTCCTAGGGAGGTGCAGCGTTCCAAAACGGGACGCCCCCCCGGCCCCCTAACCTCCACCCCGACTTCATCCGTGGTCACTCTCTCCTTTTTCTTGCATTAGCACAGAAAAAGGGAAAAATCCAAACCTCACTGCTGAGTGACTCATTCAAATAATTGTTGCTTTTATCCGTATTGGGTTACTCGTCTTTTCTGACTCCGCTCTTGCGCGCTTTCTTCCTTTCACCCAGTACAGTGCGGTATCTGGGCCACTGCTGAATTAGGGCCTTTGAGTGAGAAAAAAAAAAAAAAAAAAACATGAGTGAAAAAACGAGTGACATCAGAGAGAGGAAAAAGAGAGGGCTGGAATCGGAGTTGTTTTTTATGTTCTGCTCTGCGTTCTATTCGACTTGGATTTCATGTTTGAAAATTATACGCACGTTAGCTCAGTGGGACGTCAGCTGCTCATTGCAGCCAGGTGGGTCAGTTTGATGGATTAAAAGAAAAAGAAGGTTGCATTCTACTTTTGGAAGATTGTGATGAGGACGATGAACTTTGCACAGCTTGTCAGTCTATCATGTTCCAGCTCTGACGTTTTGCTAACGCCCACTTGAAACTGGTTCATTTTCTTCACTGACCAGTTAATATTTAGATGTGACAAAACCGCTAAGTGACTTTTGCTAACTGCACTTAAAAAACAACCCAGAAGATGATGTAGTAATACAGGAAGTAATAAATTCCTATTGCAGCTACTAGCTAAGCTAGTAGTTAGTAGCTGCAACGGGAATTTACTTTGCACGAAAGCAGCAGCTGTTTTAGAACTGAGCTGGCGTTTGTGTATTAAATGAGAAAAATAAAACACTGTTTCCTGTTGAGTTTAACACTTTGTAGCATTGCCGCTAGCCACAGAGAACATCCCCTTTGGTGCCAAAACGAAGCTGCTAGGCTAAATAGCAGGAGCAGTAACTAACCGGAATCGGACAGAAGGTTCAACCAATTACCTTCCAGCTTTCAAACACATTCCCTGGGCACTTTACTTAGATTCTGAGTATGTTCACAGCAACAAAGCATATATATATAATTGGAAGGAGAAACAATGGTTGTGAAAGAAGTGCGGAACCTATGGGTGAGATCCATTTGGAGGGAGTCCGGGACATGTGGAGTGAAGGATGGGGTCCCTCCCCTTGGCCCGACCTCCTCCCTCCTCCTCCTCCTTCCTTCCCTCCCCTCTTCCCCGTCCCATGTGAGCAAGCAGCCTGATGACTGGACCTCTGTGTGTATGCGTATGTGTGTGCATGTGTGTGCGTCTCCCACCGCTTACGCTCGGCTTCACTCCGGCAGACATGCATTGTTCTCCACTGTACGGCGACTTGTCGCTCGGCCTCTCGGAGACCCAGTCGGCTCTCGCTCGGCTGTAGGACAGATCGGCTCCTTCAGGTCGGGGGGGAGAGAAGCTGCCCGGCGGTGAGTGCTGACTTTCTGACACTTCATCAGCAGAAAGGGGGGGGGGGGGGGGGGTAAGCTGTCAGCTGTTTGTGGCTGCTTGTGTTTCACAACTTGGGTATCGGTCGTTGGATTGGAGGAACGTGAGATTTGAGAGGGTTGCTCGCGGAGCTGAGAGAAAGTTTGGCTGCCGGGGGAAGCGACTCGCTTCTTCTGCTGACTCACACTTGGTGTTAACGCGTGGCTCCGCGCCTGCTGCCTGCCTGCCTGCCTGCCTGCCTGCCTGCCTGCCTGCCTGCCTGCCTGCGATGCACCCCCGCCCTCTCCTCCATCCTGGTGTGAAGGAGGGAAAAGTAGCCGCGGTGAAGTTCAGAGCGGACGCTGCATCACCGCCGCTCGTCACTGCTGTTGCCTTCCTAGCGATTTTTTTTCCCTCTCTCTCTCTTCCTCCCTCCCTCCTCTACCTCTTCTTTGCTGGCTTGCTCGCTGAATGGGAACCAAAAAAAACTGCGCGTCAGAGCCAAGACACCCCCCCACCACCACCACCACCACCACCCAACCCCAACCACCATCCTACCCCCCCGACCCCCTCTGTAAATAAGCCAGAGAAATATCAGCGCCATATCTGCTGCAATATGTTCTGCATTGATTCGCCTCACTGTGGCCAGATGCGTGCACGTATATGGACGCACGCACACACACACACACATTCACTCACAAATCAGGCCTTGTCGTCTAGAGGGACTCCATTGTCTTCCGCGCATAATTGTTTGTGTGTGTGTGTGTGTGTGTTTGTGCGAGGGCTCTCGGACAATGTGGAGAGCGCGCGGAGGGGGGATTGTCTCCCCTCTTTTTTCCCCTCCATCTGTCTTGTTTTCCTGTCCGTCCAAGACAACCCCCCCCCCCCTCCCCTCCCCCCCCACACACATCTGGATCGCCCCAGCTGACGGCGAACAAGGGAGCGGATGGAGAGAGGAGGAAGGGAGGTGTAGATGTTGGACGCAGGAAGGGGAGTTCAGCTCCAGCCAGTGTGTTTGTGTGTGTGTGTGTGTGTGTGTGTGTGTGTGTGTGTGTGTGTGTTTGTGTGTCCCACCCGGTGCAGGAAGAGCGGAAAAAAGGAAAGAAAAAAAAAAAAACACGCAATGTCATTGTGCGAAAGGAAACCCTGAGTGCAGCAGGATGCAAAGACGCGGAGACAGAGTTGAAGTCGCTCGTGATGGGCGGCACGGTGGGAGCTGAGCCTGAACGCACTCCAACCGTTGGAGGACCCTCCAGCAGGCTGAGGGCCCTCGTCTCGCCCCGTCAGGATTTTCCTATTTATTTATTTATGTATTTATTTATTTATTTTGGCGGGCTATGCTTTGGCTGTCAGGGCAGCTCCAGCCGCTCCGTCATCCTCTTCACTCCTGAGTGAATCCGGGATGGAAAAGCTCCAAAAAAGAGCCAAGCCGGGTGCAGCGATTGAGATTTCGCTCTGCGCGGCTCCACTTTGCATCGTTAGCATCGAGGCGGCGACTATTTTGGCGCTAACGTCTCGCTACCTTCCGTTTTTTTGTCGATTCTTGCGGTTGAGTTGCTGATCAGGAAAAGGTTGTCTGACGCCGGTGCAGCTTCAGCCGTATGTGCGGGTGTCGCTGAGCCGAGCCTCCCTCCTGTCAACGCAGCTGGGCCGCGCCCGGCTGGCTGCGTTTGTGCCCGTTTGATTTACGAGCTGAAAGTCGTCGCGTCATAACTGGAAGTGATCGGACTGAGGTCATTCGCAGAGTAGGTTAATGCCGTTGCTGTCTGACAATGTATGTCCCCACCACCCTAAATATAAGAGACATCCCTCCCCTGCCAAAACAAATTCTTGAAAAGAAAGTTCACTTGTGATGTCACAGAGGGCCTATGGTTAGCCCCCTTGAGATGGCTTTGTCATGTCGCCATATGGACATGCGGGGAGGTCCAACAACAGACGTCAGTTGTTGGCCGGAAGCTTAAATAGAGTGTTTTTGCAGGAGGCTGCAAACAGAGGGCTAATCGTGGTGTTTTCTGGAAATCTGTGCATAGGTTGTTGGTTTTTTTTGGACAATCAATGTTAAAGTTCAGGATGCAGTATCGGCTATTGGTGCCGATACCTATACAATAAGTACCGATACCATAATGCCGATACCAGTTATATATGTGTGTATATGAAAATGTTGTTAAATATTTGTTTGTACTGCGTTGAGACGTGTGACTGTCTCTCATGTTCTAGAAAAACATGAATGTTGTATAATGTGTACTCAGTATATAATATCGGTGAATACTGGAATGCAAGTACTCGTACTATTGGTTTTGTAAAAAAGTGGTATTGGTGCTTCTCTATGCAGGACAGTTTTAGGGCTCCATCCTCACATATTAAAGATAGATCAAAGTATCAACAAACCCAGACTTTAAACAGAGGGCTAATTATGCTGTTTTGTCTTTTCATGAGATTTCTACACGTTTCTTTTGGGGATCCCCAGTCAGCGCTCCATTAGAGTCCGTGGTGCAAAATGGAGATGTGGAAATATAAATAAGAAGCAAATGTGCAGTAATTTAGTATCGGAACATATTTGCAGAATCTTGCGTCGTTGCCTGCGAGTCCTCGCGTCTGACAGTTAACATGCAATAAAGCACGACATCAGGCCCTCGGCGTCGCTCGGCAGACAACGAGCTGCGAGTGCGTCGTCAGTGCGCTGGGCTGAATAAAGACGTATCGAACAAAGCCCTCGTCTGTTTCGCTGCGGCGAATCACGTTCAGCCAGCGCTGATGTCATCGGTGCAGTCGGGGAGACTCGATGGAGAATAATGAGTCTGACAAAGGTGGGAAAGGAGCGAGCGAGGAGGGGAAACACACACACACACACACACACACACACACACACACACACACACACACACACACACAGCGAGAGAGAGAGATGACAAATGAACGAGCGAGCAGGAATAAAGGTGGGGGTGAAACAAAAAGCGAGAGAAAAACTGAAAGGTCATTTTTTTTAAATTTATATCCTCGCTGTGCCTTTCTTTGATGAGGAGGGATTGGATTTTATCTCGTCCTGTCGCACACAAATGGAGCTCTGCAACGCTCATCCAAATCAGAGGCTGAGTGGAGATCAGCAAATGGAGATGTTAGTAGATCTTTGTGGCGTCCGGCCACGTTGATGAGCCAAAGTCTGCCGCATTAAAACCATCTGCAGACTTTTTTTGTTTGTCTTTCGTTTGCGTTTGTTCTCTCCCGGTGCGAGAGAGAAGCTCTGATCCTCCCCCTTCCTTCTTCTCCTTCCCTGATCCGTCGCCCCCACGCCTTTCATGTTTCTGCTGTTATCTCAACCCACAGGTGCGCTGCCTCCAACGCACACACACAAATGCACGTGTCTCTTACTTAATAAATCAGTGATGTGTCAAAGTCGCAGCCAGACTGCTTGTACTTGCCGTCTGGCCATGGATCGCAGATCGTGTTAGTAATAACACAATGATTTAACCTGGCGCCCTAATCCTGACATGGCCGTCAGCTAAAGAGGCAAAAAGACTTAAGGCATCCATCACGAAACGGCCATGCTAACCTTTAAATCCAGGACCTGCCCTGCAGGAAGCCGGTTTGTTTTGGTTGAAAATTTAGCTTGTAGCAGTGATTTGACGTCACATCCGGCCACTTGACAATCTGATTAAAGACAAGGCCAAAAAACCCCAGAAGAAGACCAGTTTGGAGAAGCTACTGGTTGCTGCTTTAGCGGCTAGTGATGATGCTGCGGTAGAACCAGTTTTATTCAAAATACGTCATATTTTCACTTTAAAAGACGACCAAACACTCGGAAGATTGTTCTTATTGTTGCCATTGTTGTTTTTTTGTTTCGTGTTCCTTCAAGAGTCAAATGCTACATAGCAGCTACGTCACTCTTTGCTAATGTTGCTAATGCTGTTTGCACCAGCCGCAAACCTCCAGCTGGCTAAACTTTAGGTTGCTGATTGGACGGTTGGCCCAATCAGCGTGTTCTGCCTCCCCTCTTTTCTGAATGTTCTCTATGGGCTCTGGCTCATGGACGGAGGGGATAAATCCAACAGAGGATGTCTTCCATCTGGCCTGTCCAGCAATCAAAAACACACTTTAACTTCAGCGCAGAACCAATACTGCGTGCGTTGAGTCGACAGGGTCAGGGTGAGGTTCTGCAGCGTCACTCTGGTCTTTTTTTTTTTTTTTTTTTTTTTTGCTGAACGCTTGAAATTTCAGCTCGGTGGGTCTTCTGCCGCAGCAGTTGTTCCCAATTACGCTGGTTTTTACCCCCGTTGGACAGATGTGGCGGCTGCATTTCTGTGTCTGCGGTCCAACTTCACATGTGGACCAGAAAGTGCTTGATGAGTAACATGCATTTTCATTTAAAGTGTCCTCTTATGAAGAAAAGAAATAATGAAATAATAGTGATGAAAGGCTGCTGCTGCTGCTGCTGCTGCTGCTGCTTTAGGAAGTTGCCAGTTGAGCATTTTAACCAGCGCTGAGTTCTTTCTTTTGTACCCAGCGAGAAAACAATGCTCTTTTTCTGTGTCTTTCGCACCGTGTGTTGCGTGGGCATGTTTGGTGGCACCGAGAATATTGGCCTCGGCTGCTCTGCATTTCTCTCCGAACATATTCAGCCCCGCAAGAGCGGCTCATTCCTCGCGCTCCGTCAACTGAGCGATTTGCAAGTTAGATTTCTTTTTTTTTTTTTCACACAGACACTGAATCCCTCCGCTACTCCTCCTCGCAGTCGTCGCGCATCTCTTTAATTTGACAGTTTCATCCCTGTAGATCTAACCCAAGAAGGGGAAGAAAAAAACAACGCGTCGGCTTTGCTTTTGAGGCGGACGGATGTTCGATGTAAAAGCCCGGCAGCTTCGTTTTTTTGGATTTGATCTTTGGAATGTTTTTGGGCTTTTACCAGCGGTGCAGTTATTCCATGTGTGATTTTTAAATCAATCGTGTTTTAACATAGTGCTTTGACATCCAAAAGCACATTTTTATGTGTATTTATACATATATAAACATAGACATATATGTCATATGCCATTTGTGCAGCAGTCGACGGTGAAGTCTTTTTCTGTCTGATTCTTTGTGAACAGCGTTTTAAAGGCGGCATATTCACCAATTTTTTTACGCTTTTCCAAGAGGATTAACCCGCCCTCCTCCTCCTCCTCCTCTCCTCGGCTCACTCTCACTCTTCACTCTACTTCTATTAGCTCCAGCGGAACACCGCACAGACCTCTTGTTTCGCTAAAAGCCGACGTAATTCCATGTATTCCCAAAGCCAAAGGTCCAGGTAGCTGTTTGAATCCAAAGCAAAATCCTGACCGCTAACGCGGTTGCGGGTCACACAAGGCGTCGGGATGAGAGGATAGCGGATATTGTTAGAGGGACGGGCGGAAAAAAAGGAAAATTCCATGATTAGGGCACCACCGTGTGTGGATACAAAGCGCCCTGATTGCTTCCGGCGCCACTTCCAGAAATTCCGAGCGTTGGCGGGCACAGCGGGGCGCTCACGCCGCCACACATCAAACACGGTGATTAGCGCTTAGCGAGCTAATCTGCCGCTTGTACCGTCGGCCCACGTTTTCACTTTTTACCGACTGTGTTATTCCCATAATTTAACAAGTCCAAGCCGGGAAGCTTAACCGTGTTTAACACGGCAAGCACATGGACCTTTTTTTTTTCGGGAGGGGCCGAACAGCTCTGAAATTTACACGAGGGCGTTTATGGCCGATTAGCATCGTGAATGATGTCGTGTCGCACGTCACTGGGCACTCAATAAGAAGACCTTCCACGAACGTCTCTATGTCCCCATGAATTTTCCGTCTTTGAGGTGGCGATGATGTCAGCAGTCATGCACGAGCGTCGGGGGCCTTCAGGGTCCCGGGGGAGCCGTATCAACCTCCGGCCAGCGTTCGACTCTCGCGCGCTCGCACGCGCGGCGACGGCTAAATCCCACCTCGTGGCCCCGCCGCGCGAACATCGACCGGTCGCACGTGCCCCGTGCCCTCACACTGCGCTGACACAGAGTTTAGCTTGATAAGCCTGGATTAAGTCGGAGTTACAGCTCGGCGCTCTTGATCTCTGGTGGCTCTCTGCTGGGAAGCGATCAACACAAATTTGTGGTACTTTCTAAAGCAATGTTGGAAGTGAGCAGTTTTAATGGGATCTTTTTTGTATATGATTTACAAAGATTAAAAAAGAATGATGTTTGTCATAGTGAATGACTTTGGGTTGCATTGAATGAACGTAGCGAATCCTGTCTGGTAATAAAATAGCTGAATAGAATAACTGAATAGATAGTGTTTGTGTGTGTGTGTGTGTGTGTGTGTGTGTCTGATTTTATGGTAATGTGAGGACTGGAATACTAGTGAGGACCTCACAAGTGAGGTTGTTTCCGTCACTTTTTCCCCAAAGTTTCATCTTTAAATTTTAGGGAGAAGGCCGGCAGGTCTGAGTGGAGGTCAAGTTGAAGGTTTGGCTCCGCAAAGGAACAGGGAAAGGAATGGAAGTCGATGTGAAGTCCTCACAAAGGCAGAGAGGGGCGGAAATCTTCCTGTCGTCTGCTGAGGAGCGGCAAATTATTCTTCCGCTCTGGGTTTGACATTGAATTCTCGCCGAGACGAACGTGGGCGTTTTTAATGGCTGTGGTTAAAAAGAAAAAAAGAAAAAGTACAAAAAAGAAACCTCTGTAAAGCCATAAAGAGTGCTGGAGAGGAAACGCAGTGCGGTCTGAGTGGGGAGCGAGGGGAAGCTGTCGTTCCCTGACCTTGATCTTTACTCGCTCTCGTTTAATTCACTCGCCTCAGCCGTAACTTATCGTCCCGGCCTCCGTTATTGTCGCTTTAATTCGGTTTATTGAATTATTTCTGTGTGTGTTGTGTGTCGGAGCTGCTCAACATTCTCTCTGCTGTGACTCAGATCTGCTGCACTACTGCTCCCAATGGGCTGTCACTGCTTGGCCGCAGGGGGCGCTGTTGCCCCAGCTGAGAGTTTTGCAGCGCCCCTTCCAGATATGCAAGGGCCTCTGTGTGAAAACTCCCATCGTGCTCCTCTCTCTCACCTCCTCATGCGGCGCCGTTCACTCTCTCTGAAACTTCTTTAAACGTTCCGATGTCGCAGCTGGAGCCGCTCCGCTAGTTTTCCACCACATGTGCTGCTCCCCCGGCACCGCAGTTTGTGTACGTTGCGCCACGCACGGCCCCCAGAAATCTGGTTTGGGTTATGACTGAGGCGAGCCGACCGTGCGACGGTCGTGTCGGAGCGGGGCAGGTTCTCCTGCGGCGGCGGCGGTGGCGGCTCAAGGTTTGAGTTACTGAGTTGAGTCACTCCTCGATGGTCAGTGTTCCGTCGTCGCTTCAGCACCACCGGTCCTGCTCTGCCCGACAGTAAGTCAAACCTCTGTTACTTACTGAAGAGCACGTTTCTGCGTCAATTACTGTCGGCATTATATACGTTTGCTTGCCTGCAGAGGGTTGTGTTATATTGGAACTTTGCTTGGCTTTGGCTCTTTTTTTCTTTAACTTGTTTTTTTTACTCTTTGAATCAGGTCAAACGATTTTCTCTTATAACATTTAATCCATTTTTAAAAATCAAATATCGCTAACTGAACATTTCCAAACAGTAGTATGGCTCTTTAGTCTGTCAGTGAGGCTCCCAAAAAGGAGAAAAGTCCAGCTTGTAACTCTCAAAATGTGTGCTAAAACACACCGCAATTGGAAACCGGCCATGTGTGATGTCACGAAGGGCCACCCCATTGTTCGCTGACACTTTCTCCCCAGCTGTGTCTTTGTTCCGCTGACTTCATCTTCGTCTCCTCCCGAACATTTGGAATTCTAAGTGTTACCAGGAAGCTGAAACTGATCCTTTTTTTCATAGGAAGCTGTTAACACCGGGCTAAATATAGACTTTTCCTGAGATTGATGATGATGATTGATTTTTTTTTTTTTTCCTTCCTTTGGATCTTAAATCGTGTGAGGGTGGAGTATGTACACGTCCGGGCTGTAGGCTGAGCCCCTCTGCACCATCTGGGTCCAGTGCCAGGCGTGTAAGAGTCCCTCCTCCCAAACATGCGCACACACCCTTGGAAATACCCCAACTCAGCTCCAAATCCCCCCCCCCCCCCCCCCCCACAGTGGTGTTATAGAGAGCTTTACATCGATGCTCTCAAGTGGCCGGCGCTTCAAAAGCCACATGTGTGTGTTTCTTTTTCTTTTCCTGAGGTCACCACCACCAGTAGATCGTCCTGCAGCTGCCCCTCCGTGTATCCCAGGCCTGGCAAGAGAATCTATTTGCAACAGAAGGGTTTCGATTTGTGCCCTTGAACGTAGATTTTTTTTCTTTTTTCTCTTTTTTTTTATAAAGGACTCGGAGGTCGATGATTTTCTTTTTTTTTTTTTTTTTAAGAAATGGAGACGGAGGCGCAAACAATCATCAGACAGAAGGAAGTTAAACAGCACACAGGTCTGGGCTGGATGCCAGTTACTGGCAGCGCGGGCGCAGCACCAAGCCCCCGCAGCAGCGTTGCACTCCTACCTGCACCGGCCTCCGACGGGGGGAGAGTGTGCACGTTGTCGTCCAAAAACTTGAGCTCCAAATATAACCGATGGTTTTGTTTTTTCCGACGGTAAATCTTTCGCAGATTTGCAATTTGTCAATGTGAATTTAAGAAATTGACACGTAAAAGGAAATTTCATGGTTTTGTTTTCATGTTTCATTGATGATTGACCTGCTTGAACACTGGTTCAAATCTCCCTTTAAAAAAAAAAAATCCTGCTTTTCCCATAATGCTTCACATGGGCTCACTACCAGACGGATGCATGAAAATAAATCCAACGGATTTAGGGATTGTTTCAAGACGGTTACCTCCTGAGATGTCTTGGAAATAAGCAGATTTTTGTTTCTATCTTTTTGAATGATTATCGTTATTGTTGTTATTATTAATATTATTACTATTATCATTATCGACCTCAGGCAGCTCCATCTGCGCTCCAGACTCACAATCAGCCAACCTGAACTTAATCTCCCCCGCTGCCGGTCGCCGCTGAGGGGTCGTCTCGGCTCTTCCAGACGGGTGAAGCGGCGGCCGAGCGGACTCATTAGCGCTCTGCTGGCCGGCCTTGAGTCTCGCCTGGAAGGACGGCCATTGAACACACAACGCTAATGACCACCCTCAGCTCCTGTGTTCGTTTGCATTTTTTTTTTTTTTTTTTAAATCTACTAGGTTGTTGTTGTTTGTGTTGCCTGTTGGCACAGGTTATACACACACTGGGGACCCAGAGAGCGGAGCAACTGGGGGAGAAGAGTCGCGACGGTGTGTTAATTGGTTACGAGTGACCATCTGGAGCCGAAACTATCAGACTGCAGGTCCCGCGAGCCAGCGGTCCAAAATTAAATTGGTGGCGTCACGACTGAATCCAACTCCAGTCAGGCTCATGGGTTCAGTTTTTCTTGATCAGGTTAATTGAACCCACGGTTCTTTTCCTGGAATCTGGTCTTGTACCAGTTCTAATAATATCAATTTCTCTCACTGAGGAATTTCCTCTCAAATAGAAATTAGAAATACCGGAATACTTGTGATACCTTCCGAACATGTTTTCTTCTTTCTCAGAACCACCAGCCTTTTTTTTTCCTTTTCGTTCTATCAGGGAAGTGACCCGCAGTCATTCCACGTTGCTATGCGGCGCTGGTTAACAAATTAGTAAAGTATAGCTTCGATTGGTGTCTTTTGCGGCCGGACTCGTCCGTGGGGTTGATGATTTTCCAGCGTAAGCAGGATCCTCTCTCTCTCTCTCTCTCTCTCTCTCTCTCTCTCTCTCTCTCTCTCTCTCTCTCCCTCTCTATCTCTCTCTCTCACTCCCTCTCAGACTGAAATGAGGATAAATTCCTGGCAAAGTGAAGGGCTCCAGTGGCGGAGCTGAGCTTGCACTATATCTGTGAGTTGTGTGTGTGGTTGGGTTTCCTGCAGGCGGCCAGACAAAGACCAATTGAGATGCTAGGCACACGTGCACGCGTGTGCACACACACACACACACACACACACACACACACACACACACATACACAACGACACCATGCAGGGGGGCTTTTAAGGTGGAATTAGACGCTTTTGGTGAAAATTTTAAGCTGGTTCGCGTTATTTTCAGGGAAATTGCCGCTAATATTTTTTAAATAAAAAGCAAATAGTAGTTTTAGCTTTAGTTATTAAGCTATATGCAGCTTCAAATAATATTACCTGTGGTGTAAAGGGAAGAAATTATTTGATTTTTTTTGCACATTGTCCATTCAGGTCTGAATTTTTTTTTTTTTATTATTTGTTAAAAACACTGAAAACAGATCACGAGTGCGCACTTTAAGCGATTGAAAAATAATAAGTTATAGGAAGAAAATTGTAAAGGAGGCCGTGCTGTGGTCAGAGTCAGACTCTGGACGAAAGGGGGGGGGGGGGGGGTGTTATATAACGCGCTCCGTCCAAGCCGCATAGAGTACATGCTCTCAGACCGCAAGTTATATCCGGACCAAGCCGACAATTTAGTCTGAGGCACCTGGAAAAAAAAAAATACTGCATGCAAAGGCAACATTTTCAAAACAATTCAAAGTTCAGGGGCTATAATCAAATGCACACATGGCTTCGTCGCATGGCAACGTCAATAAATAGGCACGATAATAGTCTTTTGTTAAGAGGAAAATGCACACTGATTGCAGAAAAGAATATGAGGTGGGTTTCAAACCACATGTTTCAGAATTATTTAATTAAAAAGAATATATATTTTCCATGGAAACTCTGCAAAAATGCAGTGTGCCACGAGCAAACACAACAAGTGGTCCAGAAACAACTGTGTGCGCAGTGCCACAATTGTCCCTTTGCACACTCACTGGAGGACTTTGGAGTTGATGCAGTGGCGTTAGCAAACTAGCTGAAGCTGGTGTTGCTAGTTAGCCTGCTTCAAGGGACAGTGACAGCTTGTATTATGGCGTTATTGTGCCGTTTCTTTGATTTTATGCCCAATGAAATTTAGCAGAAGAAGAAGAAGTTGAGGCTTCTGCTATGTGCAAAGTGCCGATGTTGAAACCACTGCACCGGTAGATAAGTTTTGCTGCATTGGAGTATATGAGTATAAGTACAGGATTTGGAGCAGGGCGTTTGCAAGAGGTTGTGTTTATAAAACAGACTGTTTATTCATTTGTTTTTTCAGCTTTTTGGCTACTGGAATGAATTCCAATAAGGGGAAAGTATTTCCATCAGGTTGTGGCCCAATATTCCCCAGCAATGGTAAACATGCCTGGGATTTCAGAAAAATAATATGTTAGTGCGAAAATCCCTGGGTACTGAGGTTTTGATATTCATTCGCTGTGGCAGGCTAGTGTTGTTTTTGTTGTTTTTTGCAGATCAGCACGTATTTCAGCCCCGGCCGTTTATTTGCTAACGTGCGAGCGGACAGATCATGTGCGCGGAGGATTGTGTGCGAGACATATGACGTCTGTGCGAACCGTGACAGTAATTACATGAGGCCAAATCACGGAGCAGCCCGGGGGCCGCTCGAGCACAAAGTTAATATAATATGTAATGCATTACCGACTGTCAGCCGTGTCTGCGACGCCGGCTGCAGGTAATATGATCCCCCCGCAAGTGCACGGAGCAAAGTGAAGCTGTGCCAGGTGCAGCCCACTGGGCGAAACCCCTCCGTCCCTCCAAAAAAGTTGAGGTAGTCATGCTATATGGAAATAGTCGCAGTGCGCTGTGATTGGCTGTGGCTGCAGTTGGTGTGGATGGTGCAAAATGCCATCACACACCTCATCTGCATGACGAACGGCCCATGTTGCATAGTGGTGCCATAAACACCCTATGAGTGCATGATGATATACACGCATAATCTCTCAATTCAATGTGCTGTTATAGGATTTAAAAAATACATGTCAGGAAAAAACAAGAAAAAAAAAGACCTTACTCAGGGAAACAACATGCATTTCCCGCTTCCTCGGTGCCTCCTCACATGTTCTTCATGGGGTGAAACGACACGTGTGGGTCTTTAACCAAAGTGAGATGGACCAGTAAAATCTTTATTGAGCCCCGCTGGCTACTGTCTTGTTAGCGCCAGAGTGGCACCGTAAACACGCAAGCTGCTCAGCGGCTAAAGGCTGCATCCATCCAGGCCCCACAAACCAGCAGCAAATTCTTAACAAAAAAAAAAAAAATGGGGTTTTTGAGATGCAACTGCACAGTGTGATGATGTGTTTCAGAGTGCGCGCGGTCATTATAAACACTGAGGCCGGCCGTATTTGTTTTGTTTTTTTTACTGTATATAGCTTGGAGGCTAACATATGGCAGAGCAGCCGTCTTGACATAGCAGGACGTGCAAGAGGATTTTATGGGCAGACCGGCAGTGTCGGAGGGGGCATGTGGTTTGTAGTCATCCTTGACACCAGCAGAGGGCACCAGTTCGTCTCATGGAATTGCCCCCATTCACGGACGAGAGGTAATAGCAGCTGGAGAGAGCTCACTTTTGTTTTGTTTTTTTCAAAGTAATGATTTAATAGGTGCATGAAAATGGAAAAAATATATATATATTTTACACTGCCAGAGGCCAGACTGACAAAGATCTGCTGCCTCATCGCATTGCAAAAAAAAAAAACCTCTCTCGGTTATAATTATAATGTTTGAATTTCATACAGCATCCCAGAAACCTCTTCATCATTCCAGCAGACGGTTTGAAATAAATTCCCAGAGTGACCGGTCTAATAACTTAACAAAACACATCCAGGAAACACGTTGAAAAGTGGCTTTTTTTTCCCCCTAAAAAGAAAAACACAGCCGTGACAGCCCGCAGAATCCAAACGATGTTTTCACAAGACAAGACTCTCGTTAACTTGTTAGGAAACACATTTGTCCAAACACAAAAATAAAATAATCATTCTGAAAAAAACAAAACAAAATAAAAATCACTTGCGGGCTGAGGCCTCATCTACGTGCAGATGATATTCTCATAATCACATGTTTTTCTTATTCAAGTAAAGAAGTTAAAACAAAACAAAAAAATTCCCAGTGTGCATTTTTTTCTTTTTTTTAAATCCAGATGACCAAGAGGTGGCGATATAACCTCGAGGCATGAGGGCAGATGGGCCAAACAGAAGCCTGGAGAAAAGGTGGAAGTCTGGAACAATAGCGCAACAGTAGTTGGAGCTCTGTGTGGCGACAGTGAACTTGAGTTACTCATTACTACTTATTCACTTGAGTTACTTAAATAGTTACTTACTTGTATGTATGTATGTATACATTTAAATAAGAGTCCTCTGGCCAGTGACCACAAGGTCACGTTCGAACGGGGACGAAAAGCCAATCCCACCCGTCCGTTCCACGCCCGCCCTGACAGCCAATCGCTGCAGGCAGCGGCAGTCTGAACGTGTGACGCACTGGGCAGCGAGTGTCAGCCTGGCACCGCCACCCTGACAAGCGGCCGCAGCTGCCGACGGCGTCCCGTGACCTCCGTCCAGGGTGAGCCGGGCGTCATCTGAATACTGAATGGAATAGAATAGAATTTATTGTCACTGTACCAGCGGATTTGGAGTGCAGTCCTTGAGGTGCAGGGTTAAAAAGAATATTCTAGGATTCACTTTTTTTATATATATAAAAAAGAAAAATATTCTAGGATTCTTGAAAAAATATAATATACAAAAATAGGACGCAAACAGGAAGGCAAGATGTAGCACATCTTGTATCGCATGCTACTGTCATCAAACATACGTACATCAGTACGTGACAAAATTGCAGCTGGCCCCTGAGCAGTGCATCAATACGATGGATAAACACAAAGAACACGAGTGAGATGAAAAACAAGTTGAAATGACAGAGATCACAAACACACATCCCAACAAACAAACACGGCGTCATCTCTGCCCTCTGCCCTGGTAGGACCACCCACCCACCCGCAGGCTTGCAAACAATTGCACACTTCATTTCACGCTCTTCCATGCATGTCTGTAGCCGTCACAGCAACAGAACCAAGATATTTTATGATTATTTTGCCTTTTTTTTTTTGTTGTGGGACACGCACAACGTCCCTAAACAAAACTGTGCACGAGGCTCAGAGAACTGCCAGTTCCAACGCTCCCTGTCTTCCCACACCGCCGATACCCGCAACCTTGGGAAAGCTCGCTTACACCCAAAACAACATCTGTCCTCTCTGTCCCGCCTGATTAAGACGCCCTGGAATGTCGGTTCGCAAAGAAACACTCTCACGCACTTTACGACTTGCACGACTGCGGTTCTAACGGCCCTCGTACGCCACATGGCCTCGGAGGTATCGGCTGCACGGAGAACCTGTGGATCCAAAGGGGGCTTAGCACAAATATGCTTTGTTTTTGTTTTTAAATCCGCTCCGAGAGGGACCTCAAGGAACTGCACGGAGGACGGATAAACACTTGGAAGTCCTCCTCGGAAATGCTTTGGAACGGCAGACGGTGTGGTTGACCAGTTGGTCAACTCTGATCTGGCCAACAGTCAAAGACTGGACTAATAGCACAGTAGCGTGGTAGCGCACTAGCATAGTTTGTGTGCTACTGCCCCAGAAGATTTTGAAGCAGAATCAGTGTTTTGGGCGGTGCTAATTTTGTTCGCCAAATACTAAAATTTGAGACCGGTTCCCAGAGTGATCAGAACTTGGGTGCGGTTTTCCAAAATGATGAGGCCATAGCCCCGCCTTTCCTGTGACACACGAGCGCCAAGCCAGCCAATCGCAGCAAAGAACGGCGGATTCAAGTGTTGCGTTTGTTTGCTCTTTTTGGCTCATTTCTGTAGCTGTGTTACAGCACCCCTTACAGGTCTGGCATATGTACTGCATTGCGTTCAGTGCTTTCCTGCGGGCAAGCGAATTTCCGGATGCCATTTATTTCACACTGTCCCCTGTCCCCCTGCCTCCGATCAACTGGATATTCCTCTGTTGACGCTCTAATTTAATATCGCCATGATTGCAGTGTTATGGAAATAACAGTTAAAATAAATAATGAATTGCTGACCATCCTTTGAAAACCGAGAGCCCCCTCGGCACGGCGGCAGCGAGCGCCGGCGCTTCCGCCATCACTCCCTGGAAACATTGTTTTCAGTGGGAAGACCAGTGTGTTGATTTAATTTAATGACTTGCTCTCTCGGCTGGGGGATGGGACCCGGGAAGCGGTAATTAGTTGTCACGCTAATTGGGCTCGTGTGATAACTCCCACGCAGTGCCGAGCGGCATGTGAAGCGTAGCGCGGTCGCCTCCCCCCCTCCCGATCCTCCCCTTCACGCACACAAATCTCGCACATTTTGTCGAAGGCACACAAACACACACCAACGCGTGCTCAGACAAACCCTCTGGGCGAAGAGGCCTAATAAACCCGTCGGCAAAGTGGAATTCATTGCGCGTCAGCGATGATCCCAGTTTAGAGGAAGGAGTAATAGCTCGAGATATTTCATCCAATTAACCTCTAGAGGGGGGAATATATTTCAGTTGTCGGAATGTCGAGTAATAAATAAGACGAAGCCGTTGACGACGCGGTGGTGAGAAAACATGCAAACCGGCAGTAGGTGGACATCAGGTCAGGTTAACACGTGGCCTTGTGTGGACGTGTATTACATTCCTCAAGTGTGTAGGTGGCGCCCTCGGTGCCATTCAACCATGTTGCCCCCAGTTCGTGGCTTCCCCCCCGGGGGCCTATTTTAAAGGCCGGGGTCAGCGGCCTCAGGCTGAGGGTCACTCTTACTATCAGGGGAGGTCTGGGCCTGCTCTGCCTCCACACCAGACACATTCTTTTTCTGCCTCTGTCTCGCTTGTTCTCCTCCGTCTTACTCCAGGTGATTAACTATTTGCTACTCGAAAAGTAATATCAAAATATCAGCTTGTTTTTTTTATTGGAGTAGCACCACGCCTCGCTGTTTCAATTTGGTTGTATTTTTTGTACAAAGACAAATATCTAGCTATCTATCTATCTAGCAAAAAAAAACAAAAAACTGCAAGAGGTTGTAAACAGAGGGCTAAAAACACACTTTCCTGGACATCTCTTTGATTTTCTTGAAAATAAGTCATGGCGCAAAGCTGCTCTGCTTCAGCTCATTATCACGAAAAATAATCTGAAAATGGTTGTCAGTGGGGTCCTTGGCAGGCTCGTTCAGACACCCTGCCTCATTTTGCAACCATCGTGCAAGGTCATCTGCGATAGAAACACACTGTCAGCCGGTGGGGACAGTGACACTCCGCAGCTGTAGAAAATCGAACCGCCCCAGATGGCCTCTGTTCGACCGTCACATTTGTTTACCGCACTTCCAAAGTCAGGAGGCAGTGGGAGGATGAGCCGGTTCTCCGCGGGGGTTGAGTTTTCCATCACTGGATTCGCTGTAATCAGTTAACAAAAGCTTTTTGCGTTTGATAATCCGTGCCGGACATTTCCAGCTGGGACGCAATCTGCAGTCCCATCTTTTACATTTAAGATTACGCCGTAACGAGAGATCCGTCCTCCACCTGGAAGGCTTTCGAAGGGCCGAGATAAGATCGTCTAAAGCCGAGCTTTGCCGAGCACGTCGACAGTCTGATGTAACCGCGGTGTAATATTCCTCACTCTGTTCCTCAGTCAAGACATGACCAGCCATAAAAGAGACCGTGACGCAGTCATAGAAGATGAATAACAGCAAACTTGTCATCGGTTTTTGATGTCCCTCCATCCGCGGGGGTAGGTCATCCAAGTCTCGAGTCTTCGGGCGATCGGGTCGCGCGTGCTTCCAATTTAAACTAATCACAGCATTTTTTTTTTTTGTTGCTCAAAGCAGAGTAAACGCCCCCTCGGTTCTTCAGACCAAATGTTTCGGGTTCTTTCACAGAAAAAACTAATCAAAGTCGACCGCTCGGCAGCGCGCCACGAGGCGGGTGGCGGGGGGGACATCAGCATATGGTGAACTAACTAGCAAGTGACGTGTGTTTCCTCGTGTCTGACACCTTGATTAGTGGGGCAGCGAGGGACGCTGCTATACACACACACACACACACACTCACACCCACACCCACACACGTCCACACACACCAGGGGCGTTTGATGAGATTGCACTGAGTCAACGGGCTAATTAGCGGTTTGACCCCTCTGTTTGAGTCGGGGACAGGTGGGGTGGTGCCTTTGATTAAAATTTGGCTGGGCGGTGGGAGGGTGACGCTTCTGTTTTAGCTTAAAAGGCCAAACCTGTGTAAGATTTAGAGCCATCTAGTGGTGAGAAAGGATATTGCATCCTGTGTTGTTCCGTTGTCCCACTTGATCTCCCACTTTTTTGTACACCAGCTGTCAGCCAAAAGCTGGTTCTCTGCAACCAGACGAGCGGTGGCGATCTCACGTCAACGGGAAACAAACGGCCGAGTCGGAACAAGTAGCGGCATTGCCCGCTGTTGCCGTCGTTCGTTGTCGCCCACGGTTGCAGATGTGAGGTCAGCGGTGTAGCAGACCCCCAATACCCCCCAATAGCCCCCACTCCCCCGGGGCTGCCGACAAAGCGGCCCTTGTGCGAACGCGTGCACTGTGTGTTTGGACTGTAAGCGGGATACTGTTGAGCAGCTGCCTTCCATCCAGGCAACGCCAAAAGGCCCCCCGCCCCCACCCCTCACCTTTTAAACATGCTTTTGAACTGCGGGGCGCCGTGTGTGCGAAGGATTACGCGCTGCTGACACAGGAGTAGCCGCGGGATTATGAAGAATCTGGATTATTTTCATGCACGGGAACCAACGTGTGATCGCTTCTTTTCTTTTGCTTTCTGTGTTTTCAACTGTAAGGTCTTGCACCAGTGTCCCCCAGAGAAAGTCTGGAACAGTGTTCGCCTTCTGTCTTTATCTCTCGAACCTTTCCTGCAGCCTTAGCGCCAATTTAGATAATGAGCAGGCGCCTTGATTGCTTAATTCCTGCGGGTTTATTAAATTTCAAACCCGTGATAAGGTTGAAATTTTCTGCCTTTTTTTTTTCTTTTTTCTTTTTTTTTTTAACTCAGACTGTACCGCACCGTCCTCCAAACCCATAGATCCTGCCAAGGAACTGGCTGGCGACTCTAACAAGCTAACATTAGCGGCCTAGCATGGGGCAAAAGTTGAAGAGCTCCTGCGGAGAGGCGCGCTCCATAACACCCCACCTCTCCACCCCTGTGAAATGTGTGGGAGCCCCTCGCACCTCGTAATCCCGGAGACGGCCTTGTAGCGTGTCTCCTTACACTACAGGTGAAACTGTAGCTTTTGAGGATTATTGTGTAACCAATACCCCCTTTTTTTGCGAGGGTTACGCAGCGGAATGTGAGGTGAATGTTCTTTTCTTTCTTCTGTCACGTTACATGCGTAAATGCTTGCTCTGTGTTTGCGGTACACGGCGGAGCAGGGGGTGTTTTTTGGGGGGAGGGGGGGGTGTTGCCTTTTCTTTTTTCTTTTTTTTTTTTTAAACGTTTCACTCGCTCTATCTCTGTATCGGTGCTCCTCCTGGCATCCGTCACGAGACCTGCCAGCAGCTGTTAGCAGCCGCTCTGAGGGAAACATATGTACCAGCTCCTGACGGAGAGAGTGACAGAGCCCAGACTTCTTCATTACAAATGCGGGCGAAGCCTCACAAAAGGGGCTGATCGATTTCACGCTATTCCTTTTCACCCCGCTCGCATTCAGCCGAGGCCGTTGGTGTTAGCGTTGTGCGGCGGTGGCGGCGGCTAACGCCAAAAGAAAATCAAACGAGCTTGTTACAGTACAGCTTGTGCGGGGGCTCTTTTTTTTTTTTTTAGCACTCGTTATTGTCTAGAATTTCATCCACCTCTACGGCCCGGCAAAGGCCACAGCGTGCGTCATCCTCTTAAAAACACTTTTCCCATGCGCTGTTTTGTTTTTCGCTCAATTGTGTGGAGAATGTGCTTTGTTCACACTCCCCATTCAGCCCTGGGCCCGGGCGACATATCAGTGGAAGGCCATGTCAGCACGAGATAAAAAGATTTCTGGGCTGTTAAAAGAATCCTTTCCACTGTAACGGTAATGACTTGTTTTTTTTTTTTTTGTTTGTTTGTTTGTTTGTTTTGACATACAGATCCTGCTTCTTTAAGTAAAAGCAGCAAATTTTTAATTACGGATTAGCAATTTGAATATTGGCATTGTTAAGGATTTGGCCATTGGAAAATTTCAAAAGTGTAATTATGAAGAATACACGATGAAAGCTTATCTATCTATCTATCTATCTATCTATCTATCTATACATATGTATATATATATATATATATATGTACATATATGTATATATATATATATATATATATATGTATATATATATATATATATATATATATATATATATATATATATATATACATATATATATATATATATATATATATATATATATAAATATGTATATATAGATAGATAGATAGATGGATAGACAGACTCACGCATACATATATAGCTTATTCCACAGCTAAGATAAATGGCTATTGTCTGCTCATTCCGTTATATAAGCATTTTGCAATTACAGAAAATCAGCATCTTGTCTCCCCGCATAACCACAACAGCCCAGAATGCGGATCTGCTCCAGGGTTTTCATCATTTCAACCTGACGTCACAGCAGCTTAATGAAAGACGCCGGCTGAAGTGGAACATTACAAAAGCCAAGCGTCACAACCAGGGTGGCCCTCTCTCCCTGAGTAGAAGTCGTCTCCGAGAGGAGAAGTGTTTGCAGAGCGACGCAGCAGCAGCAGCCTGATTTCTTTTTATCGGGTGGGTTCGTCCTAGAGTTCTGACAGCTATGACTAATGCCACGGTGAAGCATACCTCTGTTGGTACTGGGCCACTAGGTCACACAGTTCGGCCTTTAAAGTTAAAAAAAAAAAAAAAAAAATGTGCAAAGTTTATTTGAAACAGGAACATTTTATGGCACGGCTTCCATTTGATTAAACAAAAGTTTGTTTTGAATCCTGAATGGTTCTTCAGTGAGGTAAACCGATTCCTGGCCATTGTGTGTGTGTGTGTGTGTGTGTGTGTGTGTGTGTGTGTGTGTGTGTGTGTGTTCTGCTGCTGCTCCACTGGGAGGAGTGTGTGAGGGGGGGAGAGTGAGAGAGTGGGGGAGGCGGGACTGTTTGGGAGATCAGCTCGGAGCTGCGGTACGTCCTCGCGCACTCGTCCAAACCCTTTTTTATATATATATTTTTTTAAAAAGATTTGGAATAAGCCTGTGTACGCGCGTACGCGTGGGAGCTCTCTCGGATCAGTTTTGCTCGCTTTTCGACTGACTTCGGCAAACTTTTTTTTTTGTTTGTTTTAGTTTTAGTTTTAGTTTAGGTTGCTGGGGAAACTTTTCTCCCACTCGGACGGCTTATCACCCCACCTCCCCTCTCGCTTGGTTTGTGACCGGCTCGCGGGGACGCCGCGAGGACGTCGGTGAACGGTTTTTGCAGTTCGGTTGTTTTTTAACGGGCGACCCGCGCTGCTGTTGTGGTACCGCACAGCACACGAGTACCACCCCCCACTCCGTTTTTTTTTTTTTTTTTTTTTTTTTAACTTCTCCTTCACCCCCTGTTCTCGTATTCCGCGATGACCCGCAAGTCGTCGCGTGGACTCGAGTAAACGCGCGCTCGCCTTCCCCCCGGGGGCCGGTGAGCCCCCCCCTCCTGGCGATGTTGGAGTCTTTCCGCCGGAGCGTCAAGGGCAACGTCTTCGCGAACAGCAGCAGCAGCAGCAGCCCGGGCGGTCGTCACCGACGACGTCCCGTCCCCCTCCTCCCACCCACCGTTTGCCGCTCGCTCCCCTCACTTGTCGTGTCGGTGTGACTGAAAGCCGGGCGACACATCCGCGACGCTATGGAGGGCGAGCAGGGCAGCGGCGCCGCGGCCTCCTCCTCCTCCTCCTCTCCCCAGGCCGCTGCTACCGCCGCCGAGCCGCGGGCGGACGGCGCTGCCTTGTCCGACAGTTTTTCCCAACTTTGGTCGGACGTCATGGGGATGCTGGTGAGTGTTTGTTTGTTTTGTTTCGGACTTTTCGAGCGAGTGGGGGGTGGTCGGGGGTGGTAGGTGAGGTTCCAGGGGGGGTCGCTGACATCACAGGCTTCGCAACGAGGTGAGACTTTTCTTACCTCTTTCTATTGAAAAGTTGGCACTGGTTTGCCCCCAACGAGCGTCTGTCTGTGCATGCAAATGACGCAGCCCGGATCAGACCAGACCAGACGAGCCTTGCTCGGCTTCTCTCCCCCCCCTCCTTTCCAAAACAAAAGTTCCAACACGTCCACGCGCTGCTCTTGTTTTTGGTCGCATCCCAGTGCAGGAAGGCATCAGACGGGATAATGGTAGGTTTTGCCTCGGGCAGATTAACCCTTTACTGTGGTGTTGTTGTTGTTGTTTTTGTGTATGCAGCCATGTGGCGGCAGTGTGCAGATACACCTGCACTGTTTCTATTGGAAGAGCTCAGCCCAGCCGGCCAGGTTGTGTGTGTTGCAGCCCAGAGGCTTTTGTGTTTTTTCTTCTTCCCCAAACATGCTGCGGCCGGGATCTGTCTGTGAACAGCACAAACATCAAAATCTGACAAGTTTATTATCTGCTGTTCTGCGTATACCTTGATCCTCGCTTCCAAGTTCTCTGAGGTCAAAGGAAAAGACACATAGGATGTGGTTATTTTGAATATTTCTTTTTTTCTTTTGCGTGTGTGTGTGTGTGTGTGTGATTTGTGATCAGTTTTTTTTTTCCCCATTTATTTGTTTGGTTGTTGTTACTTTGGCCTTTGTGTTTTCCTAACTATTGGAAGAGCCTTTTGCTGCCAAGGTGGTGTATGACGAGCAGGCCCTTGATCTTTGTGCCAGATGTTTAGCTTGTTACCTCCAATCTAATTAAAGAAGGAGGTGTTAATCTGGTTTGGTCTCACACTCCTGGATGTGAATGGTGCGTCAGTTTGCGTGCACGTGTGCATGCGCTTGCGCAGGCAGCAGGGTGCTTCCCTGCCCCCCACCTGACACTGGGTGGGAGACCAGGCCTCCCAGTCTGGCAATTTACCCTGATTTATAGCTCCGCAGGACACGTCTGCAGGGCAAAACTTGTCTCTGACATTTTGACTTGCCCTCTTGATCTAAAAACACACATGCACACACACGCAGAGGGAATAAGGTTTTATAACTTCAATTTATTTTTGCATTATTTCACCACAGTGATAATTTTACCTCAGATTTTAGCAGTAAATTTATCTAGTTGTAACCTGTGAAAAGTGTTGTTCTGCAGTTCTCTCGAAACTACATCTGCAGACAAGCAGCCTGCACACTCTCATGTTCTTTTGAAAATCCCAGTCGGAGTCTTTCTCCTGTTGCTGTATCACTTTACATGTTTATGTTTTTGGGCTTGGACACGTCCCGCTATTATTTTCCCACCAAAGCAGAAAGATCGCAAGCGCGAAGCGTCCAAGTTGATCGTCCTTTTTTCTGGCAGCCAAAAAACATTTGGTGCCTTCACCGGGTTCACGAGGTGAATTTGCGTCATACCAGGACTGACCAAAACCAACGGGTCAATTATACACGATAATGGATCATTCTTGCTGGTTGCTTTTCCCCGAAAGTGGATGAATGTTTGGCTGCGTCCCTTAAGTTTGTTGGAATTTTCAGGAGTAATTTAGGGGTTTTTAAGCTGCGTGAAATTTTTGCACTGCAGCAGTTCTCAGCGTATATATGTAAAAAAAAAAAAAAAAAATTGGCCTGCACTACGTTTTCAGCACTTTAAAAAGTTCCCATTTGATGCTTGGATTAGCTGTACGTACAGAATACGGGATGAATCCTAACATTTTGCCCACACTGACTCCTGAGCCTTGTGACATGGAAATCCTCGACACGATGGCCAACAAATTGTCTTCAGAAGCTGAACGGATCTGGGATTTTTTTGGGGCTTTTCGCTGACTTGTATTTTGTTTTCGAGACCCACAAAAAAAACGGACGTTTCAAACATTCGGTTTCCCCCAAGGACGGCGACCCGACTGGAGACGCGGCCCCCGAGCGTGATTGGTCGCGGTTCTCCGCACGCGACAGCAGGCCTGCATACTTGCGTAGATAAACATCTTCGCCCGTGCGGGTCTGCTCAGCATGTGTAGGACACTTTCACTGATAGCTATACATTTCAACGTCCAAGCCAAACCCAAAAGCTACTTGAAGCTCACGATTCTATCAGAGCTGGCAGCCAAGAAACCACCTACCTCACGTCGGCTGCGTTTGTAAATTCAAAACAAGTTTTACCCGTGTTTATTTTCACTGTAAATCAAAGACAACTTTGGTCCGCAGTGTTTTTTTTTTTTTTCTGAAGGCCACCCCTCTGTCTTTGAGGTTTACCGTATAGCAGCCCGCTGTGGAATGTTTTTTTTAATGAGAATAGCTAAGCAAGCCAGTCATTTATTTGTGGTTGAAGTCCTTCAGTTAATTAAGAGTCGGAGGCAGTTTAGGGTGGCACGGTGTGCAAGGCTTGGCCGCTCTTAATACAGATGTCTGAGTGGGGATTTACTTGCAGCCCCACCCCTGTTTCTGAAGAAACCAGGATTTTCCCCCCTCTCGGATCTGACGTCTCTTTATTAAATGTTATATGCGCCACATTAAAAGTGTGTATCTGAGGCAGCGCCATATGAAGTGGTTTGGACCACTTTATCCACACCGACTTTAATATTTGAGTAAAATCCCCCTTTCCCTCGGTTTCTTTCTTGCAGGGCCGTTTTAACTTAATGGAATTCAGCTTCTTCTGCAGTCGTTAAATATTTCAATAGGAAGTTGAGGATGTTTGGACGTGGATTCCGTCGGTCACCAATGCCTTTCTCTATAGGTCCGCTATTTATTTTTTGTCTTCGCTTTCATCTCGAAAACACCTCTTTGCTCGAAAGGTCAACATGAAGCGGGGCTGTGCAGGGATATTGCACTCACCTGCAGGGAATCCATGTCTTTTTGAAGAGAGTTGGTGTTATTTCACACAGCGTGGGTGGGAACACGTTCCATTCGGAAAACTCTGGCAGTATACCAGAGAGTGCGTCTCCTCTAACCCACTCTTTTTTTTTTCTGTCTTGAGACATGAGTATTGATTGCGTCCGGGGGAAACCGCGTGAGGAGTTGAGGCGACCTCTGCGCGTTCTTCCACGTACTACTTCATACAGAATAGCAGCCGGGGCTTCAGGAGTCCTTGCCAAACCCTGGCTAACCCAGGCCACTTCGTGTCTGCGCCAGTGGCGCTCTTACACATAGCCCGGTTTTGTCTGTTGTCGCGCCGGGGCCCAGCCTTGGCTTGCGCCACCTCCGCTCCCCCTCCCGGACTGATCTCATCATTGAGGTCACACGGAGATCTGGCCGGTTTCCTGTGCGGTGATGACAGGGCACTGTTCTGCTCGAGCCACGGACATCCTCAGGAAGCCCTCTGAAAGGGTCGGGCTGTCGCCCCTGCCCTCACCTTCCTCAACTGTCTTCCTCCTCGACATCCACGGCCAACTCCAAAATTCTGCGTCCAATAAATTTTCCTCAATGACGCAAGATGACTCAATATTTCACCCCAGCCAGTCATGACGTGTCTGCAAAATGGAAATTTGAAATTCCCCACCTGGTTTTTCACAGTGATTGGCTTCCTGTCTAGTGATACTGAGTGATACTAGAATTATGCTGTTGGCCAGTCTGAAAGTTGGCTGAAGCACAACATCCCTTTACAATTGTTGCCGAAAAGCCTGCTTAATGGCTCGGAGACTCGCTAGACAGCTGATCGAACCATTTGTTCACTTCAGTGGTGAAACATTAGTACAATGCAACGCATTTCCATGGACTTGGGAGGCTTTTTTCCCTGTTGCGCATGGCAAGTGAAAGTGATCCCGCTACTGACGTAACCTTGCATCAGGTGCACGGCCCCATTGTTGCCTTTGTTTTGGTTCAGCCTCACAAAGAAAGGGAAGTCAAAACAGCCAAGCCTGTGGTTAATACCACGTACACTACCATTGAACTCCTGCATCGCGATCACCTGTATGATGGGCTAAAAGGGCATCGTGTAAACATAGCAGGGTCATTTTCAGACTTTTGGAATGTCTCTTCTTACGGACTGAGCTCGAGGAGCGTTCTTCCTGAGTGACCTGGAAACTTTTAGCAAAGTTGTTTAAAAAAAAAAAACATGACCCCAGCGTAAACCCCTCTTCTGTGTGTGGATATATTTTTTATTTAATCAATGTTTTGTCATGAAGAACCCGTGAAATGAAAACTACTTTCGCGCTTCAGTGAAAGTGAAATCCCCAGAAAATATTGTTTCCACTAGATTTACTCCAAAGGACAGAAACACATCAGCAGAGCCTGTAACTAGAGCAGACTCGGTGGCACTCTGTGATGAATAGAATGGAATCTGGTATTTATTTCAATAACACACTCAAACCCAATCATTTCAATGAGGGATTTAGGGTTTTTAGCAAATCTGATGCATTACTGTTCGTGGAGTAGCAAATCCAACTGGGGGTGATGTTGATGAATGTTTCTTTTCTTTAAAGTTTTATTTTCTTTTTTTTTTTTTTTTACTGTTGTTTCAAATATCTGAAGTGATATAACTAGCAGCAAAAAACTTTGCAACTGTGAGAACATCTGCTCATATTCCAATTCTGAATTCATTCTCCCCCCCCCCCCCCCCCCCCCCCCCACTAACAGCTGTCCTGTCCTTCATCACACCTCAATGGTTGCGCTCTTGTGTATTTTTGCAAAGTCTTGGAACAGAAGTGAAATGCAACACTTCTTTTTAACACAACAGATGGAGAGAATTTGGCCTGTACGAAAAGAATGACCATATTGACTGAGTTGGCAGCATTCAAGCTGTGCGCATGACACACGCGCACACACATTCTTTACAGCAAATACACACAGGGAGAAAAAAAAACAAACTCACAAGCACATTCTTGCCTGGGTGGTGTTTTCCCCAGTTTTTTGTATGACTATTGTTGTCATTGTTTGAGTCAAAACTGGGTGTAGACCTTCCTAACATCCCGGGAGGAGAAGCTGTTACATCAGCTGAAACATGACTAGACTCCATTTCAGGGGCATGCGCGCATGACGATAAACGCTCCTTTTTATTGTCGTTAGTTCAGTTTTTTTTATGCCAAAGACGCAAACAAAACCCATCCATGTGAAGTCGGATCAGCTCTTTCAGATGTCCTCGGATGGTTTCTGTTCTCCTCCAGACTCCAGATGTGTTATCTTCGCGCTAACAGCTTCCCCAATCTGTTTCTCACCAACAATAACCTATCCAACCCTGAGCTCTGCTCACAAGATTGGAACTGCACCTCGCTCGCACCCCCCCTCTATTCAATCAACCCCAAAGTGTGGCCTCACATGCCGGCACACGCATCCAAATCCCCTCTGGGAAAAATTGTCAGTTCACGTCTTCCATGTAACCTTGCCCAATGAAATGTTCCCACCGGCGTCGGCGCTCTCTCGCCGTTGTTTTCATTGCTCGCTTGTGGATATTTGTGACCCGAGTGTACGCGCTATCGCTTTCCAAGGTGCCGGAGGTGGGGTGTGACCATCAGCTGCGTCGGACCTCGCTGAGCTCATGTAACCGAAGAATTGGAGGAATCCCAGCAATCCGCGCTAGCACGAGAATGTTATTCAAGCCTTTGGAGGCTTGCATTAAAATGAAACCATCATGTAATGCGGCTCTACCTTTTGACAGCCGAGGTCCCTCTGGCGTTCGGGTAAAAAATGTCAGGGGTAATTAATTAATTCTCCTGCCAAGACCCGACTAATCTGTTTTACCAGTAATCCCAGCTGGAGTGGCCCTCCATCAATCAAGAGGCGGTGGGTAATCTAAGAGGGACGTTCATCCTCAGTCACTCGACATGGCCAATAAATTCAAATATTCCCGGAATGCGTGTGGCAGTCACAGCATCTTCGGAGTGCCGTGTTATTGGAGGGGTGTTTTTCTGCCGGCGCGAGGAATGAAGGAGGAAAACACGTGTCCGCTCAAGACGAGCTCCCCACTGGGAGCCTCCGTCATCTCGAGCCGCGTCTGGGCCCCGACGCGATGTCTCAAGTGACAATAGTGGAGGGATGGAGCACAGCTGGCTGAAGTGGACTTCAGATCGGGGGGGCGGGGGAGGTTGGATGTGTGCGAGGTTGCGGATGTTCTCCCAGTTGCTCAATCACCCGCTCTCCCTCTCTTCCCACCTCACGGTCCCATCTCCTCGCATCAGTTTGTTTTTGCTCCGGCGTTTTTTTTTTTTTTTTAAATCTCTGGCACGCATGTGTGTGCATGCTAATACGCGTTTAAAGGGGCCCTATGCACCCATGTGTGTGCGTGTCTATGTGTGTGTCCCTGTGTGGCGCCGCTGACTTTCGCTCACAGTGATCCATTCATGTGCGGCCTGGCACCTAGATAGTGAGTCCGGTTGAGAGAGACAGAGACTGAGGGAGACTGTTCGGGCCCCTGCATAGTGACTCAATGCTAGCTGTCTGCCTGGCACAGATTAGGTCAACACTGATGAATATTCAACAGCTGCCCATCGCTGCCGGCGAAGGCCTCGTTCGAACCAAGGCGAGCGCCTTAGCTCACACACGGGACAGAAAGATTGCTTTATATCCTGAAGCTTCAAGTTCGAGAGAAATCTCCAAGATCTCGAGACTTGGACCATGAAGTCAGACACTTTGTCAGCTCGTATTTTGCTTCCTAGTTCCAGTTCCTAGTTACCATTTTGCCCCCTGATTTTCCCACCACATTGTCAGAACATTATTTTGTCAGCCAAAGAGTAGCTGGCCATGAAAGCAAAGCTATGTCCCTTCACATCAATGTGAAAATGAGAATAACGCGACACAACGCTAGCACAAATGCTGCTATCTTCACAGTTTAAGAGTTGTATGTACCCACATACCGTATACAGGACATGGCTATTGTTCTTTGAAGGTCCTCAATCATCAGTGCAACTTTGCCAATTGACTTGGTGCAAAAATATTTCTTTCTCTGTGTCCGCCCGCCCTCCACATGATTCCCGATAGCTTCACTATCTTGCTGCCTGCGCGGGCTCTCTGACATTCTATTCTCTCCGTTCAATGCTGCTATTGCCAAACCTCAAACTTGGCCTGCACGTAACACCCAAAGAGCATTATCCCAAAGTTAGACCTGAGCCGCGCTGCTAGAAGCACGGCTTCCTCCGTCAAGCCCAAACACTCGTTTTCCATACAAAGACAGGAACTGTGCTGCTGACCTAAACGGCAGCGAAGCGGAAGGTTGTGTTTGTCTTTGGAGCACGGCGAATGTCTGAGGAGGTAAAGGGCACCCTTGATAGGAGTCTCCGCCAAGACAAAACCCGGGATGGAACCGTAGGGAAAAAGTTGCACTCACTGAATGACGGCCGATAAGATCTGATAAACTTCCATGATATACAACCCCCCCCCCACGTCCCCATGAGTGATATTTTTAGGCCTTTTCTGTTGTCATGAGTGGACTGGTTGTTTAGATCAACATACATTTGGCTTTAATTAGTTTGCCTGGTTGCAACAGAATTTAAATAGATGACTACAACATGCTCTTGCAAAACCGAGTTATTGTGTCTCCTCTTAAACTATTGTTTGCCGTGTTGGAAAAGGGTTGTATACAGCTCTGAATGAGCAAGAGCAGCTGCGAATTTCTTCTCAGAGTTAGAAATCTGTGTCAAAAACTTGTTGAAGCCCTTTTCCCCTCCCAGATCCCCAAACTTTTCCAAATGGGTTTCTGCAGTGGCAGCGTTCTGTCCGATGAGATTATCAGCTTTCCTCTGGCAGGATGTCGCTGCTCCCTGGGTAAACCTTTCCTCCCCCTTCTCTTCCTCTTTCCAGGATGGTTCTCTGGGTAACATTGATGACCTTGCCCAGGAGTACTCTGAGTACTACAACACCTGCTTCAGCGACGTCAGCGACCGCATGGAGGAGCTGCGCAGAAGACGAGTCTCCCAGGAGCTCGACATGGTAAAAGCACACAAACGCACAATTCACTCACACTGTTGGTGTTGCCCACCCTTAAATACCCTAAAATTCACTGACTAGCTATAATGACTTATTTTCCACAAATCTTGGCCAACAAAGTCTTACCGGGGCCCTGTTATGGCCACTTCCAGATTTAATAAAGTAGTTTTGTTGGTCTGCTTCCAACAATAAACGAGGTTTGTCTGGTCAGAACAAACAAGACAGATGTTTCTCTCACTCATCCTGAAGAGGCTGTTTCTGGCTCTATTCCGCCTCCCCTACCTGCTCCATCTGTGGCTTGGAACAGCTCACTCCGTTGTGTTTGGGCAGCCACTCAATGCTAATGATAGCTACGGGAAAGATGACTATGACTATGTCTTAGGCGATGAAGCTTTTCCTCCATTTAAATTTGAAATAAAAAGTCTGCGTAGGCATTACTATGATAATCAACTCAACAACCAAGAAACTCATCATTTTGGTTACTGACGTGCGAACAAATGCACGTCAGTAACCACTTTAAAGAGCTGGAAAAAATCTGTTTATCATAATCGGACCCCTCAAAAATGGTAATGAAGCACAATGCTTTTAAATTATCCTTAATTATCCTGAAAAAAATAAAGTCCCGTCCAAGCTCCAGGGGTCCGTGGTGGGTGTGGGGAACCTCCTGACAAGGATGTGGGCTCGTGGGGCACCCATTGGTTGCCGGGCAACACACAGACCAATAAAGGAATGCTGGTGAAGCCACCAAGGGGGCCGAGCTTTGAACAGCACAACAACTCTTGTGGACACAAATGCAAGAGCAAGTGTTTAGTGCCGGGCTGAATTCATCACGGCTCTGTAACACATTCATGCCAATGTCAATTGGTTGGAAAATACGAATGCATAAGCAATTATTCAGATCCTTGCAATCCCCCCCACCCCACCCCCCATTATAATTGCACATATTTGCGCTACTAAATGAATATTGAAATTCTACCAAGTCTGCAAGAGCCTGCTAATGGTATTATGGTATGCCATCTCTAAAGGGGGATTCCTCTGCTTTAACTACAGTCATGTGCTTTTCATGGGGTTGACAGCTCTGGTTTGGTTGTATACCTGATTTATCATGCGCCCTCTTGTCCAGGATGCAAGCGGACACCCTCCTCTCAATGCTCTAGGCACTTTATTATAATAATCCTGCATGCATATTTGGATATCGCCAGGCGGCAATCATGCAAATGTTTCAGAGCAATGCGGATTACCTCAGTTTTTTTTTTGTTTTGTTTTTTTTTTAATAGAAGGCTCCATCCTCAGGAGGTAAAGCTCAGAAAGAGGAAGCCGTGAGGTGTTACTTTACGGTCTGTGAGGTAGAAAGGGAAGAGGAGAGCTGAGCAGGCCCTGAGCATGGAGCTGAGCACGGGGAAGGTGGGGGGTGAGGGGGTCTGGCGGACAAGGATATGAGCAAGAGGAAGACGGAGGGAGGAGGCTGAGGGGATGGTGAGTGCGAGAGCCTGCAGCTGTCCCATCGCTCTTGCAAAGTTTGGCACCAAAATATAGGGAACGAGGAGAGGAAGAACAAAGGGCGGGTGGAATGAAGGTCAGACAGCACCTTCACCCAAAGTGAAGCTCCAGCCCACACTGCAAGGATCGAACTTGGCTTGGATTTCAATGTGGTTGTTATTATTTTATTTTTTTGCTGAAATTAGTTTTGGGGATGATGCATTTAAGTCTCAAGACGCGTGCGCTGTATCGCACTGATAGTGATTGTTTTGCAGTGAAAGTGCACGTTGATGCTGATGTTGCTAAATAGAATCCCCAGTTAGCAGTTTTCGTCATTTTCATTATTCCACTTTGCTGTATGGCTGCACAGTCAGATTTAAAGAGTGCTCAACTGAAACGCATAAGTTTAACAGGTGTTTGATGTGTGCATTGGTCATAAACTATGTTGACGGCCAATAGGTTTTATTTTGAGAGATGCACAAAAATAATTTCAAAATGTGAACCTTAAGAAAAGTTGATGTAGATGCAAGACAGTTTAATGAAAGTTACAAAGTTAATCAATAACTTGTTGTTTGCATATACAGTCTGATCATCTTAGATATATTTTGCAAGCTTATACACTACTGTTGGGTGGAATATTTAATAATAACTTGCAGAGACGGTCATTTTACAGTTACAGTTTGCAACAATGGTTGCAACTGGAACCCTGACGGCAACCGCAATGCTGATGTGGCTCTCAGCAAAGACGAGTTCGATCACCCCCCCCCCCCCCCCCGCCCCCCCCACCCAGGCTTGAACAAATGGTTTTGGATTGAAGACGCCGAGATGGAAAGAGAAACATTGAGCCAGTGAAGGGCCCTCCTTCCCGAGGACCAATAGCAGATGTTTAGGGAAGGTCACGACGTCCAAGTCGAGTAAACACAGAGACATTTATTAAGTGGCGCTCCTTGAAGGACTCGGCCTTTGGGGGAAAACACTGTCACTTTCTAAAGGGTACCGGATGGCGGGTGATGCAATTATTTCTCAGCGGCTTCCCCCTCCCTGTCCAGGCATTGTCTTCCTCGCCATCAGTCAGTTGTAAAAGGTCAGTGTGTTGCCACTCGTCAGTGTTCGCTTGCCTCCCGTCGGCGCTACTGCACACCTGCCCGCCGAGCCTTCAGAGAGACGCGGCTGAGCGACGACGTGCATTCAGACGTGATGGTCACTCAAGGTCTCCGTTCGAGGCTCGTTGTACTTACAGGGTGAAAGGGCTGAACTTTAATAGACCTTGACTGTCAAACTGCAAGCAAAGGGAAATAAAAAAGTCAAGAGGAAGTAGACGCTGGATGAGGGAACAGTTCACGTCAAGCAAACACTGAAAAGATGGGAATTATAAAAATTTCCCATTTAAAAACCACCAGTGTCCACATTTTGGCTGTGGTCAGCAGGGTAGCAGCATTTCGAAAGAAGAAGCTTTCTAACCGAAGTTTCTGTTCTTTAAAGGATGCAACTTTATGTCTCGCTGCTAATCTTTTTTTGGCCTTGTCAGTAGTTTGCACATTTGATAAAATGCCAATGCCAAGATCTGTTTCCTGCGTGTACATTTTTTTCCCCGCTCGTGTTCACTTTTAGTTTTAAGCACTGTCCCCGTGTTTTGATAAAGGTGTCCTCGCTCGATGACAAGCTGATGACTGAGGCTCTCTCAAAGATGCCTATCGTAGCCACTTCCTCTCTGCGTGTCCGTGTTGGTTTTAATCACTGACATGGACAAAGGAGGTTAAATAAACTTCCCCCTTTGGGAATGCGATCTATAGATTAGCGCCGCCATACACGGTGCTTCTGTATAGGCACAACATTGTGCGGTTCCCACTGGGGTGGCTGTGTGGTAACTCTGCAACACTGATTGCTGGAGTAGAGAGGAAATCCACAGTCGTTTGAAAGAGGAACCGAGGCCACGGAAAGGTTGCCACGCTTCTCCACCGGTGGGCAAGCTAACATCGCTTAGCGTGTAGCGCTACGTCTTCGCTATAATATCGAAACGCAAAGACCGTTAAATCTTTTCAGTGCAATTTAACAACCTCGGAATTAACCGCCAAACTGCTTCAAAGGTAACATACTTATGGGATATTTAAATTTTCCTGTACATGTTGCTTTTTTAAAAGAAACATTATTTTGGATAATTGCTTTTGAATCCAGGCCAACTGGCCGCATCTGTTTTGCAGCCTCTCAATCCAAAGCACAAATGAAGCGCAGTGGCCTCGCTAAAAGGCGGAATAGTTATTGTTCACTTTGACAGCCGCTACTTTCAGTGCTTCAATTACGCGGATTAAAAGGCTTTTGTGTTGTTGTTTGTATTTTATTGTGTGTGTGTTTCTTTGCCGCTTCTGTGAGTGGTGTTCAGGAGTCTTGAGTGCTGCTCCTGGGGAATTAATTCCTCGTCTTTCACCAGAGGATTTTGGGGCGGGGGGAGTGTGAAGCGTTTCCTTCTTCCTCGGGATGCCATGTCCGCTCACCCAGGATTCATGCCTCAGACATCTAGATGACAATATCTTGGAAATGTGAACAGAAATAGATTCTGTTATACATACATATAGAGCTATGCTGTGTTTTTCTCTTAAAACTGTAGGGTTTTAGCCTTTTTTTCCCCCCACGTTTTTCAGTTGGGATCGATCCAAATTAATGCACGTCTCTCAAAATACAACCACGTAATGAATGCATGCCAATGATTGTCATGAAAAGTTCAGAGAGCATCTATAGTAACGTCGACAAATGTATCCGTTGTGGAGAATCAAGGTGGCCACACAGAATGAACACTTTCTGCTTTGCTTCATTCTTTGGTAAATACATGGTTGCGCTGTTTACGCCTCAATGAAAACACACTCGAAGGCCTTGGCTGCCGTCTGTCAGATTGATGTGCTAGCCGCAGGGATGGTTTTTCTAATGGTTTTTCTAGCCCTGTGGCTTGACAGTTGGGGGGTCAAGTCTCAAGTACTCGCTTGTTTTGTTTTGCCATGAGGTGAGGAGCCGTGCGGAACATTGCGGTTAATATGCAAACGCCCGCGTGAAGCCCTCCAAAGTGGGTCAGGTCAGCGGGGTTGAAGCTGCAGGGCCTGAGAGAACGACAGACTGGGTCATAAATTCTGGCTGCTTATTTACCCTATTTCTCAGCTCCGGGCCCGTGGCTGCAGAGCGGCGACGCACATTGAACGCGCCTGATCTGCGAATAAACCTTCTGTTGCCACAACATTCAACTCAAACATTAGTGTAGCACAAAGGGCGGCACCGGGATTGGGCCTCTGTTGTTGAAAAATAAAGATCCGATAATGGGTATAACATCAGGTCCCGGAAAATGAAATAGGCGGGAGGAATGGAGGTCAGACAGCGTCTTAGTGTGGGCTCGATGAATTGAAGCTCCAGCCTGCGCTGAAAGGATGAAACTTGGCTCCAATGTGGTTATTTCTTTATATTTTTTTGCTTAACTTTGTTCATGGTCATGGTCCATATCACACTGGCAGTGATTATTTTGCACTGAAAATGCATGTTGGTGTTGGTGCTAAAGAGTATCACTAGTGTACAGATAAATTTAATTTTTTTACCTTTTGGTTTTCAGTTCAGCTGGTCTGATTTAATGACGTAGCTTCACAAATGGAAGTGGTCCAGCGTCGGTCTTTACTCAAGCTGTTGAATCTCACACCAGTCTTTCCAGTCTACCAAGTCACTCGGAACCACCCCGGCAAACCGGAACACGCCCAGTCTTTCGCAAACCAACGCCGCTTGCGAACCTTCCCCAAACCGAATTTCCTTCTTTCCCGCCCACCCGCTTCTGCCCTGCACTTCAGATTGGCAGCCGGTCCCCGCCGTGGTAACTTCACGGCGCGGCCTTTCAAATTCATCTGCAAATGCTTTCGCAGAGGCCCCCGGTCCTGCGGTAGCGGCGCAGGAATTATCTGCGCTTTCTGGGTTAATGGGAAGGGGAAAAAAAAGCCAAGCGGCACTGCAGAATCGGAGTCACTTTACTGGGGCTTTTGAAGCTGGGGAGAAGCAAGGTTGAGTCGTTGCAGATGCTCGTTTCTCTGTCCGCAGACAGCGTGACCCTCATTAGCCGACTCTCTCCTCTCGCCCCCTTTTTTTTTCTCTCAAATTTTAACTCGGTTCAGTCACGCTTAAGCAATCAGTCTCGCGTTCGCCGTTCGTCGCACGTACACACGCGAGGGTTGAACCGCCGTGCATGGAATGAAAAAAATATATATGTCTGACAACCCGTGGACATCTGGAGGGGGAGGCACATTCACACACATTGATGCCAACTCGGGGTAGAAGTAGGCTACTATCTCTGGCTGAGGCTCTGGGTAAGTTCAAGTAGAGGATAACATCCCCCCTCTGGGAGTGTGTTGCGATGAGATCTGAGACTCACCCCCCCCCGCCCCGCCCCCCCCACTCTCCCCTTCAAAAAAAAAGAAAAAAGAAGCGTACCGAATTGAAATTCCCTTTTGCAGAACTGTGTCAGTTTCGCCGGCTACTTCTCCACACTTCCCCCATTTTTTTTTTTTTTTTTTCGCCGAGCGGCAAGGCAAGGCAAGGCCGGGCACCCAGGTTTGCCAGGGATCCGATGTCGACTTTGGGAAGCACTTCACGCGGACGTTCTCAGCACATCCCCCTGCCGTCGCAGGCAGACGCGAAGCGCAAAAGCAAACAGGATGTAGGTGTTTTGTTTGTTTCTTTTTCCCCCCCCCCCTCTCCTCCCTCATCTTTGCCTCGGATTCTTCGTCCTCTAGGCCTTCAGTGTCGAGGGGTGGGATGCTGTGGAGGAGAGACACTGACTGGGTTTATCTCTGTCACTTTGTGCGTTCCGCAAAATCTCCAGCAAATATAAACTAAACTTTAAAAAAAAAAAAGACCTATGCATGCAAGCGTGCGGCTCTTCTGTAGATGCGCCAGCGTTCTTCAGCGCCGCAGCGATTGTTTCAACACGGCTCGCTGCCAAAGCCGTGCTTGTTTAAGGGATATGTGTGTTTGTGTTCGGTGCCTACAAGGGAGGAAAAAGCCATTCAGTGGGGTTCCAGCATTTCCTGCTGTGTGTGGACTGCTAATGCAATGACAGCAGGTCTGCTGGATGAGGGTTTTTCTTTTTACGGCCCTGTAGATTGCTGCTCTTTAACTTTCCGCCCCTCTGGGACTGAGCGCACGACTCCGGGATCTTCCGACATTTCTTGATTTACTTTCTGAAACGGACTTCCGGACGTGCATCTCTGCCCACGTGATTACTCTAACAGATTGATAAGTTAACAGGCCGAGACAGACAGAGAGAGAGAGTTGAAGAGCCAATGCAATGCAATGGATAGGTGAGGTTGGTGGGAGGAATGCAACCATGGCACAAAAAAGGTTAAATTGCGGGTCACTTTTTGTTTGAGATGAGGAAGCACGTTAGCTTGCGTGGAGGAAACGCTTCTTGATTCAGCTTCCTGTGACTGTCACATGAATAATCTTAATATATGGGTACTGAATAGAGAAGGGTATGCATCAGGGGCAGCCGTCTAATTTCCTGTTCTTGTGTTTGAGGAAACCCCGGGGTTCTTACTGCGGAAGCGGAAACAAACATTATGGTCAAGATAACCCGAAAGACTTGAATGTGTCTCCAGTGACCTCACCTGCTCGGCTATTATCGTTTTCTTTATCCTTGCTTGCTCGTTTCTTCACCAGTAAACATTCTCACCGAGTCTCAAGTTATCAGTGCGCCCCCCTTTACATCTTAAATGTAAAGCTCATTAGATTTACAGGAGGTGGCTGCAGTTGTACAAAAATCAGAAGAAAAAAAATGTCGCTATCTATTGATCGAGGTTCTTGGGACATAAACGTTTGCTATCAGCAAATCTGGTGGACATGGTTGCTGTTTCTCATAAGTCTCAGTCATGTGGTACGTGTTAGCCAAACAGGAATAGCTCACCCAGTTGATTTGCGGTGGGGCAGTAGCAATGGCATGATCTTGACCGCTTCCTTAAAATCTGTCAGTCTCATTTAAAATCAATGACATCAGACTTCTTGGCATTCTTGTCAGCATCTTTGTGTCTCCTTATTTTTACTGAAACAGTTCAAGAACTGCATAGCGTTTCTTTCTTTTCATTTTTTGGGCTTTTCCCTCCAGGGGTCGTGACAGCAAATCCCTTCCTCACACAACCCAGTACTTTAATTTGGACTTGGGACTCATGGGCGCTCATGAAGGACTCTTGTTTGTGCCTGCATGAGGCTGCATTTTTGGTTCTGAACTGCCCAGACATTGAACCTGGGACCTCCCAGTGTTGGGCCGGACACTCTTCCCTGCGGGACTCCTCGGCTAAATACCAGAATTTAAACATGTTTGCCAGTTGAAAACACAGGCGTTAGCGATGCAGTGCCCATTGTCCACTTTTTCTTTCGTTTTTTTTTTTTTTTGAAAACCTAAATGTTGGCAAACCTGTAACAATTAGAGACTGTAGTGAGCATGACCAAGCATGAGTAAAGACTCTGGTAATCCTCTCCGTTAGAGCTCAGGAGCATACAGCACACATAGCCACAAAACTATGCACCGCACAAACCGAACCCTAACCCTTCTGGGATCGAAGGAGGTTCCTCGTTCACGGGGATGAAAGGAAAGTTGCGGACTTGTCGTCGCTGAGGGTGCACCTGCTTTTGGACATGCTGATGCGATGAGGACACCTCTTTATTTTGTGTTAAGGGACAGCGATGAATGGAAATACAAGCCGTGACAGACACCGAGGACTGAGGTCAAGTTCAGACTAACATGCTGTGTTCGTGTCTTTACTTCTTTGCGCGATAGGTATTGAAAAAATGCTCAGTTTTATTCTCCTGCTTAACGGAAAGTCTGTCGGTTGGGTTTGTGCGAAAGAGGACAAGAACTGGACCGTAGGAAGAAAACCTTACCTGACTGGGTGCGTTCATTCCATTCCATTCCATTCCATTTTCATTCAACTCCATTTTCTAGAGTGAAAATATTTTGATAGATGCATCTGGTTTTGATCTGACACAGTTCCACTTTGTCTGCAGTGTCATTTTTCTTCTCAAGTGCAGTTCGCTGCAGCTCAAAACCAACAGGTGCCGGCTGCCTGGCACTAAGCAAGGCAAGGCTGCACCTTCCTCACTCGTTACGTGCGTAAGCGTTTTTGTTTTTTTTGTCCGCGTCCGGTTCTGCTAGAAAGACGGACACTCGGTCATGCGACACCACCGCCCAACGGCGCTCGCTAGCGAACCAAAACACGTATAGCTGGTTTTTTTTGCGTACCTCAAGCAAGACCTGACATGTGGAGGTGCGCCTGGCACGCCGCCTGCTTCACGTGCTATTGTTTGTTTTGGCTCTCACACAGGCGTGTCTCCAGTCTTTCCTACATGAGGGTGTTTTTAAGCACGTCAGTGCGCCGAGTCAGTAATCAACCCTCTGTTTTTTCTGCATACGCGCATCTCGTCCTCTCCAGCTGGGGGTGCTTTGTCTCAGTCAGCCGCCAGTATTTTCATGCGCTTTGTTTCTCACGTTTCGTCTTCTCTTGTCTTTTCGCTGCAGGAGAAACAGGATTCCAGCAGCACGTCTCTGCAGCTTCGCTCTGAGATCCAGGTATGCAGAGACACGGTACTCCCTAAAAGTCCCACATTATACTCACTGTTATTATTTTTTGTATTATTAAGGAATCTGGTTGAACAGCTTTGCTTATGGAAAGAAAAAAAATTGTATTACAAAATGGCGTATTTAGCCCTCTGTTTATTAGCATCCAGCAAAAATGCCTAATCTTAGCTTCCGGCTAAAAGTGACGCGTTGTAGTTTGCAAAGTTTGGCACAGGAAAAAAATAAGGAAGCTGTGAGAGAGCATAACGGAAGCTGTCACAAGCCCAGGAGTGTTATCAGTGCCCTTTGTGACATCACATAGAGCTCATTTCCAGAAAAGCATTCTTTAACATGCCCATTTCTAAAAAAAAAAAAAAATGGGGGGGTGGGGTGAGAAATGGAAGTAGAGCAGTTTTCACTTCTGGGGAGATGCACATCGTTGCTAGAAAAAAATTTGTTGGATTTTGTGCGATGAGGGACCTTGAAGTTGTTTTGTCATCACTTTTAAGTCTTGTTTGAGTCAAAGGTTAATCTCCACCACCCTCCTTCCCTCTCTCTCTGTCTCTCTGTGCCCTCAGGAATCACTAGGCTTCAGCAGTCAAGTGTCCACTCCAGAAACAGACAGAAAGTATGTTTTACCGCCCACACACACACACATTCACAGCCTCACACACACTCACACACACACTTTTCATCACTGTAACCTCTGGCTGGAGTCATCGTGGGACCCTGAAATATGGCGCGGGGTGAAATGTGTGTCCTGCCGCACGTCAGAACGGCGAGCAAACGCGGCCGCCGTCTGGTTTGCATCAAGCCGCGCGAACCTGGGAGGGAAAAAAGGTGACGGCCATCGAGAGCCCAAGATAAAACAAATGGAGGCCGACTGCACGCAGCTGCGTGGCTCCTGAGAAAACGGAGGTCGGGTCCTCCAGCGGGGGGAACCGCAAACCTTATTGATGAGCGCAGCGGCGTGCGCTCCTGCACCGCCGACCTTCTCGCTCAGCTCCAGCTGCTCGGGGTTTTGAAACGTGTTCACGGGTTTACCAGAGAGCGCACACAGTTTATAGTTTCGCTCGGTGCTTTGTCAGTGTAAGAAAAGAAGAAAAAAAAAAACGCATCTTGACCAGCAACTGTTGTTTTACTTCCTGAGGCGGCAGATAACAGCTGTTTTGTTTTGGATTTACTTCTTTAAACTGTATTGTTACACTGATAAGCAATTAGGCCCTGGTTGTTTACCCGCTTTTTAAAGAAATATTTCAGGGACTTTTATCTTTCCAAAAATTAGCCTGACCCTCCCGCTAGAAAAAACAAAATTCTCGCTCTTGAAATGAATCAGTCACAGTTTCCTTGTCCTGAAACAGCTCCAGGGGAGAAGTTACTGCTTTGCTCTTTCCAGTGCCGAGGCAACTGTTCCCACCCACCAAACATGCATCTACCAAAAAAAAGAAAGAAAAATTGCGGTTAAAACGAAGAACACAATGTGGTCGAACAGTTTAACGGCAAGCCGGTGATTTAGCGCTGACTTTTCAGATCGTGTCGCCACTGCTGCTGCTGCTGCTGCTGCTGCTGCTGCCAGCTTCCTGCAGACTAGAGCGACCCCCCTCCCCCAACCCTCCATCAGACTCTCCTTCTGCAAAGACATTCAAAATTCTTCCCAAATGACAAACCAACGACTTGAAGTTTGGTGATCACAAGCCGCGCTGCAGTATCCTTCCATCCCTCGGCGATCACCGCTTCCCCTTCTCCAGGCGAGCCGATGGCGCTTGGCGAGAAAGTGAAATAAAACCAAGAAACGGAAGGGAAACTGGAGTGGGGGGGGAGGCAAGGAAGGGCAAATTACAGAAAACACCGCTGTTCTTCTTTTTCTGGTCTTTGTCTTCTCATCATCATCATCATCATCGTTATTAAGAGGAACTGAGGCCAATCAATGACTGGCTCTAATTATAGTCATCATCGTTATTAATATTATTGTCATTATCATTATTATTGAATGAACTGCATTCAGGGAACAATTTGTTTCAAGCACGATGACTCCAGTCAGTGATTTTCCAGCGGCGTCACATTCCCGCTCCAGAAGACGGATGCCAGCCGAGCGGATCGCAGGAGAGAGAGAGAGAGAAAAAAAAAGAAACTTTTCCACGTCCTCGCGGTCGCACATTCATGCCCGCTCGCTTGGTCCGTCGTGCTTGAATACCTGCTGCAGTTTAAGGAATTAAAAAAAAAAAAAAATCCCCACTGGCTTCCTCCTCTCGGCCCATTCTCTCTGCTCGCCTGCTTCTCTTCCTTCCTGCCTTTGTGTCCCACCGAGGGGAGGGTGACGGCCAAGAACCACGGCAGCGCGGAGAGCTGGATTGGAAGGGAACGTGGGTGGGGTTCCTTCTCACTCCTCGCTTCCTGTCATGTTGATTTTTGTGCATTTTTTTTTCTCCTTTTTCTTTCTTTTTCTTTTTTTTTTTTTTTAAAGCCACCACTTTACCTCATTTCTGTGCACAAAATTGCCCCCAATGGCTCTGCGTGAGATCACAGCAGCAGGTTTTTGGATCCAGGGTTCGCTTGATCTCTGGCTAATGAGAGCAGCTTTTGAGGACGGGTGTCAAATGGCTCCTCGGAACCAGAAAAGAAAGAAACAGACAGACAGACTGGCTGTCTTTCACTTCCCTGTTTGCTGGGGTAGAAGGTCACCCAAAACCTCTTGACAAGTCTAAAACAGTCTGACCTTTTTAGCCCCATGAAGGTCATTTTCACCTTTCTTCTTCACCTCTTCCTCCTCCTTCTCCTCCTCCTCCTTCTTCTTCTTCTTTTCATCCATCACCGCTGCATGACCCTCCCGCGGAACCGCCGCCACCGCCTTCACGTGACGACCACGTGCGGCACAGGAAGCGCATACCACACACATGATCTCTTCTCCCATGGCCGTGCGTGTCGAGCAGACAAATGCAGAGGATGATGGGAACCAGATGGCAGAGATTTTTCAAATGACGTCTTCCTCCTATTGGGGGGGGGGGGGGGGGGGGAATGCGAGAAGGAGCCCCTTCGACCAACTGCGGCCAACACTTTCTAATTCATCCCGCTTTTCGCGCCTTTTCAAGGAGCGAAACCCCCACTGTCGCGATCCATCCTGGTGTTTGCCCAGTGAGGTGTTCAGGTGTAATGGTGCAGTTTGAGCTAGCTGGGCAACCTATTGGAAGTTTGCTCTCGTGAAGGACCCAAAACCCCAAAAGTGGAAAATGTGGCATCATGGGTTTGAGTAAAGTAAATATTGGCGATGCTCACATCGGCGTGGGTATCAAATTTTAAGTTGTCGCGCAATCATGGTGGGATTTGCTTTCTTTCCACTGATGGACTCCATCGCTATCGCCAATGCCACTTTCATCGGAAAAATGATCGCAAAGTGATGAGAGGAGAAAGATTAAATTTTCCACTGACGAGCTCCATCACCGTTGTTCTTTCGTTCATGGAGTCATGTGATCTTGCCAGGCCCCGCCCCCTCTGGTGCTGAATTATGACATCTGTTGGATTCCAGTGAAGTCAGACTGCAGTCGCGTTACAGATCGTCAGACGTGTCCAATTTAAAATGAAATGCATAAAAGCAGCTGGAAAATGTATTTTTGCTGCTAGATCCCATACGGACAGAAAAAAACAATCAGATTTGTGTCATTTACGGACGCTTCCGTCATCGCCTCTCTGGGCAACACTGCGCTCTGCGATAAACCATAACCTCTCCCTCCCCTTCCGCTTGGTTCTGTCATCACTTCGCTGGCACGAGACGGGCACTGCCTCCTTTTAAAGGCTGGCGTCCCCCAAGCGATGACAGGACAAAGTGGTTCCTTCCTTTACTGTTTGGAAAGGCGATTGATTAATGGGCATTGTTGTCCGGAAGGGGCGGAGCCGCCTTATCAGCCGGGAGTTAAAAGCAGAGAGGCCGAGTGAACTCGATGAAAGCCTCCGTGTGGCCAAACGTATAACTGCTGATTGGATTTTACGAGTGTGTTGATTTTATGTGTCTAAGGGAAACCGCCTGCGACAAATAACTAAATGGAAAAAGCAGCCGTGCATCTGAGGGATCTGCGTTTTTAACAACTCTATTATGTTGGAACTCAAAAGGGATCGCGTCAGCGTATTTGCTAAATTGCAGCCCTGGCAGAGCTGCCATTAGTCGCTGTACAATGCCGGAGGAGCATTTTTCTTTCTTTTTTTTTTTTCTGGCAGGAAAAACGCACGCATAGGGACAATAAAATTTGCCTCATACGCAGATGACTTCTGTCATCCCTTCCCCAGTTAACCTCTGACCTCCTCTGTGAACCCCCGGAGAGTTCATCCCTCTGCCCTTCCCGTTTTTCACGGCCACAGTCACAGACAGTTCCTGCCTCATTGTCTTGACACAGCTGACATATAGAGGTTTGCTTTGGGCTGGAGAGACGCAGGGGCAGAGCTGTTTAATGGAAATGATGCAAGTGCCAAGTCGCACCAGAGTGTCCTGCACATGGATACTTTTCTTTGGCAGCACACCAAGAAACACCAGGCTAGCAGGCTATTTGTATCTGAGAGACTTTGTATCAACCACTTGAAGGAGTGTGTTGGACTCCTTTGCATTACTGACAAAGCAGCCAGAAAGATAACTAGCTTGTTATCTATCTAACTAGCCGCTAGCTGCTAACGTTGCAGCTGCTCAGTTGCCTTGAGCTTTATACACAAGCTTTTGAAGCTACGTTGGACTTCTAAAACCTGAGAGATAGTTAGCGCGTTATCTAGCTAGCTAAGTGGAGTTGCTAATTCTGAACCCAAGACGACTCCATCTATACATAACAAGTCAGATAACAATAGCGGTCTTGATTTGCTTGGTCTTTTGTTTGGAAGGTAAAAGGGATACTTTATTTTTACTGTTGCACCGATGTCTGATAGTATTGAAATTCTTTTTTTGTCTTCCTAAGTGTTTGTTAGCACGTGCAAGTGCATGCTAGTAAGTTGGTAGCTAAATCAGGAGCCATCGATTAATTCATTAGTAGAGGTCCTAGTGGTGATATAAAAGAGAGGAATTCCGTACCTTCACACATAAAGGTTCAGACAAAGTTCAGAACACTGTACTTAATATCGTTAAAGAAACGTGGCTTATGCTAAAGAGATCAGAAAGGGGCGAGACGTTGCCCGCTCAGTGCCGGAGAACAGAGCAAAAATAGAAAGGCCTGGTGAAAGATTTAAGGTTAAACCGATTAAGTTGGCCGGGCGCACAATAGCCGGAGTGACACACTCTTTCAAAGACGTGGAAGCGCTTTAAAGTGTGTGTGTGCGCGCTCGGCGCGACGGTTTAATTTATAGAGCGTGGAACACGGGGGAGGACCGGAGGGGCAGGAGGGGGGAGCGCCTATTGAGCAAGTTCCATTAGCATTAGCTTTGGCCCTAGCCTATCAGAGAGGGGTGGGGATGAACACAGGGGTTCAAAACCATACAGGCCTCCATTCAATTACCATCTCATTATGTTGCCATGGCAGCCGGGGCCTTAAAGATTTCCCATTGCGCCCAGAGAGAGGGCTTGTCTGCACACACACACACACACACACACACACACACACACACACACACACACAGTCAAAGAGAGAGGGAGGGAAGTGACCTGTTCATCTTGTTTTGATGCTGTCAAGCACTTTCACATGCCTCCACTGGCAACGCCTCCGACTCCGTGCGCGGACGGACTCAGCAGCTGTGCACCGGCACTCCCAGCTGTCGCACGGCATTCCGGTGTGTGAAAGCGTGCACGCGGCACCTCGCTCGGCCGTGCAGAACAGTGGAAGCGACGCGGAACGCGGCGCTGCCCTCAGACGGGAGTTTAGAGTTGAGAAACGGGGGCTATTTTCCTCTCGCCGGGCTCTGATTAGCTCGAGAGGTTTCACAGACATATCAGATTATTTTCCATTTCTTCCCCCTCCGTTCTTCCTCGTGACCACACAAACGGGCTGAGTCTGCCCTGTGGTTTCTCCTCCTCCTCCTCCTCCATTTCGCTCTCTTTCTTCATCGTCACATTCTCCCCCTACTCCCGTCGACTCGGCAAAAGCCCGTCACCTGCGCCAACACTGCACCCAAGTGGCCAACCCTCTGAATTGCAGCGCCCCTCCCACGGCTGCCATAAATCACCCGCTGTAGACGCAGGGTCGTGGCGAGATGCGGTTAACACAGACCAGAGGCTTTATGAAGACGCTTTGTGTTCTCCAATCACTGTCCGTTCATTCCTACTCTTATTTTTTTTTTCTTTTTCTCCCCCTCACCCAGAATGCCTCTGCACAAATCCAGCTCTGAGGACGGATCTGGAGGTATGTTGACGCATTTTTATGGTTTCCTTGAGGAACTGCCTTACAGTTCTCCACACTTCAGGAACTGTCATTGAAAATCACAAGTTAATACATTTATTAAAGGCGCAATGTGTGTGATTTTGTTTGCCCTAGTGGTAGGAAGGGATATTACTTACATCTTTCTTCTAGCTGCTGTGTTATTGATGTAAAGATAATAAAACACAGTTTTACTGTCTGTATTCAACTCAATTTTAAATTTTGAATTTCAAATTCCATTTCATTCTGCAAGAGCCTTTCAAAAATTACTCTTTATATTTTATTGCTTTGTTTTTTTGTTTATTTTTTACTTTATCTTAGTCTTACGGCCATACATGCAACATCTCTTTTTGTGAATCCCCTCTTTTAGGCAAATGGGACAACAAGAAGAAGAACAAATCTTTCTGGCAGAACTTCAGGAAGTCGGGCCACAAACCAGTCATGCGTCAGACGTCCAAAGGTTTGTGGCCCTCCGATCCTCCAGACCCATCCCGCCGTCGCTCCTCCACTTCATACTCGAACCTTCACACTTGGCTTCCTCCTCCCTGCAGGAGAGGACATCGGCTACGTCGCCAGCGAGATCACCATGAGCGACGAGGAGCGCATCCAGCTCATGATGATGGTGAAGGAGAAGATGATCACCGTGGAAGAGGCCCTGGCTCGGGTAGGAGACCTCACCCTGTTGCTGACCCACATCCCACCCCCCCTCCCCCCCCACCCCTTCCAGGACCACCCTGCCCTGTAACACCCCCTCCTCCCCACACTCTCGTTGTAGTTCACTAAAACGACTCACTCAGACTAACCTGCAAAAGTTTAGCATGTAGCATCTTAATCTGGCATTGTGATTGATGCGCGCGCGCACACACACACACACACACACACACACACACACACACACACGCTGAGAGATTTGTGTGAACACACACACAAACTCCAGGTTGGGGATTATGAGGTTATTACATATTAATTGAGGTTGTGAACCGGTCGAGTTTGTGTGAGTGTGTGAGTGTGTGGTTCTGTTCACTGTTGTTGGGGGTTTCCAGTCACAGCGCCACCTGTCGGTGGGAGGCTGCTGGTGCGCTGTTGTTTCTCTCTCTGTGTGGACATGGTGGATAATCACTCAGCTCTCCGTCTCACTCCATTCTTTTCAATCAGCTCTCAGTGACTTTTCTTCATGCGCCGTCTTCTTTTCCTTTATTTATTTTTTTCTTCACCTCCATCATGGTTTCTCATGGTCGTCCAGCGTTGTGTTGCTCTCCACAAGGCCGATGTTAATGACCTCCCGTTGCACTGATTCAAGTGTCTGCTGCCTTCCTGGCCCAATAACTCGATCCTGCCTCCTGTCTCAACTGGAAACAATCAATGACCTGCCTTTGTGGACAGCTTGTCTGACTTCCTGTTGTGCTTGTGTGTCTCATATTTTATTGTTTGTTTTTTTTGGTTTTGTTGTGGTGCCGATGAATATTATCATCATAGTGGTTTTCATTTTGTATTTGCTGGTCAGTCTATGCAGAGTGCATCAAGGGATGTGGTGGGAAACCTAAAACCTGAGACGTATGGAGTCACAATGACTCAGGAATTTAAAGGTCCCACGTTCCAAACATCTTCATGTATTTGGATCAAGCAGTCGCCCTCAAAATTCCAAACAAGGAAAAATAAAACAGTTTGCCGCCTCTCTTTTATTAGCAAGACTATGTAAAGCACCGTCCTGTCTCTTTTTCTCTTCAAAGTTAAAGCAAACTTTAAAAAAAAAATGTATTTAAAGTAAAAACGTTCAAAATACCCTTTTCATGAGAAGGCCACGCAGAGCGTCGTGATTTGATAGAATGTCACTACCTGTATATATGAAGGGTGAACAAAGCTGCCAGAACATGTGGCAGGATTTCAAGAACTACTATTACTGTCCCTTTGTGTTGTCACTAAGGGTTGATTGTCTGGCGGAGCAGCCAGGAAGTAAAGTTTGTCTGTCCAGAATTCAGAGACTCACACTTTCAATCCTTTATCCCAGATTCTATTTTAACCTGATAACTGTTTTATGCTTGTTAACTGCTTTTAATTAATTCTGATTACTGTTGTGGCGATTTTCTTGTCAAAATATAAAGTGCGTTATAAATCAAATTTTTTATTATTATTATTATTATTATTATTATTATTATTATTATTATTATTAGTTTGAAAATAAATATGATGAAATTGGCAAGACATGGCTCCTTTGAAATTCAACTTAAACATTCGACTCCCCACTACATCCCTGGTGCAGCACTAGTGTGTGTGTGTGTGTGTGTGTGTGTGTGTATCCGTGTGTGTCTGACTGCATCCACTGTGGTGTTCCCGTGTAGCATGCCTGCAGGTGAGAGTGCGTGGCCCCGCCCTGTTCCTCTGCCTCTCCTAACTCTTCTTCTCCACGTAGCTGAAGGAGTATGAGCTCAGCAGACAGTCCGGCAGTACTGACACTGCAGAGTGGACTGACGGGTCTCCGGCCAATCTAAACCAGTCGTCCAGCTGCAACGTAAGTACACCCCCACCCCACCCCCACCCACCCTTCCACACCTCCTCTGTTAACTCCCACCTCTAGACGACCCGAGGTTGTTTTGTTTTTTTTCTTTCTTTTCCCTCCAGCAGACGAGCTCGTCGTCAGAAGGGGGACGGGCGTTGTTGCGAGTGTGCGTCTGTGTGTGTGCGTGTTTGGTGTGTTAGCAGACAGAATCAAGCAAATGTGTTCAAAGGTGTATTTCACTCCAAATCACAACGTCAAGCCCTGAGTTTCCCAGCTCTGGGTCGATAGAGGCTCACCATGCGTTTTCCAACTGTACGCTGGTGACACCACCAGGCCTCTACTGGGTGGAATTCTCCCCCTGAACATGTTTAAAAAGTCTCATCAGAGCCTCACTCCACATCAGGGTGAACATTAGACGGGTGGAGCGTCGGTTTTTGAGTGAACTTCCCCTTTAATCCGCACTTCAATCAAAGAAAGATGTTTAAAATTTGACCTGTTGGCAAATGTTAATGTGCCGTTGCAATGACCTTCCTTCAGCTTGATCTTTCCTTTCTCTTGCCTCCTTCCTCCTGACAATCGGCCCGACTGCGGCGCAGACCTTCTCTCCACCATGCCACATGCACTTTGACGTTACGGCTCTTTTGTCTGTGTCGCGATTCGCATGCAACCCGCGGCAGGAATTCGCGGCGCGTTGCCGGGTGTCGCCACTGTCGGTGCTGCTTGTATTTAACCCTGCCAATTTAAGTTAAAATCCTGGATTAAGAAAATAATCACGTGGATGTTCAGGTTGGGCTTGTTTCCATCAATGATTTTTTTTTTAAAACTGGGCAGCGTCGCCTCTTGACTGGTCTCAAAAACCCTTTTGAGGATTATTTTGTGTTACAGAGCCGGAGCTCAGACAATCAAATCTTTTTCAAATCTTTTTTTTTTTTTAATTATTTTTGTTAGATCGAGTCTGGCGCATGTTGACGTCCACTTGTGTGTCTGTTGTGTGTTTTGTCGCTGCGCCTCTCGTCTTTTACAGATGTGGGTCAGCTGCCGCGCAGTGGGCTGTTCACTGTCATAGTTTGGGAGGAGCAGGCAGTCACACTGACCCAGTTCTTTCTCTTTTCTTTCTTTCTTTTTTTTTTTTAAACAGGAAGTGAATTTATCCAAACACACAAAAAAGTGCTCCAAAAAAATATTTCCCACCGCAGTCATATTGCCTGTGAAACAGCTGCAAAAAAAAAAAAAGAAAGAGGGACAGTTCACTCTGCTGCTGGATCTCAACGCTTCCATTCGGTCTCACCTGCGGAGGAGACGCACAGTCAACCGTTTTCTCACGTCATTTGTTGTTCACCCTCCTCGGAAATCCAGATTGATTCCTTCTGTTGGAAAGTAATTGATAATTCCGCACATCAATCAATTCATATAGTAAATTCCCCTCAGTCTGTTGGGTTTTTTTTTGTTTTTTTCCTTCCTCCGCTGGCAGAAGCTCCACCGCTGAAGGAAGATGATTGATTTATTGTTAAAATAAAGGAATCCCGACAAGTGGTGGTTGATAATTCTTGAGGCGAGATCTGGAGGCTTGGAGGGGAGGAGGAAATTAAGATGTCTGGTGGGGGGTTGAGGGTTGGGGGGGGGGGGGTATAGAAGATCGAGATTTCACTCTCCACTCCTCCCTCCCTCAAACCCCTCGGGCCATGAAAAAAGTTCCAAATTTGGCTCCTTCAGGAAATACTGCAACGCTTTTGGGGCCTTGAGCGGTGTCGCATAAAGTCTCCCCCTTTTTAATGAATGGAATTAGGTCATTTCACCCCCCTAAAAAAAAAAAAAGAGTCAAAAACGAATGCGCTTCTGTGTTCGTGTGTGCGGACGTGTGAACATACTGCTGCCGCTTGTCCGGCCGAGAAACGTTTTGGCGACGCACAATCTTCCCCTCTGATGCCGTCTCCTACCCGCTGATCAGAGGCCACATTCCAGGGCCGACCATTAGCGACGCGGGCAGGGTCGTGGGGGGTACGCGGCGGCGGTAGGGGGGGGACTTCCAATGCTCCGATTGTTCCCACCGCACAGCACGCCCCCCCTCCCTCCCCAAGTCGCGGGCACATCCGAACTGAACGACTCCCCGCTTTGTCGCTCGCGTCTCTCAGTTGCGTTGCATGGACGTGTGACCGCGTCGGAGGGAGGCGGAATTGAACGTTGCGGGTCCTGTGGGACTGGTTTGTGCTGGAAGAGGCTTGGCGGGGCCAGACGTGAAGCAGAATCTGAGGTGGTAAGCTTCTTTAAAGAGTCTTTTATGTTGTTCTTTTTTTTTTTGAACATGGACTGTGTTTTCCCGGCCTGATGGTTGCGTCTCCTCCCCGATAAAGGCGCCGATTGTTGCAGCAATGTGCGTGCGAACCGAGGTGGAAATCCTCGTGCAGAATGCTTCCTCTTGTGTTTTTCCATCCAGCCCGACATAATTTGCGGCTTTCAGTTGGATTCCTCTCCTTTCTTTCTTTTTTTTTTTTTTTTCCCCCATATAGTTGTAGTTCCTCCATATACTTTGTTGTCGTCCTTTACGTTCTCGCTCTCGGTAGTTCAGGGGAGTTCGCTTTGAAACGGGGGGACGGTTGTGATGTCTTTTTACCGTATCTGACACGACTCTGAAGAGGAAGATGAAGAAGAAGAGCAGAGTGACAAGGCTGAGCTCCAAACGAGCCTCTTTTATTTCAGCTCGTCTCGTTCATTCCGGTCTCTTCTCTCTCACTCTCGCTCTCGCCGGGTTGTTATTGCACTCCGCTGTCTGACCCTGAGCCACCGGAGCGCGAAAGAACTCACCTCTGGTTATTTGAGCGGGTTATGGCTTTTCCCAGAAGTCCACCTCTGCAGTCTGTCAAGGGCTGAATTGAAGTGCTCGTTCTGCTTCACCGGGCTGATCAGTCGTTAAAAAAAAAGTATGACAAAAAAAAATCTGCCTCTGAAATGAAGAAAGTTTTGAAAATAGTTTTGAATGGATTCTTACAGATGTCAGTATTCTCATTCCTGATTGGTTGGTTGTTATCCGTGCCAAGCGAGATGGGACCGTCCCTTCACTCAGCAGAGTTATTGGAGTTGTTTCTGAGATTTGTAGAGAACAATGTTTGATGTGAAAGTGCTGCTTTTACAAGTCATTCCGTGTGTGTGTGTGTGTGTGTGTGTGTGTGTGTGTGTGTGTGTGTGTGTGTGAGAATCAGAGGTTGGTGTTGCGGGTTTTCCGGACGGCGGCTGCGTCCGTCAAATCCGACCAAGCCGCAGCTCTTAACGTCGGCCCCTAATGCATGTCAGCAAGCTGTGAGCCAGCAGCTGCGGTCAACAACAGCAAGGCAGCACTTTTCCTCCGTCCTCCTGTTGTTGGCGCCGAGCTGAGGGAGAAGGCTGCCGACAGCTACACCACGCTGACCCGTTCTGTTTGTGTGTGTGTAAGTGTGGGCTGGAGCACTTTTTATTTTTTTATTTTTTTTGCAAGCGATGCAGTCACCCTCGACCGTGGAACTGGCAGTACGCGACCGATGAGGTAGCGTTGCTCCGGCAACCGGAATCAAATAAAAGCAGGGGGAAAAAAATCAACAACAGCAAATGAAGAAACTTAGAAACTTGGCGACGGCTCTCGCCAGGAAGGGCGCCATGAAGCGGCCGGAGTCCATTCAGCTTCTCTCAAAGCGAGGCCAACTGACCGCCAGCCTGCAAGAGTGACTCACTGTGCCGTCAGCCTGGGGGTCTCGACTTTTTTTTATTTTTTTTTAGTTAACTGCACATTTCTGATTGTGTCGGGACGCCTTGTCAGCGGCCCATGTCTCACCTCACTAACGTCGACTCCTCCATCCTCAACAAAACTCCCATCCGTCGCGTTTTAACCACCTCGTTCTTTAAAGTCCAAACAGCAGCGGCATCATCGGCGGCGTGTGGATGTTATCAAGTCCGACCGTCCCATTTTATTGTGTCATCTCTCTCTCTCTCTCTCTCTCTCTCTCTCTCTCTCTCTCTCTCTCTCTCTCTCTCTCTCTCTCTCTCTCTCTCTCTCTCAGCAGTCACGTGAGCAGTCGGACGACGAGCAGTCGGAGGACTCGGTGAAGTTCAAGCGGCTCCACAAGCTGGTCAACTCCACACGCCGGGTCAGGAAGAAGCTCATCAAGGTGGAGGAGGGCAAGAAGCACGGCTCGGAAGGTTTGTCGGGTCTTGTTCATCTCCGTGGGGAAGTCGGTCATTGTTTTTGCCTTAAAGGATCCAGTGTTTAGGGTTTGGCAGCACCTAGTGGTGAGACATAGTAGCGTCGCCCTAATGTTAATCTTGGTTTTTCTTATGTTTTGTGTCCTGCTTTTGCATCCTTTGTTAGTCCATCACAACTCTGACAACTTTGATGACGAGAGTTGACACCCTGCTTGTGACGTCGTCACAAACACAATCATTAATCCTAATTAGTTCCATGTTTGTGGAACAACAAGAAGAGGCTGGGCTATTTTTTTTCGGAGATGATAACGGTTGTTTGTTTTTATTGTTTGGTGACATATAGTGCACATCAGCATGTCTGTCTTTCCTTCCTGTAAATGTTTCACATTGAGCCTTTAAGCTGAAGTTTGTCCTTCTTTCAAGTGTTTTTGCTTTTTTATGCGCTGCTGTCATGGGTTTTCCAAAATACTCAGGCTTTAAGAATGTGTTTTGGCATTACTTTGTGGTTCCCACCCCCACCCCCTCCACATTCCCCCGACCACAGACGGATCACTGAACTCTGCAGAATCCGATGTGTAAAAATCCCTCCTACTGACAAACGTTCCTCTTGTCTCCCCTCGACCGGTCCTGTAGACTTCCTGAATCTGGAATCGCCTGCCACGTGCGAGGACAACTCGGCCCTGTACGCGGGGGTCCTGAAGAAGCCCCCGCCGCCCCAGGAGACCTCGTTGGCCTCCCTCACCCAGGACGGGCTCTCCCTGGACGGCGACACCGACAGCCTCACCAACTCGCCGTCCTCCAGCAGCTTGGACACCTGGTCGGGCCACAAGCTGGTCAAGACCTTCAGCAAGTCCTCCAGCACCCACGGCCTCATCCGGCCCCCCAGGAGGACCCCCGTCGGGGGCTCCGAGGGCCAGGGGGGCTCCGTGTCGGGGGTCGGGGGCAGCGGCTCCTCCTTCTCGGAGCTGGATGGCTGCGGACTGGACGACGACGGCAAGCTGTCTCGCTCCACCACCGACGGGGAGATGCGGAAGGCGCTGGGCTCCATCTCGCACGGGGTAAGTGGCAACGAAGCTCTCTACGCCTACTACGGCCTCACCAAGCCCCGCCCCAAAGCACACGCCCAGTCCCGCCTCCTGATATCCCTGGACGACGGCACGCCCGCCAGCCCCAGGCATCAGCGCAGTGTCGGCGGCAGCGTCAGCCGCCACTACAGCAGTGGCAGCTGGATGCACCGGAAGCCCGACCCCAACTACGCCTATTCCACCAAGCACCTGTTGTACCACCGCTCGCGCAGCGCCAAGGGCCCCCAGGCCTCCCCGCTCACCGCCGCCCCGTCCCCCTCGCCCGTCACACGCTGCGACGTGGCCAAATCGAAAGGGTTCGGCAGCGGCGGCGGCAGCTGGGTCTTCCCGTCCCGCAGGCTGCGCGGGCGCACGGCGGTCAGCGAGCTGAACATCACCTACGTGGTGGAGCGGAGCCTGTACGGTCACCTCAACTGGGCCCAGCTGGTGCGGCCGGTGACCCTGAGCCGCGCCGAGCGCCGCTGCCTGCTGGAGGAGGACCGCGAGGCGGACAGGAAGTGGGCGGCCAGTGTGGACCGCTGCACCAAGCGGGTGCTCTTGCGCATCCAGCAGAAGTCTGTGAGTCCGGAACCGCGGAAAAAAGTTTTTTCCACACGTCGGCCGCCGCGTTCGAGCGGGACTCGGTGCCTCAAAGTTCCAGAGTTGTAGGAGGGGGTGTAGCGGCTCGAGCTAAGGCTAGCGGCTCTGTTCTATGCCAAGCCGCCGGTTCCAATATGGTGGACTATTGATTTTAATAGTGCATATGCCGAAAAAGTTTTTGGCTTCCGCGATATGCTGCCCATAGCTAATGTAACACTTCCCATCATGCCTCTGTAACTCCCGTGATACATCAGGATGCATCAGCCAATCAGAATGAGCCAAGAGACAGCACGTACGATGCCGTGACGTCACGTTGGGAATAAACTCCTTTATGGTGATTTTCTGGCCTTCATCATATATTTTTGAGAGATTAAAAGACCACAACTTAAAAATGTACAATAGAAAGATTTGTCATGAACTGTGATTCAGGTCGTAGTCGTCCTGTCAGCCGTTTTACAGGCGAATTCTTTTTTTGACTGTACCTCGAGTGGCCACTGGAAAAGAATCGCTGCGCCGTCATATTGCCAGTCTGGTATCCGCTTCATATAATGCATCCATGGTTATAGCACAGCCTTCAGGGGAAGTTAGTCCCCCGTCAAAACGCTGCGGCCCGAAAATGTCGAGCAGGTGGAACGAACATCATCCTCCGTGGCCTTTTTAAGCAAACGCCTTTGGCTTTCGGAGCCACTTAACTCCCGCTGAATGTGAAGCGATGTCGGAATGAGCAGTGGCCCACGCGGGAGGTTAAGTTGCAGACGTTTTTCTTTTTTTTTTTTGCGAGTGGCTTTCTGTAAATGTCAAAGCCCTGGAGGGACTCGCAGTGGATGGCAGCGGCGGTGATCCCTGTGGGCACCGGAGCTGCTCGTCCTCCTGTCCCCGGCCGCAGAGAAGTGCTTAAGCAGGGCTCTTCCAACGTTGAGTGCAAGTGACTCTGTGATCTTTTTGCATTTACCACCTTTTTTAAATGGATCTCGTCAGATGAGTGAGGATAGCGGACGAGAAGGAAACTGAACTGCACGGAGGAATACATTACCGCTAGGTTGCCCCTGTTTTGCATTAATAGAGGTGGACGGCAACGGGGCTTCTCTGACTCTGGCTGTAGAAAGAAAAAAAAAAAAAAAGTCAAGCCAAAATATTGTGGAATGCTGCCATCTGGTGTCTGTGAGGCAGTAGTGATCCAACAGAGGTGCTCTGCATTCATCAGTTCTCCACTGATAAACATGTCCAACATGCAGGCAAGAGGAATTTCTTGCTAGTCATAGGAACATTACCAAACTAAAAAAAAAGAGCAGATGTATTATTCAATTTACATTTTTCGCCATTTCCTCCCTGTTTTATAACATTGAATTACTGGGAAAGCAATACCGTGGCCCGGCCACCAGAGGGCACTCTAGATGTTTTGGCTTCACGTTTTCGGCAGCCCTGGTGTCGTCCGCCTCTGTTTGCAGCCAAGAGAAGTGGAAGGAACCTGTACAGGTGGAGGTGTAGCTGAGCTCACCCTGCAGCTTTGAGGCAACCTGAGTCCCGCCGTGTTCTAGTGACGTCACCGGAGGTCGTTCTCCTCATCCTCAGCAAAAAACACTTTTTTATGTTGTTGCTTTTTTTCGTGCTCTGTATTTTTTTTCTATTTTGGCCCGTGCCTCAGTGGTTGCCAGTGTAGTTTTTTTTTTTTTACATGTATTTTATTTTTATTCTTATTTTGGAGGACCATTTTTCTCTGGGTGCATGTCCATTTCACCAAACATCAACATGACATTTTTGACGTTCCTCCGAGCCTTCTTCTCTCCGCCGCCCCCTGCTCCCCCGGAGCTTTGTGATGTGGACTGCAGCTGTGGACATCGTAATATGTGCAACGCTTTCTCTCTCGGTGGAGGATCCCCTTGCCCGGCCCGTGTTTTATTAACTTAAGTGAGCGGTGCAGAAATCACAGCTCCGGAAACAAGAGGACGGACGATAAGCTGCTCGCCCACGGTGTCTTTTGGCAGGCGGGTGTTTTCCGTGTCCCATGTTGTTTACATGCTTTTTGGGTGACCTTGTACACGGCCCAGGGCAGGTTATAAATCAAAGGCAGCGCCAGCGATTACAATCTTGGATCTGTTTTTCCTCTTCCATGTCACAGTCTCCCCTCGTGTTCTAACCCCTTATCTCGCTGTCCTCCAGAGTCGGAACAAATTCTCCATATCACCCTGTCCTATCAGCAGCAGCAGCAGCAGCTTACTTTCTATCAAAGGTCTCACATGACGGCAGTTTTCATCTCAGACTCCAATTAACTTATTGTATACCTTTGGGTCCCTAGAAAACAGTGAATTTAGCCCACTGTTTACAGCCTCCTGCAATAAAAACCCTACTGAGTTTAACTTCCCGACAAAATTGATGCTTTTGTCGGACCTTGTAATCCCTTTCTAGAAGCCCAGGCAGCAAAAGTAACAAAGGGTGGAGGCCAGCAAAGCAAAGTCACTTAACCAAAGAGAGTTGTTGGCGCCCTTTATGACATCACAAACTGTCAATTACCTGCAATTAGTGTTCCAGAGGAGCGAGCAACAGAAGGAAGGGAACTTTTCCCCAAGTCTGGAAAGCTCTTCCACATGGTTAACTACATTATTGTAGGAAAGCATCAGTAGAGTGATGCAGTGATAACATGGGACCTTTAAACCTGATGAAAAAATGAATAAATAAATAAATAAAGTTTTAGCCTGAAGCAGCTTAAACACGTGTTGCAATGTTGAGTTTTGTGCCGTTTCTTCTCTTTCGAGTCCGCTTTAAAGAGAAGGTCTTCCTCGCCGTGTGTGTCGCATCACCTCTGTCAGGCTGTCCGCAGTCCCGTACAGCATCATGCCGCTGTGTGTATCCAGAACCATGCGTGTGCACATCCATCAAAAACGCATCTAAATGTGTCGTGCCGAGCATGAATCACCGTGACTTGTCCCTCGCTGGGGGTTTGGCTCGGGCGGGTTTCCCTGCTGTGACCGTTTGAAACGTGGCTCATCCTGTCGTGTTTTTGCCCCCGCCCCCACCCGTCCTCCTCCTCCTGCAGAGAACGTGCAGCTTCGGCGGCTTCGACCTGTCAAACCGCTCCCTCCATGTGGTCGGCGCCGGCTCGGAAAGCAACGTGAGTCCTCGGCGGCTTTATGAGAATCGTCTGCAGCGACCGTTTCTCCTGCCGAGTCAAATCACCTTTTTTTTCTCCCACGCTCTTTCTCTGTTCCCCTCCTCTGGGTTCCTCTTCTGACAACAGAACAAAGACCAGGAGCCCATATACAGAGAGGTGGTCAAGTCGCCGACAACGTCTCGCATCTCGCTCGGCAAGAAAGTCAAGTCGGTCAAGGAGACGATGAGGAAGCGCATGTCCAAGAAGTACAGCAGCTCCTTGTCAGAGCAGGTTTGTCACCGACGCTTTGAGATTGTCTTTGAAATCGATGAATGGAATGACAGAAAACAGCAACATTTAGCTCTCTGTTTGCAACCTCCTGCGAAAATCGTCTTTTCTCGGCATTCCTGCTTTGAAAGCTGATGCCTTGTTGGACATTGCACGGGCTCGGAGGTTGCAATCTCAGAGGTTAACAGCTGGCTCGGCGCAACAGCTATCAGCACCCTCTGTGACATCACAAAGGGCCATCTCCCAACACCCCACCCCAGCGTGTCGTTGTAGCCACAAGCAGCAACTGACCAACAAAACAAAATCTGATGCAACAGGTCCGAGGTTTTTCCTCATTTTTTCCTTTTTTTTTTTTTTTTAAATTAACGAGCGTATTTAAGAATGAAGCAGATGATGTAAACACAACACACCCATCATCTGCCTGCACCGCTGCAGGCCTCCGAGCGCAGCTGCCACCAAACTCCTCCCCCTTTCATGTTCTGCAAGCACTTAACAGGATTTTTTTTTTTTTTTTTTCAAAGTTTCAACGTTCAAAGTCTGTCCACAGGCTGCGAGCGAATGGGTGGAAATATTTGTGTTGGTTACAGGATAAACACAGAGCACCGAAACACACACACGCACACACACACACACATTTTGGGTGTAGCGTCGGCCTCAAGCCGAGCTCAGGGAGCCATTTGGGGAGCTGTAATACACCCCCCTTCCCCTCTCTCTGAAGAGGAAGGAAAGATTGACTGATGGTTATTTCAGAGAACACACTGAGCCCTGGTGGTCGGACTGTGAATTGAACGTAAACAGCGCAACAGATGTTGAAGGACGCACTTTGCTTTGTTTTTTCATGAGCTGCACTATGAGGTGTTTGGACTTGAGAGAAGTTTTGAAGGGGCCGCCGTCTCCGCTGTGCAGCAGGAGCGGCCCGCCTCATATTTTTTTCATGAGCGCTTTTTAAAAATTTCATATTATTTCCTCAATTTTTATTTCATTCCATTTGACTCCAGTGAGGCCGGGAGTGATGGTTAGCTATCAAAAAAAAAAAAGAAAAATTCCATTGAATCATTAATGCTTCCTTTTGTTTAAATCGACCGCTTTTTTTTTTCCAGTAACTTCTCACCCGCTCCTCATTTACGCTTTAATCAACCGTCTGAGTTTTTTTTTTTCTCTCTCTCCGTCTGCCTCCTGCAGTCCAGTCCCGACGGAGCGCCCGGCTCGCCTCAGTCTCCTCAGCCTGACATGGACTCCCTGGAGAAGCCCAAGCTGAAGGCCGGCGGCTCAGTGGAAAGTCTGCGTAGTTCCCTCAGCGGACAGAGCTCCATGAGTACGTCCACACCCCCACCCCCTTTCTTTCTTTATTATGTCACTGCACAAATATGTATGTTCGCCGTGGATGTGTCATAGTTTTTTTTTTTCCTGGGGGGGCAGAACTTGAAATGACCTTCTCGTCATTGCTGCTAGTTCAACCAGTCGAGGGCTTCCTGTTGCTGTTAGTGAGAAGCGATGAGCCGCCACAGTGTCGGATGAAACTGAGAGAAACCAGGCAGGATTAATGCTCTAACGTGTTGCCCAATGAAAAAGACCACCAGTGTGAATCCTTCCTTTTCTGTTGATGTGAGGAACAAGCGTCAGTCCTGATGGAACTCATTCCTCAGATTCTGTTGCTCCTGCAACAGACCTGAAGTAGCATTTATAACTGTAGATCTTTGGTTCTACGTAGATACTGCAGATGCTCTTGTACATATGTTTATGTAGATGCAGGTATATATGTATGTATGAGGGTGTTTGAGTATATATATATATATATGCTTTATTTATATTTAGAGAAAGCTTCTCACTACTTTTCGGCCACATATTTTCTTTTCTGTGTTTCATTTTGTTTCCTTGAAATTTTTTTCTATTTCTAATTATGTTATATTAATGAATTGTTTAATAGCGTAGTCATCAAATTTGCATATGCAAAAATAAATTATTAGTTATAAAGAACTTTGAAGGTCGAAGTTGTAGTGTTGAGTAAGACGGTGCTGCTACTTTTTTGAATTACTCTTGTAGCCACCACAGAGTGTTCCGACTCAGGCCCCTCCCATTGGCCGCCTCCTGCGTTGTGACCCCGTCGCCTTCCCACACCGTGTTCCCTTTCTCTAATTGAGGAATAATTTGATCACTCCGGCCCGTCGTTCCTGCCTTGGTGATTAAACTCCCACCTCGGTCTCTGGCCCCCGCCGTGCGTCGCTCGGTGTGCTCGGCCGTATCGGGGGACTGGCACGCGGGGCAGACGGGCCGACATGCGGTAGTGATTAGGCGGGAAGTCCCAGACCACGATGATTTCAGCAGCTTCCTCCCCAAACACAGAGAGAGAGCGAGAGAGAGAGAGAGAGAGAGAGAGAGAGAGAGAGAGAGAGAGAGAGAGAGAGAGAGAGAGAGAGAGAGAGAGAGAGAGAGAGAGAGAGAGAGAGAGAGAGAGAGAGAGAGAGAGAGAGAGGGAAAACTCTCACACCTTCCAGCAAGTGTTTACGACCTGGACGGCATTCGCTGCTCACCGTCAGCGCAGAAACCACAGCAAAAGAAGCAACGATAGCGAAAAATAAACTGCAGACTTCACTAAAAACTGCTCGTCAGTCTGAGGTTGTGCTTCGCCTCTGCCGTCCAGGTGGCCAGACAGTGAGCACCACCGACTCCTCGGCCAGCAACAGGGAGAGCGTCAAGTCGGAGGACGGCGACGACGAAGAGCCGCCGTACCGAGGGCCTTTCTGTGGCCGCGCTCGGGTCCACACGGACTTCACCCCCAGCCCCTACGACACAGACTCGCTCAAGCTGAAGGTGAGACCAGAGCGCACGCAAACTGCCGGATCTCCTCACGGCTGCATCCTCTCCGCTTTGCACACACATTGCTTTCCCAATTCATCACAACAACCAACATCGTTCTTCTGTTTCTGTCGTAGTTTATGTATCAGTATTCATTTAGCTCTTGAGCCCTAAATTCTGTTTCTATTGCTGAACTATCCATACATCTTTAGCAATGAATTTATATAGTTTTGCAAAAAACAGAAAAAATATCAATGTTATTATTTCCTGGTTAACATGATGGTCTGATTACAGTTCTTAACTTGCATTCTTGAATTCAAGGGAAAGTTGAGGGTTTTTAAAAGATGTATTTCTTTCTCATCTTTCTCGGTCTAATAAATTTAAACCCTACACACACACACACACACACACACACACACACACACACACACACAGTCAATCAAATTCACAGCTGTTTTGTTGCTCCTCCATTAAATCCATATTATGTGTGTTGGTGGCAATCATCATTTCATTATTTAGACACTAATGTCAAGAAACAACAGAGTTGTACATTTAACATGTAGGAAAATTCAATGCACTGCCCTCACTTTATCTCTCATCTGCTGGCTCACTGCTTTTGACAAGAAACTCTCACTTGTCATTTTTTTTTTTTCTGAACTTGGTCTTTTCTCCCGCCAGCGCGGCGACGTCATCGACATCATCAGCAAGCCGCCCATGGGGACGTGGATGGGACTGCTGAACAACAAGGTGGGCACCTTCAAGTTCATCTACGTGGACGTGCTGAGCGAGGAGGAGGAGAAGCCCAAGAGGCCCGTGAGGAGGAGGAGGAAGGGCCGGCCGCCCAAGCCCACCTCGGTGGAGGAGCTGCTGGAGCGCATCAACCTGAAGGTGAGCGCGCCGGCCAGAGGTGGCGCTGTAGAGGCAGAAAAAATGTACAATTTCTATTCTTTTCATCCTATTATTGTCAGGTTTCCTGTCACTCTGCTAATATAAAGGTTATGGACTCAAAATATGGAAAGAAATAAACAAAATGTCAGCAATTACAGGCCGCACAGCTTTGATGACGTCTGATCCGACACTGACACACAAACTAACTCCCTCTCTCATGTGACCACGGCCCCCTGAATTTACCCCCGTCTTTCATCAAGACCTCCTGGAAGACATCACGTCAGCCTCTCCTGCTCTGTATTTACTTTTTATTTAAATCTCTGACCAAAGACGAGCGTTCCAGGTTAGAGATGCAGCTGGGAAAACTCCAGGCGGGACGCTTCTCTTCCTACTGCTCTATATGTATTCACTTTATTGGGCACGTAGCTCAGCCACAGCGCCTCTACCCGACTGCTACGGACGCCCTCTGACGAGGACCCCCCCCCCCGTGTGTTTTCTGTCGCGCAGGAGCACATGCCCACGTTCCTGTTCAACGGCTACGAGGACCTGGACACGTTCAAGCTGTTGGAAGAGGAGGACCTGGACGAGCTGGACATCAAGGATCCTCAGCACAGGGCCGTGCTGCTCACTGCCGTGGAGCTGCTGCACGAGTACGACAGTAAGTGCAACTCTTTGACCAGGTGACAGAAATCCATCGTTCTCTTCAGCTTTAGTTCCTTTTGTCGGCTTCATTGTGTGCACTTTAAAACTCAAATCCAGGGAATTGGCTCTTTGTGATGTCACAAAGGGGAACTCCCAGGTTAGCGACATCTTCACCACGAGTCAGTGCTTTTGGACCTTCTTCTTAGAAACTGCAGGTCCAGAGCTCAGCTTTAGCAGGAAGCTATCGCTGAGTGATTTTATTTTTTTATACTGGAGGCTGTAAACAGAGGGCTAAACCTTTTGCATTTTTAAAGGACAATACGCAACATTTTTACATGGTTTAGGTTACAAAACTATAGCAGTAATAAAAACATTTGTCAGCCGCCTTACAATGACGACCAAATCTGACTTTTTTTTTTTTTGAAAACTAGCAAGCAAAAAAAATGATTTATCAGGTGAAAACCAGCAGTGCCGCTGTCTGATTTTGAAGTCAACCCTAACTGGCTCCACTGCTGCTCTGTGTGTGTGTGTGTGTGTGTGTGTGCAGGCAGCAGTGACCCGGAGCGCGGCGGCCTCTCCGGCTCCCAGGAGAAGCTGCTGTCAGACGGCCGGGGCCTGGTGGGCGACTCCCCTCGAGACTCGGGCTGCTACGAGAGCAACGAGAACCTGGAGAACGGTAATGAGAACTTAGTGTAAGACCACCACCACTCCCAATACCCCCCTCACCCCACCATCCAACCCCAGGAACCGTAGACTAGCGAGGACTCCTGACTACAGCGCCCCCTGGTGACTTCGTGCTTCTGTAACATCCCACTCCTCTCTCTCTGGATCAGCACCGTCCTCCCTGAACAGCTCCTCTTTTTTCCCCTGCTTTTATTCTTTTTATTTTCCTTTCAAGCCTCACAGTTCTGCCTCTTAATCACCTGCTGCATTCTTCTGCCATCCTGTCCTTCCTTTTTCTTCCTTCACCCTTCTTTTCCGTCTCGTAGGCGCTCTCTATCGCCAGTGCCACAGTCCCGTTGTAAGCGAGAGCGGTCCGAGGCCGCTGAGCCTGGTCCAGCCCGCCGTGCCGGGAGCGCAGAGGGAGAGAAGCTCCCCCATGCACAGAACCGTTCTCACCAGACCAAACTCGCTGCCAAGTCAAGGACTCAGATTCCCAGCTCCTCCGCAGGGCTACCAAGAGAAGAGTCTGGCCCAGCGGAAATATTTCTTTTAGTGGTTTGGTGCTTTAAAAAAAAGAAAGAAAGAAACATACCAAAAAAAAAGTTTTAGCATGGCCACAAAAAAAGACGATGTGTTTATTTGCAGTGATGACGTCCGGAGGGAAACAGCTTAGGTTGTCATGCCAATCTTCACACCATTGTGTCACTTTCATTGTGCTCATTGTGAACATGTTGCACACGCGATCCTTCATGTGCCTGAAAAAAAAAATATATATATAAATGTGGAAGGGAATATTTTTAACCGTAGTTGCATACGTGATTATGGATACTTCGGAGGTCTTATTTTGTGATTGTCTTGTTTGTTTTCGGAGTTGCTCTTTGTTTTTTTGGGGTTTTTTTTTCGTAACGGCTCCGTCACGCCCCCCTCTCCCTCTCCCCCTCCCCTTCCTGCTTTAACAGCACAGCCGCTGCATTCCCTCCCCTCTGAGTGTGTATGTGTCCCGACGCAGCCTTAGCCGCAGAGTGCTGCCACGGTGTAGAAATTCAAATTGTGGAATAAAGACTTCCTCTATTGTTTAAAATAAAAAAAAAGAAAGGAGTGGTGCCGCTTACTTTGATTTTCTCTCGTTTTGATTTGATTTTCCTGTCACTTTCCTTTTTCACTTGTTGCATAACATCTGGGAAACATTCTCTTATTCCTTCTTGCAAATCTCAGGGCTCCGCAGTGGCTTTGTGCCATTTAAAAAAAAAAAAAAAAAAGCAAAGTGTTTCAGTGAAAAGGCTACTTTTTCCCTCTCGGGAGGATGCCTGTCGCTGTTGAGCCCTGAATGTTTGCTGCTTTCAACCAGTAGTTCCTCTTTTACCTTCTACCACCTCATTAAATTCTAATTTGACCCCTCCAGTGGCTTCTGTAAAAGAGACATTAAGAATTCTCATCCTTTGTGCTGCACTGTCAGACTTCCAGAAGTCAGACTTCTTTCAGGCTATTTTATTGTTATTTTAAATTAGCCGCACATTGCTGCAACAAGCATGATTCCATCCGTTATTAAGCCGTCAAATTTAATTTGTGTCCAGTGACTTCACTTTACAATCGCGCATTAATAACCGTGAACCACATAGAAGCTGCCATTCATTGTCATCATTCCCATATTTCAAAACGGAGGGCGGGGGGTGGCTTTATTGGACCGTAAAAGTGAACACTTCCCCCAAAGCAAACAAAGCATAAAGTCATGTGACCTGTCTCACCGCCACGGTGATTTCACAGCAGACGCGCGCAACGCAACTCTTCCGCTGCTTCTCCCGCGAGGCCGCCGAGAGAATTTACGACACGCCTGTCGTCCGCTCGACTTTCTCTCTCTCATCACCACCATTCAACCTCTCTTGGTCCCGCCACGCTTCCATCTCCACACAATGCATTTCTGTTGCTCTGTCAGCCAGAGGAGGGACAGACGGTAAGTTGCTTCGGCCTTGTTTACCCCTCGCCCTCGACTCCCCCGCACGAACATCTGCGCGCGGACATCAGCCAGATCTGTACAGAGAGTTTATTGTTTCTCGCCGTTGGTCAGTCGGCCGCTCGTTCTTCACGTTTGAATTCTGTTAATTTGAAAAACATAACAAAAGCAATGAGCCTTGAGCAGCAGCAGGAGTGTCTCCCCAGCGTCTTGGCTGTGGCCGACGTGAGGCTGATTGGAGCAGTGTGATTGTTTCTCAGCAGGGGAAGCTCATGATCCTGTGTTTTGCGCTGCGTTGTAGATGTGTTTTTGTTTTCACATTATGCCCAGCAAGCCTCAGGAAAAAGTTGTCTGGACACAGAGGCAGACAGAATGTGTCAGAGAGATATAAAGACGAAGCTGATGGTTGCAAGATGAGGGTTTCTTGCTCGGTTTTTCAAATTAAATGGAACCTTCTTATTGCTAAACATGGATTTTTTTTTTCTTTTTTCAGGTAAAAGCAGGAAAGCGTCTCGTTCTGGCCGGTCCTCCGCCGGCCTCCAGTCCCCCGACTACCCCACCCTGCCCATGACCATTTCAACCGAGGCTCTGCAGCAGAACAACAAGAACCAGCGGGCCAAGTTCCCCAAGAGCTTCTTCATCAAACCCTCCCTGAGGGGCTTCAACCTGCTGGGGCTGAGGAAGACCCAGAGACACTCCCCCATCCCGGCCAGCCGCAGCTGCGAGGACCTGGACGGGCCACCGCAGCCCGCCGCCGGACCCTGGAAGCGTTCCCACTCTCTGGGGGACCTGCACTGGGACCGGAAGGCCGAGAAGGGGGATCTCGGCACTCGGGAGCTCAAACTCGGCAAGGAAGCTCCCAAACCGGGCAGCGGCAGCCCCACCAAGCTCTGCAAGAAGGAGGAGGAGAGGTCCCCGAACCCGTCCCCGACCCGGCCGCCGCCCGTCAGCCCCAAAACCAGGCTCTGCCGACCGCCCGTCCCCTCCCAGCTGCCTCTGCCGCCTCCGTGTCGCGTGGCCCAGCCCCCCAAGCCCCTGGAACTCCTCTCCAGCCCGACCCCGAGCCCGCCGGAGTCCAACGGAAGCGGGGAGCGGGTGGTCCGGACTCACCCCAAAAAGCCCCCGGTGCCGCCACCCGTCCCCGCCAAGAAGTCCAGGGAGCGCCTGGCCAACGGCCTCCGGAGCCCCCCGCTGTCCCTGCCCTCCTCGCCCTCGCCCGCCCCCTCCCCCACCCACTCCCTCACCCGCTCCCACCCCAGCAGCCCCGCCCCCCGCGGCAGCACTGCCGCCCCGGCGCTGCCCGCCAAGACCCCCAGCACCCCTGCCAGCCCCTCGGCCACCTCGTCGGCCTCTTCGCCCGCCGACGAGTCGGTCGCGGCCCCGGCGGTGCAGCCGCCCTGGCTGTCCGACCTGGGCGGCAAGGTGGCCGTCTCCAGGAAGGTTTCCCACAGCAAGATGAGCCCCGACCTGCTGACGCTGCTGGAGCAGCGGCTGGAGGCCGAGGGCATCGACCTCACGGAGGAGCCCTACTCTGACAAGGTGAGGCGACGATCAGCCAGTCAGTCCATGGCAGTTTGGGAACAGCTAGGCCAGCGTTTCTCAGCTGGTGGGTCATGAGTCCGCGAAAGAAAATGTTGGGTATTTATTATGCAGGACACGCTTCATTTCAATAACTTCAATAATTTATTTCCCAGATTGATAGAAAGTGGGCCTCGCGTTTTTAATTTTGTGGAATGAATTTGGTTAGGGGCAAAGTTTGCGTGTTCCTGTTCTCCCTGTGTCTGCATGGGTTCTCCCCACCAATTGAGAACCACTGGTCTGGTCAATGGTAAAGGTAGATAAGATTTGGTAGGAGTTAGACGAATGAAGCGAACTAGCAAAACAATTTTAATCCTGCACAGCCGCACGCACGCATGACTGCAACGCCTCGTGACCTTGAAAGTCAGTCCCACCAGCAATGACTTCAGCGTCGCTTTGCAAAAATTTTCCAGTATCTGTAAAGGTCCGGTGTGTAGGATATAGTGCCATCTAGTGGTCAGAAGTCACATTGCAGGTAACGTTAATGTTGAATTCTGTTTTTCTGACGTCCCACTTGGGTCTCTCAGCGCTGCTGTACTGTAAAACTGGAAGCAGACTCACAGTCGGGGCTAACACTCTGGTACTTGTGGACCCGCTCTTTATGTAAATATAAATGGCTCCTATGGTAAAACAATGACTCATCATTTTTCATAACTGAGTTAGACACATGTGTTTTCTGTTCCATTTTATGCCAGCAGATCCCTGTAAATCTCAACCTTTGTCCCTTTAATTACTTTTTTCTGTAAACCTTTCTGTGAAATTGTGTTGTTTTTTTATCCAGTAATGTATGGAAAATATGAGTGAAGCTCACAAAGCCCACGTCTTTTCCAAAACGCATGAAGTCATCTCTCCGCGCTTTGATGTGAAAACTTGCCGACCAGGACACCTCGGAGCCCGGCTGGCATCTGGCCTCGGTCTGCGTCAGCGGCGGCGCGTCGTAACGCGTCGAACTCGGCCCCCGTTTGAGTAATTTGAGCAGCAAGCGCAAGCATCCAAACGACTCCGGCGTCGGAGCTAATGAAAGGTTAAAAATAGGAGCCAGTAAATAGAGGCCGAGAGGGGGACGCTAGCGCGCTGGAGTCTGTCATACGCACTCGAAAAAACGCGTTGGTTGGCGTTGGTTGTTTGCGTACGTGCGCTAATAAGTGGCGTGCGCGCGTTCCGAGGGGGGAGACGGCGAGTCGAGTCCTCGTGTGATGTGGCTCCGACTATTAAGTTTACAGGCTCAATCTCACTGAGGGCAGACAGAGTTGTAAAAGGCGCTGCCAGTCATCAGACCCCAGGATATTTGGCCCCTTTCAACACGGCAGAGTCCCTGCTTCCCCCGCCACCCCCAACACACACACACACACACACACACACACACACACTGGCAGGCAAATAAACACAAAGGCGAGAAACTGTGTGCTCGACCGCAGCGCCACTCTGCTGGATCCCCGTCCGTCGGAGGGAGAGATTGGCAGAGACGTGAGAGGCCGACTGCTGCCTGGAGACGAGACGAGCACAAACAGTCCGAGTCCCACGAGTCCAACGGCCGTCCAACGCTCGCCCTCCATCTTTCCGAAGATATTTGCCGTCGTAAAAAAAAAAATATACATAAACAGATTGGTTTTGCTGCATTTTTATGGCAGCATAAATGTCGAGTGTTTCCACTGTACGACGATATGAAAACATAAAAATCTTATTTATGTTTTTAATTAGTGTGTGATTGTCAAATAATGAGATGGAGAGAACAGATGAACTCCACTGCAGCTCTGGGGAAGGTGATGTGAGTTCAGTTGCTTAGAAAACTTATTGAACTGGTTGTTTATTGCGAATGAACCCTCAACAGGCCGAACACAGACTGGTGGTCTCGGCTCTGAAATCTCCATCCTGACGAGCTCCCATGGATTATTGTTTTTCCCATTCACTCTCAGAATTTGCAGCCATTTGGTTTCCTTTTAATGGTGCCAAAAGCAGGAAGCAAGTGAGTCCTGCCAGCTACCTTTTGCTATGCCCCGCCCTGCTAGCTTTGTTACTGTCACCACGCCTGTCAAAGGTTTTGAACACAGACTAGCACTTGGCCGTGTTAGCATGTAGCATTGTCAAGGCACTACAAAAACAAGCGCGAGGACAAAAGTGTTCTTGTTCAATTCTGATGCCAATGTTTTAATCCAGAAACAATGAAACAATCCCACATATCTACAAAAAAAAAAAAAAAATTCTGAATGAGCTATCAGATGTGCAGCTCTCCTGAAGTCCTGGCAGACCTCCCCAACATTTATACCTGATCCACTTTGAATGTGATAAAAGAAACCTTTTTCCTAATCGCCTTCCCTCGTTTTTCCCACCCCAATTACAAATATGCCATTTTGGCACACATTTAAACCTTTCAAAGAAAATCTGCCCAGCAGGTAATGAGCGAATGAAAGGAGGTTGGACCTTTAAGAGCCGTTAAAGGTCCTAAAGCCACCTGCTGCCTGCAGCGTAATCCAGGCGGTGGTAAAAGGAGTCGATCTTGTTACTCCTCCCTCGGCGGGGAGAGATGAGCTCCTCGCAGCCTTTTATCCCCCCCCCTCTCCACCGGGCACCTCAGCCAAGCAAAACCAAGCAGCGCTGGAAAGCTGCCATGGCTCCAGGTGTCCGTGTAAGGGAGAAGCCGAAGAAAACACGCTCCAAGAGTTGAGCGGAGGTTTCTTTCTGATTGCTTTTTTCCTTTCCTTCTTCCGCTTCCACCGCAAAAACTTCAGACTCATTTCTCAACAGAGCTGGAAGCTGTGCGGGTTTTCCCCTTCTCTCATTAGAACGCAGTAATGCAGTCGATGTTTAGAAGTAAGACAGCGAATTCCTCCGCCGGACCCTTTCAGTGAACTCCTCTCTGCCTTTGCCTCCCCAACAGCACGGCCGCTGCGGCGTCCCGCGGCCCCTGGTGCAGCGTTATTCCGAGGACCTGGAGCAGCCGGCCAAGGACGTGGCCTCCACCTTGGACCAGCTCCGAGTGCGCGAGCTCCGTAAACAACACCGAATGGCCGTAAGGAAACAAACACACTTCCAAGTCTTCCACTGACTGAGCCCATTCAAGCTCTGTCTGTCTCCAGAGGTGGAGCCCTCTGAGAGGCTCAGCTGGACTTTTGTTGGTGGAATCAAAGCGCAGTGATTCAGCGCATTGATGTTATTTTCCTTGCGCTTCCATGGCCATGACGTCAGTTTGGGATAGTCCGCAACAATCTGATCATTCATTCATTCGAATTAATTCGGCCTACGCAGGATCCCAGGGTCACTGTTATGATGATTGTTGTCAGATCTGCTCTGTAGTTGTTCAACCCCGGCACTGTGGTCCTTGAAAGCCCCCCCCTTTTTTTTCTCGTCGCTCACTCAGACTCTTTTGTTGTTGTTTGCTCTTGTGGTATCATTGCTCAAATTTCAAAGTAAATGAAAAGAAACAACAATTGAAAGAAAATAAATAACCACATGGATGACTGAAAATAGCGATAGCTAATTTTTGCCTGCAGGAAATGTATTTTCTACTTTGATTTAAAGCTTCAGTGTGCACTGTTTGGCCTGGTTTGTGGTTTTTCTATTGGTTAAAACTTAATATACTGCCCATAAATAATTAATAAAAGTTTATAATCGCAGTACAATGAAAGTCATCCCAGTTTTCCCACCCTTAGAACGGTTCTCAAATATATAAGAATATGCTTAGAGCAATGGTCTTGTTCCCACTTAGCTGCCATCTTGCACCGCCATATTGGCGCTGGCCACCGTAGTTCACTGGCAAGCTCAGAAGAGGGGCGGGAGAGTGAAAGACCCTGCAATCTAAAAATCTAACCACTTGATGTCGCTGTTTCTTCTTCAAAATCTCCAGATATTACACGCTCAACTCTAAGTTTTCAACCCCACTTTTGCTCTGCGTGCGATGATCTCACCCTCCGCCCTGTCGCCCTCAGATCCCGTCCGGAGGCCGGACGGAGATGTGCCGGAAGCCCTCGCTGCCCTCGGGACCCGTCGCGGGCTCCGTCTCCGACTGGCTCACGTCCATCGGCCTGCCCATGTACGGCGCCTGCCTGGCGGCGGCCGGCGTGGACTCGCTGGGCGCCGTGGCCTCGCTGACGGAGGGCGGCGTGTGGGAGGCCGGCGTGCGGGATCAGCGGCACGCCCGGCGGCTGGTCAGTGAAGCCCGGTTGGTGGGGGCGCACCGGGAGGCCCAGTCCTAACCGCGCTGGTTGGAGGCGGGGCCGATGGTGGTGGATGGCAGCACTCACCGGTCTTTGCGTTCTTCACCTTGGTGACCACCACGCTCTTTCCCCCCCGCCCCACTTGTCTTCTCCTGTCCGTCGACTCCGCCCCCTCCCTCAAATGTTTACGGCTCCGGAGCGCCGAGACGAGATACCGATTGCCTTGTTTTGAAAAACCCGACTGTAAGGACTTGCTCTGGGAGGGCGTGTCTTCCGCTCTCGAGACGTTACCCCCTAACCCCGCCTCCTCAAAGTCTTATGAACAAGAAGAAGAAGAAGAAGAAGAAGACATGGATCTGCCTTGGAGGAAGATTGCACACTCTTTTGTAGGACGGCTTTCATTTGTTACGTGCTGTAAAAAGGTGGTTTCACTTCCTGCTTTTTCATAGGCGCGACATTTTAATCCAGAGAGGCGGCACAATCTGAGGGTCTTTGTTTCCAGAGGAAGTAGCTCGGGCCAAAGTGATTTGCTTCGCACTCAGCCTTTTCTTTTTTTTTGTTTTTGTTTTTTTTATTTTACTAATGCGTTTATAACAGCGACAGCGGGATTCATCTGCTACCTGGACGTCTAACCAGCTAAAAAACATACGCCAAACTTATCAGTAGTTTGAACAGATGTGCTTTGAGACGGCTTGGGGTTTTTTTGTATCATGTTTCTGTATTATAGTGTAACGCATATCTGAATTTTTAAGATGTTTTTTTTTCCTATGTTAAAGGTTTGTGTTGCCCTTTTTTTTTTTTTTTTTTTAAATCATTTGCCGCCTTATTCTTCGGATGTAAACTCTCGGTCGTCGCTTCGGTGAAACAAGCTAAAACCGCACCGTGATATTTTTAGTGCTTATATGCAGTGTGCTTTTTTCCCTCTCAAACTGCATCTATTCAAAAAAACAAAACAAAAAACAACAACAAAAAAAACAACAATACAGCCGCTCCACTATGAATATGCATTGTCATAAAAGCTCTATTTTCGCTCCAGTGTGTCACGGTCAGCTTTTACAGCACCACCAAAACATCCACCCATCCATTTTCTATAACAGCATCACCTGCACGCAGGGTCCTCGGGGGAGAAGCATCAAAAACAGGGTGATGTCTGAAAAGAATGCAAAAAAAATAAATAAATAGCTTCCTCGCGTACAACTACATGGGGTTGGGAGTTTATCTAACCTGGCTGGCCTGAAGCGACAATTCCGAAACCATCTCGTGCATCCATCTTGCTCTACCAGGAAATCACACAGAGACATAATGCCTGTTTTGCAAGTGAAACCGGAGTGAGACAGAACAACACAGCTTTGAAATCGCACTAAATAAATCCGCAAATGGTAATATCTTGTAAAGAGACCATGGGAAGTGCTCCCAAAGGAGAGGTAAAGCTAATTGAATAAACCCTCTGTCTGTCACATTCAGTTGGACTAAATCCCTCATTCTTGGAAGATACCCGCACACCTGGAATAAATGCAGTTTCCTGAACTACAATGGGCTCAGACATCGATGCTGTTTGAGTTCAGTTTCTTTGGTATTGGTTCGTTGGTATTTCCTCTAGTACTTTTCAAAAAGTACCGACGTACCCAACTGAGACGCCTCCGGTCGGTGCGGTTCCTCATCCGAGCAACAGATGTACTTCTGCGACGGGAACTTCACCAAACCAAAGAGTTCGGAGTGAAGAGCGCAGTTGTTTGCCGCTAGCATCCACGCTAATCTCTGGTTTGGAATCCAACCGCAATTTTAAGAGCAAAAAAATGTCCAAAACGTTTTCTACGGGAGGTCGGCAAGACGGATGTACGAGATTTTTGGGTGGTTGGGTTGAGCCAGATGCCGTGCAGGGTTCTCTTGTACCATGACGGAGGCTAAACGATATGCAGGTTTGTTCTGTTCCGAGGGATCTGAACGTTATTAAGTCTATCTGATCTTTCGCATACGGACGCGGACCACAGAATTGCGCCCCTGACGGATTTGCGGTCGCTCCACTCGCAACGGTCCAGATGGTGAATCATAGACACAACACAGGCATCATCCCAGTAACATCCCTTTGGTGTGCCAGTTCGCCCCCTTGTATGATCCACGCAGGGAGCTGCGGGACAAGGAAAGGGGAGACAACAAAAAGTTTCTGAAGACATCTGGGAGAATCTGGAATATTTTGGGGGGCCTTCGAGAAATCGATTTAATACGGCTTGTCTGCTGTTTGGGTTTCCTGACACAATATGCAGATGACATCATCAGCATTGCTCAGAAAGAATGACGTAACACACAAAGATCGCTGTTGTGCTAGCAGCGAAAGCTTGCAACTTTCTTTTTTTTTTTTTCCACAGTACCCGACATCTAACTTTCGCACCTGATTAATTTGCAACAGTTTAGTTACTCTGCAACGAACAGCAAGCAACGTTGGACCAAAATCTCTCTCTGGAGATTGAAGCAAGAATTCCATCTCATGTGCAGATTCTGCTTGAATGGAGCCTCCAGATTTCTTTCATCCTGAAAACGCATTCCGAGAAATTGACCAAGTGTTACTGCTACAAAATAATCCCCCACCCTGGTGGGCATTTGATAAGAAAAAGAAAAAAAAAAAAGCTAGTTGATGCCTATTTTTTGTCCCTTTTTAATCAAAGTGGTGCTCGGAGGAAATGGGGAGGGTCGACTTTTAACTAAACAACTAAAAGACCTGAGGAGTGTTTTTGTAAAGAATGAAAATACTGACACTGTAAATGCACTTTAGAGGGTGAATCTCTGTTTTTATAGGTGAAAATTGGCTACAGTTTTATCCACAGGTCCATAAATGGACGTGTTTTGTCAGGTATCTCGGCGGGTTATGCTGGTATTTTACTTTAGTGTGGAGTTCCCGATGCCAAGTCTAACAACCAGTCATGGCTTAACCTCTTTCAAACGACTCATTTCCAGTTTCCTCTTTTCCAGCCTCACTAAAAAAAAAAAAAAAAAGAAGTTCTTAATTACATATATGAAATGTTCTGCAGGAATTGCACATTCTATATATGTAATTGATATTTAAATAACTTATTTTTTTGCTTCTTTTTTTCATATCGACTGTAATTAGCTGTACCATATGAATAGCAATACCTTCCTGCATAATGCATATTGCTTTAGCCGGTGAGGATTTACAGTATGTAATTGTAAAATATGTGTACAAACTATTTTATTTGTTTTTTTTTTTCCATCTACCTAATGATTGTCCATACAGATTTGCTTGTGTATTGAAAAACAAACAAAAGTAATGTCCATAGCTATTTGTCATTTGGAAATATAATAAAGAAAAAACATGACTTGTTCCTCGTCACACAATGGCTCTGCTGCTTCTTTTCATTGCTGCTGCGGTTTTGTCCGACTCAGGATATGAGCTCGCCTTCATAACGTTCTGAAATTATTAATGACAAGTGCGATGTCACCCTAAGCGAGTTGCGTCACCAGACACCAGTCTGCCCATCATCTAATAGGCTCATATTGTATTTGTTTTGAAATCTCACTCTAATTCACTCCAGTGGATCAGCCAACACTTGTAGAAAGCTGGCCATAGATCTTCAGAAAGCAGGGCATTTAGCCCTCTGTTTACAGCTTCCTGCTGGCAAGAAACCAAAAGGTTTTATCTTCCTGCTAATGCTGATGTGTTGTCGGACCTTTCACGTGTTTGAAAGGTGCCAGAAACAAGGCAGCAATGAGGATTTTGTCAAAGTGTGGAGGCAACAACTAGCCACGGAGTTGTACGTTTCCTCTGTGACATCACAAAGGGCAGATGACCCTACTTTGTCAATCGCCATGTATCTAATGCAGCGTTGACTTTTTCCATTACAGTGATTTTGCCTTTCACGCTGTTTTTGTTTTTGTTTCTTTGCCACACTTTATTCATTCTTGTGCATTTCTTTTGAAAGCTGACGTCCGGACGTGGCACAGCTTCAGCTTTTAGTATTTCTCCAGTCGGGAACTTTCCTTCATATAACTGTATAATCCAGGCATCAGCAGCCAATAGAAGACAGCCCGCGGTGTCGGGCGAGAATCGATTCTTCAGCCTAATAAACGCTCGCAATCGATTCCGACGGCGGGCGGCCGCTTTGGTGTCTGAACCTTGAAGATTAGTGGCTGTTGGAGGTCAAATCCACCTATAGGAATCCGTCGCTCCGAGGTTTAGTCCGCAACCTGGCCCTGCGCAATAATCCTATTGATTTTCATTATCGAAGGCTAAACTCAATTAAAGGGCCTCCTAAGTAGGCAGCCAGCGGCCTCTGATATGGACGATGCGCGCCGAGTTTTAACGCGCAACAGTTCTGCCAAAATGAAGTGGGAGAGTAGCCGCAAATAATCGAAATCATCTTGTTTTTGTCACATGTTCCACGTTTCTCCCGTCTTCCTTCCTAACTGATTGTTTTTATTCTGCAGCCTTCAGGAAAAGGCAGCCACCGTCTGAACTCGGATAAACACGAAAGCGGTAACGGTGATTACAGTATTTCAGGATAATTCTCAGCCACATTCGGCCCCAAAATCCCTGCTTTCACGCAAAACAGAATTAAACGAATTGCGGCTCATGTTGTGGCGCACACGTGCCCTGTCAGACTTAGTAGCAGCATCTCGTAGCTCCGCCCTCCGTTAATTTAGCCGATGTCTCATTTCTGCTTCAATTAGCGAACCAGCAGTTTGACTCGTAATGCCTAAACGGTTATAACGAAGCTTTGCACCCTTGCCACTGGCATTAAACTCCGCAATTTCACATTTAGCAAAATGGGCCAATAACAATAAAATACACACACACACACACACACACACACACACACAAAAACACTGCTTTACCTCCCTTTAGGTCGCCACTCTTAAAAAAGTTGTCACATTAAAACAGTATGATGTATTTTTTTTTTTTTTAGTAGTCAATTAAAAAGCTCACCAACAGCATCCTGAGATGCTCATCGTGAAACCTAGCGAGAGGGGGGCCTGCAGTTCCACTCAGTTCTACTCGGCCAGACCATAATATAACCTGGGGCCGATAAACCAATAATATTTCACTACTTGCTGCACCGGGGTTCCTTTTTGTATCTCGTTTACCTGCGGAGGTGCCAAGGCAAGAGCCCATCCGCAAGAATTACAGCACCTTTATAATAGCTTTTTCTCCGCTGCGGCGGCTCCCCATGACTGCCAGTGAAAGTACAGCCGCCCTCTCGCTGAGGCACCTGGCTGTGCTGCGCGACTGGCCGCCTGCTAAGTGCAGGTGTAGCCTAATAGTGGGTTTGTGACTCTGCAGAGGGAAAAGTACATGGCGGCTCGGGGAAAAGAGCTCGCAGCTGGCCCCCAGGGTGGGAAGGGAGGGAGGTGCAGAGGGGGGGGGAAGAAAGTTTCACTTAAAGACACAGGGGGAGACGAAACAAACACGCCCTCGCAATGAAGACTTCATCATCTTTTTTTTTCTTTTTCTTTTCTTCCCCCTGCAGCTTTATGATCTTCAAAGCTTTGGGTGAAGAGGAGAAACTGGAAAAAAAAAAAAAAAAAGAACGCCGGTGAATTCCGAGCAGACGTTAAAGATCCCTTATTAAAGACGGTCGCAAGCCTTTAGTTTTCATCCCTGGCTCCACTTTTGTAGCCTTGAAACATTTATACAACAGCCTCCCCCCTCAAAAAAAAAAAAAACAGGTACAGATGTCTGGGAAACTTCCTGCTGGAAGTGAGGCTTTTTTTTTTGGACCTTCCAACAAGGTTCCGTGGGACAAACGCTAGGAGGGTTTTCACTCACCATGGAGAGATTTAAGCCAGGTAACTGTGCCCTGTGTGACATCACAAAGGGCTGGGTCTTTTTCTTTTTTTTTTTACTCAGCTTGGAGAGACACCAGTCAAGTTGCAGTCCCCCTTTGTGACATCACAAAAGGCAGAGTGACAGAACTCTGTGTTTCAGCACATATTTAAAAAACAAAACAAAAAAAACACACACCATGCAAAGAGCAAAATAAGTGCACACATTACTGGTGGGGTTGACAGACAGTCCAGAGACACGTTTTACTATCAGACAACATTGTTGGGGTCGTTTTCACACGCACGTGGACCTTTAAAGTGTCTCCTACCATCAGACTCCCTGCGGGCTCCAACAAATCACTGTCGTCCAAACGACTCCGAGCGCTGGGTGCCGCTGTTTTACGCACTGACTCACCGAGCACCTCCCCCCCCCCCCTCCCCCCCCCCCCCCCCCCAAAAAAAACCCAGCCATGAGCTGGAACTTTTTTTTTTCTTCTTCTTCTTCTTCCTTCCACGTTCAGTAATCTGACACCGAGAAGAAGGACTCGAGCTCTGGCGGCAGCAGCAGCAGCAGCAGGAGGAGGAGGAGGAGGAGGAGGAGGATGGACCCAAGTTAACTCCGAGGCTGGAGCGGAAGGAGCGAGCAGTCATCGGCCGAGCGCAGAACCGAGAAGGATCGACTCAACAGCAGCGGCAACAGCAGGAGCAGCAGCAGCAGCAGCAGGAGGAGGAGGAGGAGGAGGAGGAGGAGGAAGAGGAGGAATTGCTGTGCGCAAAGAGCGAACAAAAAACAAAAACAACCAAAAAAAAAAAACAACTACAGCGGGAGCGAGGGAGAAAGAAAGAACGAGAAAGAAAGAAAAAAAAAGAAAGGAAGCAAGACGTCGAGCCTCCGGAGCGGACCCGCGCGTCCCAGCAGCGTCCGTCCGCCCTCCAATGATCCCGAGGCGGCGAGCTCCACTCTCCACAGGCGGATGGGTAACTTTCCACGGCGCTCTGTGAGGAGTAGATGATGAAGAATTTCAGCGGCAGTGCCCTCCACGGCAACAACAACAACCACCACCACCACCAGACTCCCAACCACGTCAGAGAGCGGGGCAGCAGCAGGAAGAGCGCCGGCGTCCTCTCGGCCGTGCCGCTGCGCCTCTCGCTGCGCGGTTATGGGTTCTGCATGGCCACGCTCTTCTTCTTCTGCTTCGGCTCGCTCTTCTACCAGCTGAACGGCGGACCGCCGAAGATCTTGCTGGACATCCGACAGTATCTCGGTAAGAGAGAGAGCGAGACACAGAGAGAGAGAGAGAGAGAGAGAGAGAGAGAGAGAGAGAGAGAGAGAGAGAGAGAGAGAGAGAGTGTGTGTCAGTGTTTGTTATGATCGTCACCATCAGTTATCGGGGCTCATCCTCGGAAGGGGGGGTATTGTTTGTGGGGGGAAAAGTTGCCGTGCACGAGAGAGCGCTGGAGAACTTCCCAGACGGGGTTGAAAAAGGTTCCTCAAAAGCGACCCGCGGACCTCGGAGGTCTCAACTTCACCTCCGCATGCGCGCGTCAGCCAGCTGATTTTTTTTTTTTTGCAGCATGCTGGGCGGTTTGCCCTCGAGGGACTCGCGGGGCAGACACGGCTCAGCTTATACGGGCACGAGCCGGTGGGTATCGATGCCCCGCGTGCACGTGCACTGGCACTTGCACCGCTCGGCTGGTTGCGCGCGTTTACGCACGACTGGCACCGGCGGGACGAGGCGCGCGAGCGTTTCCCGCCCCCCAGTGCACGTGCCGGCCAATTTGGTTTTGAGCAGGAGTTGCTGTTGTTTGTTGTTTGTTTGTTGTTGTCTTCATACCTGAACGAGATTCTGGCCTCCTCCTTGAGGTCGAAGGTGAAAGGTCGAGCAGCTGGCGATGGATTTATGGAGGCGCATCACGTGATGAGACCACGCACTGCTCAGTTTTCAGATTAATTGTCTGCATGGCGCTTGTTTTTGTGACCCATTTCTTCCTTCTTTCTTTTTTGGAATAAGAAAAAAAAAAAAAAAAAAATCAGTTGATGCATTGCAGTCCAGGCCATACATTAAAAAACAAAGCCAGTCCCAAATCAGTCCGTGCATGTGCGCCACACACTGCGTGCGACAGTTGCTAGCATTTTCAGACAAATATTCCGGGTGCTCTCTTCGTACCGTCCGTGTATGTTTAATGAAGACACAATGAATCCCATTCAGCTACTGAGTGAAACATTTTACACACGGACGTTCCCCCTCCCCCACAAACAAATCACCTCCCTGGCTGACGGCCCCTCCCCCATGTCCGTAAGAAAACACTGATTCCACTGGACACAGTTTCACGTTGATTCGACACATTTTTTTTATCAGGGGACGACGGCTCCGTGACTCATTTTCAGTTCGGCGAATGAAGGCAAAGAAGGGAATGCGGCCTTCGTTTTTGTTGGTCGTGGCCGTCGGCCAGTCGTCTAATCGGGGCAGCGTCGAACACTCGGCACCGGGATGAAGTTTTGCCCACGTGAGCCTGTTTACATGTGGGCCGTCTCGAATGCGGGCTGTGCGTGGTTCCTCGCCGATGACCCGCGAGGCCTTGATGACGTGATAAACATCTGGAACCGAGTGAGAGTCACTCACCAAGTCGGCCGCTAATCCCGAGGGGTCACACGGCTTTCCTGTCAACGCACACACACACACACACACACACACACACACACACACTTGGGTAGTTTAGGGTCCTGCAGATCGGGGTCAATCAGTTTTTACGTCACTTTCGCAACTCACTCAGGGATTCGCTGGAACTAAACAATTGTGCAATTTAAATTGTCGAGAAAGACTTACAAAGTGAACAACAGATTATAATAGCAAGAATGGAAGCAAAAACCAACAGAAAGAATCTAAACATAATTGAATGGGAGCGAGAAGAAGTAAAACTTCTGCACTACCAATATGCAATGATCTGCAATAAATAATTACATGCTGACTTCTGTGCTTTTACTACTACTCCTACAGAAATACACAATTTCATATCAAAACACAGTTGTGTGGCACAGTGTGCTGTTATCTGGAGCTCTACGGAAGCTTTTCTGTTAGTTTTTTTTTTTTTCGCTCATGAGATGAAAAAAAGATAAAGCCAGCAGTGACGATAATATGGGACCTTCAAAGTTCTGTGAAGTGGGCGCAGGCTTCACACTTTCTCGAGAAGGTCGTCGCTCGCAGCCAGCCAGCCAGCCAGCCAGCCAGCCAGCCAGCATCGGCTGTGCTGTCTCTCCTCAGCACTGAAGGGCCACTAGACCTCTGAGGAGCTGCGGGAGACGCGAGGGGCTCAACCTGTCAGCGCAGCCTCTCAGGAGAGCGCAGCCGCGTAATCCGGCGGCACTTAAAACGGCTCTGGGGTGAAGCGGCAGGGCGAGGACTCCGTCTTCGAGGAGATGAATGAGCGGGCCGGGGGCCCCACCTGCGCGAGTAACCCACCAACCCCCCCACCCCACCCCACCCCGAGGGCCATCTGCGGCGGAGCCTGACTCCTCTCTGCACTCTGCCGGTTACGTAACCGTGACACAAACGCGTTGTAGCACCTTGGCGGAGAGTTCCGGATGAGTCATGGTCGTCACACCGCTGGCAGTGGTGGGGAGATAGTTAAGGGAGATCGCGGGAGAAACACTTCGACTTTACTTTGTATTAGCATGTGTTTTTTTTTAGCAACAGTATTGTGATTATATCGATATTTAAACTTACAGTGTGTAAAATTCCGCCGTCTCGTGGTCAGATTTTTAGATTGCAGCGCCTCCCTCACCTTCCCTCTCCCGAGCTCGCCAGTGAACTACGGAGGTCTGTGCACACAAACCCGGATACCTCGTCCACCTTCTTCTTCGTTGTTTTACTTTCCTCACACAAGAAACATGGAGGTGCAAGATGGCAGCTGACTCGGAGCAAGACCCTTGCTTTATCTACAATCTTTTCATTAATTTAATAAGAACGGTTCTATCGGGAGGAAACCAAATGACTTTTGTGAGCATACACTTTTATTAATATATTTACGGGCAATATATCAAGCTTTTTTCCAATTTAAAAATCATAAATCAGGCCGACCTTTACGCAGTGGACCTTTAAAAGGAAGAGTCAGTCTGGGTTCAGAGTTTAGAGAAAAAAATTCTTTCTAATCTGTTTTTTTTGGACGAGCTGGTGAGCTGGTTTCATTAAACCCTCACCAAAGCCACCCGGTGGCAGAGAAAAGACCTCAGTGTCGTCTGACGCTCTTTTATTCAGGAAATGTTGTCGGCTGCAGGGTTAGATCGTCACTTGGGATGCGTGCAGCGTCTGAAATGAACTCTGCCTGCTGGCCACTGCTCAGCTGTCCCGAGGAGGCTGATTAGTTCTCCAGTTAATCATTTTAATCTTTAATCTAATTTAATCGTTAGCTGCAAATGCCGCCTCTAGGGGAGAATCCTTAGCAAACCGGTAAGGTCACTTTTTGAGCGAAGCTCACTTTTAGACATGGACTCTCTTCGTCCTCGTTCTCTGGCCACTTCCTCTCACTCTGCGGTCCAAGGGCGCTAGCTCCAGTATTTTGTCAGAGATTAGGGGGGAACCTGGAAACTCTCAGGATTCCCTCGCGGGTCTGCGCTGATGCTAAAAACTCGCTAACTTCTCTTCCTCAAACTCTCTCACGTGGATCTGAGCAGATATTGAGCAGCATCGCAACAGCCACCCAGGGTGCGATAGGAGCTGCGTGATTGGCTGATTTATTTACTCAGCGTCTCGCTTTTGGCCGAGATGAAGGTGAGGATTCCTGGTGGGGTCACCGAGCGTGTGTGTGTGTGTGTGTGTGTGTGTGTGTTCGTACTCGCAGAAGAGAATAGTGGGCTGATTTTGTGCGGCCTGCTGCAGCTGGAACAGACCCCGTTCTGTCTGCGGGCCCGGCAGGGAGGTGCTCGCTGTTCTGAGGGCGTCACTCAGCGTTGCAGCAGCTCCAGGACCTCTGAGACCCTCTGCACCTTCTGGCAGCCGGCCAAAACCCCCCTCCCCTCGCCGCCAGGTTCCACGCCGCTGCTCGCACATCCGACAGAGTGATGTGTCGGTGCATCTGTGTGTGTGTGGGTGTGTGTGGTTGTGTGTGTGTGTGTGTGTCCTCCATGGGTGAATGCACAATCGCACATGAAAGCGACGCGAGCATCGGTCTCGGCAGAGCTGCGCGGGTTCCGACTGCAAAATATATAAATATAGAATCATATGATATAAATTTAGGTTATTATGTTATATATTATCTTTAATCATATAACCCTCAGTTTTTTCCAAGCCATGTTTGAAAAACAAATTTTTTCAGTCGCGCTGAACTGCAGCATATGACACAAAATTCAGAAAAAGAAAACGGAATTTAATCGACTTAAAATGGGACCATGTGAGAATCAGAAACCACGAGGACTCAATTTCCAACTCTCTCTTCTGTGTTTGGATGCCGCAATTATACCCCTGCGCTGACATCTGAAGTGACGGTTCTCCTCATGATCCCCTGGGGCGGGCGGGGGTGGGGGTGGGTGGGGGGGGGGGGTGAGAGAGGCATTGTGGGAAAACAAGGCTTTGTTCATGGAAGTATGCATCAGAACATGGTCGCACGTGCGGTGTAGCGAGTCAAAGAAGTGCATTTTACCCTCTGTCTCACCACAATAAACCCCCTGATTGTTAAGGGAGCAGTTACTACTTGGCCAACAAGTGGTTCCTCAGACTGCCCAGAAGCTGGGAAAGTGTCGCTCTCGCAGACTGCAAGCAGGGCGGTGTTGGGCTGTGGGCGGGGGTGGGGGGGATTAGGCTCGGTATGTGTGGACACAGAAGCAGCTTCAGGGAATTTTCTCCCGCCCTCCGCTTCAACCTTCTGTCTCGCTTTGCAACCAGCGTTGCTCAGGAAGTGGGTAGAAACCCAAACGGTCGAGGTGGATTTTACGCATTTACTTGGTTTGTTGCTGGTGAAATCTAGAAGGCTGAGTTATGTGCGTTGAGAAAGTGAGAGGGAGAGAGGAGGAAGTGAGATGGGGAGTGGGGGGTGTAGGTTCCCCGCTGTGGGAAGGCCAAGAAAAGGAACTTGTGTTGCCCGTGACCTCCATCAGCATAGACTGAAACACAGGATGTTGATGATGATTATCTATAAATGAAATATGCATCAGTTGAGGCTGTAAGCTAATGTTCTATTACTCATTCAAACCTTTATCCATTCAAACCTTTGAGCGTATAAACCCAACTTAAGCCTTCTTTAGTGTCTGAAAATGCTCTCTCTTCTTCTATTGATGCAAAACGCCATCCAGTTCTGGTGAGAGGAAGAAAGTATTGCTCCTGCAGCCACTTTAGCGTCATGCTAATTTCTCTAGCAGCAGCTCAGCTTTGCGGGGGCCACTTCCTGTTTATCTTGTTTGTGTGTTTCTGTTTTTGACGAATGAGCAGTCGCAGTAGCAGTGGGCACCGTCTGCTTTTGAGCTGCTTTAATCCAGCTTGTTAGCACGAAGCTTTAAGTAAGCTAGAAACTCAACGGCTATTAGCCGCTGCTCTGTCTGCTTTACCTTTCCGTGTCACAAGCTTCCAGTGCTGTAAATTTGATTACTTCACCTAAATGTCCACACTTGAGGATTCTCTGTGTGCGCACTCAGAAAACACACTCATAATGTGCTGAAACTAACACACACTTCAGACATCTACAGAAGAGCTTTGGCGAGTGGGCCCGAAAAGGAAGTGTGAGTTTTGGAGCAAAGTCGCTTCTCTAGTATACCCACTTCCTGTCTGAGGAAAGGCTATTAAAAACAGGCCATTTATTTCAACTATTAATATATTTTTTCTGCTTTGGACACATTTAGGACATAACAGGAAACACTCCACGCTTCATGGTGGTTTTTACCAAAGTGTCAAAATTAAATCAATTTGTGTCACTTGACGTTTCACAGTGATTGCAGGTTTGTCCCCGTCAGAGTCAGAGGCGAGGTTTGCCCCGAGTAAACCCGTCCAGTACTTGAGTTTGAGCTCAAACGACAAGCCGAAGCACAAAAATATCTAAATATTCAATAGCGAGCCTCCTTCGGGGAGGAAAACCATTTCCATACGTCTGACACCTCCAGCTGACAGGACTGGTGTTGGAGGTGGGAGGGGGGGGGCGGGGGGGGGGCTGGACGATAACCTGCTTTTCTTTTGCGTTCCCTCCGCCTACAATGCGTCACTTTGCATGGAAGTGTGGAGGAACACTGAGCAAGGACCCTGAAACAGTTGCCAAACAGACCCGTACAGCTCAGTGCCGAAACAATTGCGCAGTTTATGATTTCCCCTGCACTGGTAAAACAGGTGAGCCCCCCTGCTGAGCTAAAGCTAGCACGCTTTGTTTATTTGTCCAGTCTCTATTGTGCACGGCATGCCTGCTAATAGGCTTATGCAGCTCAATTAAAAGGTAATACCATTAATATTAGGCTAATAGTCTAAAAGTTACCTAAAGAAAATAAACACCATGGGTTTAAATGAGCCCATTTGAACATGAGAAACCAGAGTTGCAGTTGCTTTCAGTGCACCGTTAAAGTTTTCTCCTTTTTTTTTTTTTTTTTGTTGACATGATGACTGATGGCTATCCACATTCGATGATTACAGTGTATAATACGTTTGGGAAAAAAACAAAACAAAACAGCGTCTTGACCCGGTGATTACACCATCGAGGCAATTAGCATCGCCAATTAGCTTCTCGGCGAGGCGGCCTGCCCTCCCCGGAGAGGCGGCCAAACACCGAAACAACAACGGCGGCTAATTATCCTCCATTAGCTTGCTTGTTTTTTGCCACACAAAAGAAAATTACCGACGCACCAGCGCAGCAACAGCTGCTGTAGGGCCCGCCGAGCGACGACGCCTGAAACCCCGGAGAATTCCTGGATAAATGTGTGGGCAGCGCTCTGTGAATAGACTCGTTTGCCGTGCGGCGGTAATTGAGAGCCCCCTGCTTCTCGAGGACGAACGTCGGCTCGCCGCTGTCAAAATTGGTGCAATTTTTTTATTTTTTTTTCTTCCTGTAATTGCAGAGGGCGTCTTTTCCAGGCCATCGTCAAACTTGTTGCCTCATCTAATCTCAGAGTGTTTCGCATTTTTCAAAGTGCACGACTGAAGCTGCGGTGTTTAGCTCTTAAAATTTGCCCAAAAAGTTTTTCAGAGAAATTTTCATACCTCGTATGTTTTTTCTCTCAATTTCTTCACTGTTTTGCCCTCAAATATATTTTAAAAACAAACAAACAAACACTCTCTTTGCCTATTTGGACCAAAAGTGTTGAAACACTTTTCGCATTCCTTTGTTTATTGCCAGCCGAACGGCCAATGTGTCTGGATCCCGCTTCCGTCGGTGTGGCCGCAAATGCACTTGTCATCAAATTGCAGCTCTGTGTGGTCGCCAGGGCGAAGCAATTAAGCCTGCAAGCTCAACATGGTAAATCGGGAATAGTGCAGAGAAAACAAGTAGGAAAAAGCAACACGATCAGAGTTGTACGGTGAACAGCCTGTTTCATGGCAGCGACAAAAAAAACCAAAAAAAAAAAAACAGTGGTTGCATGTAAGTACAAAGAGGTTGAAGAGCTGATAGCTACCAACACTGTTGAAACCACAATGGTTTGGTTTGGGGAAAAAAAAATATATTCCGATTTTAAAGTTTTTTATTGCCTGGGTTCATCTGAGTTAAATAAGTTGATTTTTCATTTTTTTTCATTTTTTCTTTTTTTTGCCCCCTCCTCGTCCCCGCCGTCCAGCTTAAGACCATTAAAGCCGCTAAGCCATCTAAAATATTTAATGAAACAGTCGGCGCTTCAATTGTTAAGCGGCACCACTTCAAGCCCACCAGGGCTCACTTTCCTGGATCATTATGGCTCGGCGGCGTTCGCAGTTCAGCTTGTGCACTTTCAGAGCGAAAGCGGTTCTGACGTACCTGCAGACGGGTCGATTTAGCCACGAGTTCTTGAACGCAGCGGTAAAGAGCCGCACAATTATCTCCCGGAGAAGAATGAGAGCGCCAAAAAAGATTTTTTAAAAAGTGAAGGTGCTGATGGAATCTGAACTTTTTCAATCAATTCTGGCTATTTCGCAATAAATACGCAAAATACTGTTTGCGTATTCATTGCAAACTACTTGATTTGTCCTCTCAATTGCACAATCATACGCTCAATAGATTTTTGTTCTGCAGATTTACAGGTTTTTTTTTTTCCACGGGCTCCTAAATGTTCTGGTCCAATTACTGCTTACATCTGCTTCCATTTTTTTGTTTTGTTTAATTCCTTTTGACGGGTTTCTTTGTCTTCCCGTCTTGTCAGGGAATTTAGATTTATGGGCGGAAAAATTAAAGTTACTGTTCTGCATCAACCTTTTTATATATTTTTTTCCATTCATGAATTATACACACTAAATTGATTTTGCCTGTTGTTCTCGGAATTGCAGGGATGAAGATGTCAAACGATATGTTTGAAGTTAAAGGGCAGCGATGAAGACGACGCTCCGTCTGAACACGGCGCTCTTCTCAACTGTGTCTTGATTTTAATTTTTTATCTCTTTCCTAGAATTTGTTGCTCTGCGCGGTCCGCTCGTCGCGAGCCTCGGGGGGGGGGGGGGGGGGGGGGGGGGGCGCTGTCAGGTGTTCGCTCCTTCGCCAGACATCAGACGTGGCCGCAGATGACGACTGTTGTAAAGCCTTTGGCCTTCGTGGCCGCGGGGGTCTCTCTCTCGTCGGCTCTGGCGCAGACTTGTTTATTCCAAAAAGGCCCGTACGTTTTTTTTTTTTTCCCCACAAAACGTTGAAGGAAAACATTACATGGCGCTAAAACAATGTTTTCTCGCAGCCAGGAATTGTGGGATATTGGGAAGTCAGCGGTGCACAACACACACAGAGCCGAGCGTATCCTTATTTTGCACCAAAGGTGTTTGGTCTCAACACAAAGCTGCGGGAAATGCCTCCGTTAAACTGAGTCGGTGAATTGACCGCGTAAAGTGCAATGTATTTTTCATATTTCACTACTTCTCATATTAAACATTCATCTCTGCTTTGAACTCCGGTATTCTGCAAAGACTCGCGCCTCCCGCGCACCGCAAAGAATGCATCTTAATTAGCCGTCTCGAGAGTCGGGTTGGCGCCGTGCCCCTCTGCGCGTCTCTGAAGGCCCGAGTTGAAGACGGCGACCGAGAGATGCGACGACGCAGCCCCTCCCGACTCCTGCCCAAACGGAACCTCGCGCAACAGGCTTTCGCTTCGCGTCGCTCGGAAGGGTCTCGAAAAAAACTGCTCGTGGCCTCGTTCCGCGTTTCAGCGACAGAGCCGCGCGATATTGTCGAAGCGCACGCGTCGCTCGGATGGCGCGCGTGGCGAAAAGTTGCGAGCCAGCTGAGTTTTCGGAGATCGCCGAAACATCAGAATGAAGGGTTTGTTTTGGAGCTAAATTTGAACGGCCAACTGTGCGACGTCTCAAGGAAACCGATGGCGTTGAATTCAACGGCAAAAACGTGTATTTTTGTCTTTGTCACTAAAAATAAAGAATCTGTCTATTTACCGTTAAAAAAGTAAATAACATTTGCATCATGAGCATGTCAATTTATAAGGAGTCGGCCAGATTGCACCAGCGCATATCTGCAGTAGCTCAGAAGAAGAATCCGCACAGGGTTGTTTTGAATGCTTTGCTTCAAATTTCACCCGGTGTAAGAAAAAAAACAAACATTTGCTTGAGACAGAGAACGAAGAAAAGAGTTTGTGTTCCCTCTGAGGGGTTTTATGGGCGCAGACGCAGGGCACCTTCTTCCCGCAGACAGCAGCCAAGTTGAACCTGTCCAACCCAGTGCCTGTAGAATCTTGATCTTGTTGACCATCAGCTCCGTGTTCCTCGTCGACCTCAGCAATATAACTGTGTGAAATGTTTCCTCTTTGTCCGACGTTCTGCAGAATTTACAGTCGCGCCTGCGACAAAATGCATAAATTCCTGGCTTTCCCGGCTCTTTTAGCAAGTCTAACACCCAGGAAATCCCCAAATTTCCCCTGAATCCCATCTCAACACTATTATTAGTAGCAAATGTCTCCACTTGCTTCAGGTGGAGTAGTGTCGGAGCTATTCTTAGAGATTAAAACTATTCCAGCCTGTCTACGTTGAAATGTATTACTGGCAAGAGAGCAGAACAAACAGCCTGAAAAGCATTTTTGCAGTCTTCTGATGGAATGTGGTCGTCCCCCGTGGAAAGCAAACATCACCTCAGCCAAATCTCGCACCCGGCCTCGATATGTGCTCTCCTTCTCTGAAATCTACCGTTTTCTTCTCCGTCTTCGCCTTCTCCTCGGCTCCCTCCGCGGTCCCGATTTTACGCTTGCGCGATTCCCCTCCATCCCCCTGTCTCTTTCGCGAAATGTGACGGACGGCACATCGAGCTGCCAGAAAAACAGTGAGAGCCGGTGCTAAAATCCACACTCCCCCGTCACCTATCAAGCCTTCAAACTCCTCAATGCCCAGATCTCCTTTTCTCAGGTTGGTCTGCAGGACCGCTCTCAGGCCAAACAGCCAAGATCTCCTGAAGTCTCACAGACGTTTTTTGTGAGACAGACGTTTTCTTTTTGCAAATTTAGTGAGTGAATAAGGTGGGTTTTTTTTATTATTTTTGAGACATTTCAAGTGGGAGCGGCATCGTCCAAAGTTAACAAAGTCTCGGTCCAAGGAAAGACAAACAAACATCCAACTCCCGAAAGTTTCTTTTTTCCTGCTCTGGTCTGAACTCCTCCATTTTCACTGTGGGGGGATTGGTTCAGGAGAAATAAGCGGACGCAATTAATGTTGTTAATTGCAGGGAAAGGAATGGTCGGCCGACAGATTGATAAAGTGAAGTTGACTGAAAACACGGCCATTAAATGTTGTGGACTCCACTTGGCCTGAAGAGTTTCCTCCTTCCTCTGCTTGCTGTGTGTTTCAGAGCTGGGAGACTCTGCTGCTAAGCTAAGATGGTTTTGGCATCCTAAAAGCTTACGGGTCTATTTGGAGGTACTTCTGCAAATTGTCCAGGGTCCCAGACCCCTCATTTCATCTTTTAGCACCTCAATTTGAGCTGAACCCTCGATGTATCACCGGTCATCGTGGCAGATACACGTCTCTAATTCACTCATTTCTCTGCAGAGAGAAATAGATGAGCAAGGAATCTCAGGCGCTTTTTTTTTTTTTTTTTTTGCAGCGGACCACAGCGAGTTCAGGAATCTCTATTGTCTTTAACAAGAGGTCAAAGGTTATGTTAGGACCCTACAGCTAAATCCTGCCAGTTAAATGGCCAAACCCCAATGTTTGGTATTTATTCTGAGGCACAAGGGTCTGAAAAGCTTAAAGTTTGGCTCAGTCCACCGGCCCAAATCCTGGCTGTGTAGTTTTTCCACTGGCTTGGCCCAAAACAACTTAGCCGCCTCGTGGCCAAGTACCTTTCTGCTGTACCAGCCTGGACTGGACCCGGGTTCTATTTCTGCCAAGTTGGATCGCTCCGTGCCACAAACCAATCAATCAGTCCGCCACAGAGTGACTGTTCAAAAATCTCCACCACGAATCCAACCCCCGATTGGTCGCACAGTTTCTCCCCGGTTTTGTCCCTTCTTTTTTTTTTTTTTTTCCACCTCATGCTACTTGTCACCGTTTCCTCTACATCTTCCTGACGTGTGTCCCTGCTTTCGGCTTCGAGCCGCTCTGCGAAATGCTTCCACAGCACTTAAATCTTTCCTGGACAGCAACGCGAGCAGATGTCGGCCTGCTCACCACCTTGAACTTGTGTGACACGAAGCCGGTGCTACCGGCGCGCTGGCTCGGCACCGCTAATCACTACATGCCGTTCCATTACACATTTCACTATGAAATGTCAAACCACCCCACCCCCCTTTTTCAACCAGATTGTTCATTTTCCAGTGTGGATGCACGGTTCATTTCCCTCAGACTTTACACACCAAAAGGTCAACGTTTACGACAACATCGACGCGTTCGTATTTCAGCGCTTGGATTTAAGCGTTGATACACTTTTACTGTACTGGTCCTGTGGTGCGGCAGCTCTTCAGATACATCCCTCAGTTTCCTGTCATCATTTACCCTGCACTCAGTGTGTCCGGGCACTGTAGTCTATCCCAGCTGTCCTGGGGCGAAGGTGGGGTTTCTGTCTGGACAGTGGACAAGTGGTATTAGGTGGTCAGGTGGTCTTAATGTAATGTTTGTACAAAGACACTATGTAAGTCCAACCAACCATTGCCTTTTCACTCCTTTTCATTGGGGTTTTATTTCAAGGAGCGGTGCCAATGGACTGAGGCAAAACCGCCTTTGTACGCAATTGAGCAGAGTCGGATAACCAGTAGGAGGTACGACAGATACAGTGTAGGCAGCACCGCAACCCTCCTTAAAGTCACCAAACCATGTGCGACCGTTTGTTTGTGATCGGTTGCTGTTGGTTTTTGCCACCGTTCCTCAACCAACATTGCGACTGACAGTCGTTCCTCGCCACTGGCGGTGATCTTTATTGGCGTTCCTCGACGGGCCATTTTTTTTAAAGCCCAGCCCAACATGAAATGCGCGGCCGCGATTGGCTAAGAGGTTGCCACCCAGCGGAGCATGTTGTGCGTGGATACCAGCTGTATGCCAAGTGAATACAAGCAAATAAAGCAAGGGAATTATGGGTATGGCTGTGCCAAGCTCGTCCGTTTCCATAAGACAGCTTCTTTATTTATTTTCAACTTTGCAAGCTGTCATCATCTTTTTTCCCTTTGCTGTCTTTTTATAACATCTGCCTTGTTAACAACTAAACAACTATGACGGTCTTAAAACATTTCATTGTACTCCGCTCCAGCGCTCGCTCCGCAGTTCTGTGTCTCTCCGTGATGAGCTTCCCATCCTTTTCCAGAAATGTGTTCCTGAAGGGCTGCAGTGAACCGCTGACCGCTGGCTGGTGCAGCTGAGCCCACGCTGCTCAATTAGAGAGCGGCTCACGCTTTAAGGTCAAAGTGGAGGCTGCGTTTACAGAAGTCGGCCCGGCGCGCTTTCGCAAGCCGTGAACAGAGTAAACGGTTTTGGAGGGGAGCTCGTTTTGTGATGCACCATGTCGAAATTGCCTTTCTGGTATATTTGCATAGTGCAGTACAGTCGCGTGGTGAAGATAGTATTTTCTGGGATTTCACTGCAGGTGTGTGACAGATTCAAATGAAAAAAAGCAACTCAAGAAATGTCCATGAGAAAGATATTAAATTAACTCTTAAGATCTCCATTATGAGAGACGTCCAAAATGTGATGCAGCATTTTTATTTTTTTCCCAGTTTTCTTTGAAAGGTCCTCGTCATAAATGTCACAGGTGCAATTGCCAGAGGGCGGTACTGCAGAGATGGTGTAATTCACATCTCGACCCGTCTATTTTTAGGAGTAAAAGGATCCCGGTGGGCTCATCTAAATAAGGGGGTCTGGAGACCTGCAGAAACTGGACACATGCTGGTTATTCTTCCCCGCAGAGCAACTCCTACATTTCCCGACTGTGTAGCCTCACAGAGAAAACCACACCAGGTCCCACCTCTCCATTGTTTTCTCATTAGCCAGATACTTTTTGGCTCCCTTCGTACCCCTCTTTCAACTCTGTCATACCCTTTCACCATGAGCAGTCTCACAGCTGATCTGTCATTACCCGACCAGAGTCCCAATGAATGGGACAGACTCCCGGATTGTGTATTTATAGGCCCGAGCTCGAAGGAACATGACACGTTGATTACAGGCCAGCACAGACAGTCTGAGTTTGTGAACCGTGAGCTGCAGCGTATAAAGAAAAGTGACCACGGGTGACCACGAGGCGCAGTTGCACCAGTGTGGTTCAGTGCTGACGTCTCTACTAAGTCAGTGGCATATGAAGGTTTTTTTAATGTAACTGGGGCAGAGTTTTTTCGCTAAATATTTTGAAGATTGGGTGTGTCGTGGCCTGCCTGGGCAGCCGTAAATAAAAAGGAGAAAAACCAACTGAAGGTGGGCAGGAATGTGGAACGTGGCCCAAATTCTCTGGATTTCCTCTGGACTGACCAAGTCCATTGAAAGTCTGAGTTAAGACGAGAGCATTGTTGAAAAAAAAAAATATCGGATGTGCCACCACATTCATTCCAACTGGTCAGATGTGTTGGACAGCTCTGGGCTCCCTATTTATGTGAGGGGCATTAGTAACATTAGCCACTTGTTAGCGCTAACTAAGGTCTTGCCAAAGCCAGAAGCGGCGTTGTCTGCTGAGAAAAGCGTTTGCTCCCAGCTCTTGCTGCTCTTTTAAAGTAGAAAAACCGTTAAGTCGTGATAAAACTGCCGCTTAGGAGCAGCAGCTAAGCTCAGCTAACACAGATTATGCTACGGTGCAGCTATCCGTGGTTGTACTACAAGTTAAAGAAGGCAGACTGGTTATGAGAACGAGTGCCACCCTAAGACTGTTAGAAAATGCTCTCTAGTGGAGGTGGGAGATAGAGTGCAGCACAGACAGCACACCCCTGCCCAGCGTGGTGGGGAAACAGTAACCGAGCACCGGCCCGTGTCCTGACGTTTGTTATGTCCGAAGCCAAGCCGAGACGATACCGTTTGAATTCGAAGCGCTGAGTTTGTGTCCTGCCGTTGTTGTTGCTATGGCTACGGCCATTCTCTCCCAGTTACAATACACCCCGTTATGACGCCCAAAAGGCATTGCTTAGGTCAAACACTGGACTTGACTTTTATTGAAATCTGACTGAATTCCATTTGAGCTCTAACATAATTGCAAAAATAACTTTTTCCCTTGGTACTGGCAGATACCGTTTGGCATGATTAGGTAGCATGTCTCCATTTGGCAATGTTGATGAACAAGAAATGTGAAAACGCATCAACATATCGATTGGAATGGATATAAATTCAAGGCAACTTCTCGTCCAAAAGCCAAACAATGCTCATCTTCTCGCCTCTGTTGGTGAGCGGACCATTTGCACACGCCGGCCCCATGAATGAAAGCTGGGTTTTCTTTTCTTGCTTGCGCCTCTCTCTGAGAGCCAGTGTTGGACCTGCAGTTGAATCAGTGCCCGTGTTTCCAAAGAGGCCAGTCGGGGGTGAGAGAGTTTCCCCTACCTTAACGCCGCCGAGCTCCTTATTAGCATGAATCAACAGCGGCTGCGTGCAGATGCTGTGTTTGCGCACGCGTGTGTACAGTAGCAGCACGGTGAATGGAGGCATGTGTGCGTGCGTGTGTGTGTGTGTGTGTGTGTGTGTGTGTGTGTGTGTGTGTGTGTGTGTATGTAGCGTGTGTCGGGTGGGCAAACACGGGGATTAAAATGTGCTGCCTCGAACTTGGGGACGCTGCAGCGTAGCGGCGGCAAGACCCTCTCGCCGTCTTTGACAACTGCAAGAGTTCAAGGAACAGACCTGGCAGTGCGCTGCAGCTACAAGGAAATGGACTTTATGAAGAAAATTAGTTCCTTAATGGCCCATAATAGGTGTATATTTCTTTGCTGCCTCTCCTTTAGGGCTTGTGGTCTGGCGTTTTTGGGTGCCTGAGAAGTTTTTAGAAAAAGAAGAAGAAAAAAAAGGTGTGCGAGGAAACACTGGCTGTGAATGTGGTGTGTCAAGACCATTGACTGTATATAAAAATGGACGTCATGTGACCTAGCCCATTGGTTTGTGGCTAGAAATTCGGCTTACTGTTAGGGGCATTGCGAGTTTCTTCTCCGTCCTTCTTTTACGCGCAGCCTGTTGTCAAGACAAAAGACTCATCATAATCACTGCAGGGTTATTAGCAGCTCCAGCGTCAGTGGAGGTAAATTACACTTACAGATAATGACAAATGGGACAACTTTGCAGGGTTCTGCTCGTTTGTTTTCATTATTGCCAGTATTTTGTAGCTGTCAGATGCTCTAGGATAACGATCATGTTAGCTGTTTGCTGCCTTTAGTTCTGCGTATTATGAGAAATTACAGGAAATAGTGGCACGTCAAATGCGAAGAACATGATATTGGTCATGTATTCTGACGTTGACAGCGCACTAAACCACCAAACTGTGACTATTCCCTGTATTATCCACGACGGAGGTAAACTGGAACACAATTCATATGAATCAGTCGTGTATATATCAGTTTGAGTCACTTTAATTTGTTGCCTGAAAACATGTGCATGGTAATAATAATTTGTTTGGTTCTCAAACTCAAGCAGCTGGCTCTGATTTTAATGCACTATGCAAGTCAGCCCGCAGGGCCGTGTTTAAAGGTTGCAGTGTGTAACAATTACAGGGGTCTGCTGGCACGAAGTGGTATTTAAAAAACACACTAAAAATAAATATTTTGTTTTCATTTGCTAGTGATAATTATTTTTCATGATTGTGGTTAGTCAACAGTCAGATGTGGCCACTGACTGTCGGAACATTAGATGCTACTGCTCGACTTGGCACACGAGCATCCCTTGCGCTGCCCATTGTGTCTGGCGTTCAGGAGCTCGGGTTGACTTTAATTTACGATGACGTGGGAAAATTGTCTAAAAATACTCTGCAGTTCTTGGAAGTGGCAGCCACCATCTGCTGCCCCGTGTGTGCGCGCGCGTGTATGTGTGTGTGTGTGTGTGTGTGTGTGTGTGTGTCCGTCCCAGTTTAAGGGCCAGTGTCACTCTGTTAACACTAAACTGAACAACACCAACCCTTCATCCGGATGCCTCAACTATTATTTAAAGAAAAGTGGCGGTCGGAGGTTGAGGCCGTCGTGTGGAATGTAAGCAGACACCTCGACTGTGACTCCAAAATATTTGTCAGAGTTTACGTCTTCCAGGCGCAGGAAGACACCAGCGACATGTGCTAAACACATGGCCAATGCACTTTATTTGGCACCCGATGAGAGAGAGTGTCTGTGTGTGTGTGTGTGTGTGTGTGTGTGTGTGTGTGTGTGCGAGCGCACGCACGCACGAACATGCATGCGCACACGGCGGTTCAGAAGGCGCAATATGGTGATGTCATGAGGTGCAAGGTGGTCTTCCTACAGACGCACTTCCTGTGGTTTCTGGTAATGGGCTTTGTAAACTGTCCTCACAACTACACGCACACACACACACACACACACACACACTGAAGCGTCTTTTTTTTTTTTTTTTTTGTACCACCTAAACTGCATTTTTTTCCTTCACTGACATGCCGGCGAACATGTTGTGCATGCAAACAATTGAGTGAATGAAATGAATCTTTGCTCATGCTGCGCTAGCGAGCTGAGAAGCAGCAGCAGCAGCGTGAAAAACAAGGGTGTGACGGCGTCCTAACCAAGCTGCGGTCCAACCTGGCACTGACCAGCGCCACAGAGCCCAACAGCAGTTTCGGCCAAGCAAGACATTTACGTAACGGAAGCTAAAAGCGCCGAGGTCGCGGCTCTGCCTCTCGATCCGAGCGAGTCCCGCGAGTGCACGTGAGCGTAAAACACATATCGACCCCAGCTTTGGTGCTCAGCATCGCATGCGTTCACCTGCAGGTGTGTTTTGTCAGATTTACTATTGCACAGCTAGATTGCATCTGCAGAGATGGGGGGGGGGGAGATACGGGAAGAGTGAGTCACGGCCGGGGAGTGGTTTGATTCTTCCAAAGTGCTAATTAGGTAAGAAAAATAGTCCTCAAATATGATTATAACGATGATGTATTTTGGGGGGATTAGAAGTGGAGCGGGTCGGCGGAACCCTTGTGCAGACCTCCCTGGCTCTGCTCCGGCTTCCACTTCCTGAGCGTTCGCCTCCGACTGCAGCATTCGTCATTTTAACTGCCCTTTCAGTGTTTCCGCAGGGTACGGCACGCTCGGATAGGCTCCAATTCCTAAATGAGGCTGATAATGTTTGTGATTACAATCTAAAGGTCGGTCAACAGACATTTTTTAATCTAGGGATCATGTTTTTTTTTTAGGACTAAAAACTTAGCTACCACTGCGCAGGGTTCTGTGGGTAAACTCAACCCAGAATGAACCAATAAGTGAGCAAAGTTTCTTGTTCATTGTTTGTCTTGTCTTCTCCATTAGTTCTTGATGCAGCGCCCCCTGCAGGCGAGGAGTCGAAACACCTTTCAAAGCTTTCAGTTATTGGTCCAGTGCGTAGAATTTGGCTGGATTTATGATTTTTACATCGGTAAAAGCTTAACATACTGCCCATAAGTACTTTAATAAAAGCGTATACTCGTAGTACAATAAAAGTAATTTGGTTTACCAACCTTTAGAACGGTTCTCATATAAGTTAGGTTTGCCGCCCTTCTTTTAAGGACGCCAGCCTGACAGTTGTGTATTTAAATTTTTGCACACTTGAAATTCTTACTTTGCACCAGCTGAACGTCGGAACCCCGAATGCCCCCGACTGTACCGCGGACCATTGGCTCTGTGCACGAGGTGTACACGCCACGTGTCTGGAATGAATCGCGTCCTCGCTGAAATCGCACCTCGCCGTGTCAAAGGCGGCCGTGTAAAAGTCCCATAAAGGTCCATTGTGGAGTAGCGAGCGGGCTCCGTGGGAGCGCGGCCGCCTATTGTGTTTTTTATTCCTCCCCGTGGAAATCGACAAGAAGCTCCCCTTGAGAGTCGTGGCCTTGAGAGCAGGTTTTTTTTTTTTTTTTCTGGGCCCGTTCCTTCGGTTTCCACTCCGTCGCTCCTCTCCTCCGTCACCGTCTTTTTCCTATCTTCCCCCGCTCCCCTGTGAGATTGAACATCACACAGGCTCTTTCACGCAGGCCTGTTTGCTCCGCGGGGCCCGAGGCCAGTGAGGTCCGGCCGAGGGTCCGTTTCTGAACAAGCTCCGGCGGTGCGGCAAAACGTTCAGTCCACGTTGAGGATTTTCTTCCTGTGTCCTGGTTTGTTATTTGTGCGCGTACACATCGCGATCTTCAACCTCTGGAATCCCTCTCCCTCAATTTCGGAAGAAATCCAGTTGTGCTACCTGGAGATCAAGAGCGTTCCAATTTGAAGAAACTCATCTTTTGTGATCCAAGCTAAATCGAGGCGCCCCCACCCCGGCGTTGCGGCTAATAACCAACCCCTGTTTTTAGGAGTGGCCTCACTTCTCGCGTGTGGCAGCAGAAGCCTCGGTGGCTGCAATCCGTTAAAAGTCGCTGTCGTGTTAATACGACCGAGGTATCGCTCGTCTTTTAATAAAAATTCCTCCGGTGGCTTCGGTCCACGCCGCTTCTTGTCCTCACGTCCCGGCGTGCGCGAACTTTTTTTTGGTGGAGCCGTTGTGTTCGTTCTGTGAAAGGGATTTCGGGGGCCATTGAGGAAGCTGCAGCTGCCAGCGAGTGCAATTCATCATCCTCCGCCGAGAGATCACAAACTGATTTCATCGGGAAATATGTTGTGCCTGTGTCTCTGCCTCTGACTCTCTGCCTCTTCATTTCCTCCGCTGCTCCGTCGACCACGGCAGCTGTTTTTCCTGAATCTGGCTCATCTGTCACATGATGAGCCCGGAGGAATTCTGGTCCTGTGTAGGAGTTCTTGTGCACGTTTTTTTTTCTTTCTTTTTTTATGATTCCTCCTCCTCCGTTCTGGTACTTTAGTCCATTGTTATCTGCTCTTCTGCGAGATATCCAGACTTGCACCTGTGACCTGGATGTACGCATTCAACACACGTGCATCTCCAGTGATGTTTTATCTTATTTTGCCTTTTTCGACAGGGGCTGGATAAGAAAATCCAACATGCCCTCACACCCACTCGCTGAGAAGAGCTCATGTAGCAAAGGAAGCAACATCTGGTTCACTTTGCTAGCCGTAAAAAAAATAAATGAATAAGGGAAAATGCAGAAAAGAGAAACACTAAATGTTGGCCGTCTATTAAACACGCTGGTAGGCAGATTTTGTTTCAAGCTAACCCAGCAGGGGAGCAGGTCACTCTCTGTGCGCTCAGCCAAGTGATGCTCCGTGTTTCCTCGCTTCAGCTTTACAGTTTGGCTACAGGCTTCCGAACATTGTTTTGAAAATTCTTTGCATTAAATTTTTTCTATCCTTTTTTCTGTCCATCACATTTTCACAACAGCCAATGATTTTTTTTTTTCTTTTTTTGCGAAGACTTGTGATGTTCCACGGACCTTCACTCAACCCCAGTGATTCTCTAAACTCTTGCCAAAGCCGGCCAGAAGTAAAGAAAAACACAGAAAAGCTCTGCATTGCTTCAAACACTTCCACAAGTTCTGATAAAATCGCAACTTGCTGCATCAATGCTAGCTTCTAACTGTAGCTAGCCTCGCAGTCACCGTTTTGTGTTTTTTTTTTTTTCTTTCAAAGGGCAGCTTTAACCTGTCATGTTCAAATAGATTCTCTAAACATTTAAGATTCTTATCTTACGCCTTTGTGATCTCGTCATAATCAAACTGCGGCAGCAACATGCTCCGACAGGCTGGTAAAATGCTAGCAGCTCTTTCTCGGATGAGCAATATTTCACATAAACTTCCGCAATCGAGCTGCTGCGCAAGGTTACTTCAGTAGTTCTCAGTAAGAAAAAAGAAAAGTGAGATCTTGTCAACCCGACAGTGTCAGACAATTTCTGATTCACTGTTTCTGTGCTCATTCATCCTCCTTTGTGCCTCTTTCATTCGTGCGTCTTTGGCCTTGAGCCCAAAGCTCTGCGCGGCCGCGATAGAAGCTCGCTCCAGGTTCTCATCCACGCATGAAGCCCAGCGCAAACACAGAGGCGACGCTCCGCGAGGAACCGAACGCTGAGAAGGAGCCAGTCGGCTTTACGCTGGGGAAAAATGTCTGTTTATACTCAAAACAGCTAAAGCACGTGTGACAGGGAGGATGAAAGGGAGATTGTTGGCGCGCCGATCGAGGGTTCTTCATCCGTCATCTGAAAAGTGGCCGCCGGAGTTTGTCGATAGCCAAGTGCGGTCTGTGCCAACGGGGTTTGCGTGGCGAAGATGAGTTTGGTCGCCATCGTGCTGCCACTGGGCGTGAGCGTGCGTCCGTGTGTTTTCTCCAGATATACCCAGAGAAACGCCTCTTTGACCCGGCGGCGGCGGCGGCAGCACCGCGAAGGCCCAAAACAAGGGTGCTAGATTGTTCCGAGTTCCCACATCCAGATGTTCTTGTTTTGCCATGATTAGGGGGTTTAGATAAAACACAATATTTTTTTTTGGGGGGGGGGTTGAGTTTTTATTTTTAAAAAATCTTTTAAAACAACAAACTGCTGCAACCATGAGTTATCTGAAACTGGAGGGTTTTTTTGATGATTGTGTTTTTTAACAGGAAGAATGAAAACAGGCTTTCATAAATAAATGAGGTTGTAAAGATATAGAATCTTTCAAAACATGATTTTTATCTTATTTTTGTGGAGCTGCAGGGCCAAGGGAGCTGTGTTGTCAACAAACAAAATTTCGTGCTTTTTCTGTCCCAAATCCCTCTGCATCACAGCCAACAAAAAGACAAAGAAAGCTTCCAGTCAACATGTTTTTCGTAAGAAAACACTGGCGAATGCAACATAGCAATCACCGTTTTGAACATGAAGGTTTCCCATAGCCTCAACACAAATGTGAAGACCTGATTTAGCTGTAAACAATAAACACATTTGCTTGCGACTCTGAAAAACTCCAATCCCTGTTTCTTTATGTTGCGTCAAATGTGCCCGGAAATGGTCGGCAAAAATGATATGATCCAAGTAAAACTGAGGCGGGTGAACATAATGCTAACGACTGAAGCTTACGTCAGCGAGATGAAGCTACTGTAATTGGGGCTAACCAAAAAGTTTTAGAGGCAAACTAAAGCTCCTTTGAGTTCACCAGTTAGTGGCGCTAACTGTAGGTAATCGAAGCTAACCGATTCTGAGTTGTTCAAAATTTCTCACAAACAATATCAGATATCAGACATAGCATTTTTTTATGGTGCAGACGGCATCACGCTACCGCTAATTGCACAAAAGCTCGCAACAAAAGACTGCTTCATTTTCCCTTAGGGCGCTTGTGTATTTGTTCCAGTCGTACTCGTCCGTGGCACAGATGTTACTGCGGCGGCTCTGTGTGGGAGCCAAGCCTTTTTTTCCTTTTTTTTTTCTTCGCACTCTGCATTTCCGCATGTGGCGGGTGTTTTTTACATTAGGAAGCCGGTGCAAAGCAACAGACAGCTGAGTGGTTGCCCATTTGTGGTTGGTTTTAATGAGCTGGCTGCGCAAGTTTAACTGCCTCTGCCTCTGCTGCTGCTGCTGCTTGCTGCTGCTGCTGCTGCTGCTGCTGTTGTTGTTATTGTTGTTGTTGTTGAACAAGCGGCTGCCCTGAATTGCATCCCAGATTAATCAGGACTTAAGTGTTTGTTTTTTTTATTTTGTTTTGTTTTTCACGCTAACCACTTCACATTTTGAATGTATATGCTTCCTGCCCTATCGGCCTCTGTTGTGTGTTACTTTCCTGACAAAAAAAAGCCAGACTTAAAAGGTCCCCTCCATTTGACTTCTTTTGTAGGGGTGTTTGGGAAAAATCACTGGTCAGTCAAAATGGCCAGCGGCCGGCTGTTAATCCATAAGGACAGGCTAGCGAGACAGCTGGTGTCGTGCCCACATATCCACAAGCCGAGACGAGGAGGTACGTACACACCGCACCGCCGGCGCCTCCCTGAGGGGGAAGCGCGCCCGTCCAAGAATGAATGAGCACCACAGCCCTCTGATTCACAGAAATGCTCCTGACGTGTGATTATTTCTCATTACCGAGGCGAGGCAAGGCGTCGCCACCCCACTGCTGAGCACCGACTTGACAGTGTGCCATTGGACCCTACATACCTGTTGACCCCGATTTTCTACTTCACGGCTCATTTCCCCGTTTCAAAGGCGCCCAGTTCACCGTGGGGGGGGGAGGGGGTCGGTTTCTCTCCTCTCGCTCTGCGAAGGCTTTCCCACAGCAACAGATTTGGCTACTTGACAAAAGCGATGCTAAAGTGCAAAAAAATACATCTCCTTGCATCTACTTGTGGAGTACTTGCATCACAACTGTGATGCCGTCAACAAAGCACTTTTTCATTTATTTATTTTTTTCCTTTGTGAAGTGCAAGTGCGGGAATCCCGCCGCAGCGTCGGCTTTGGGGGTTTTGGGTGACGCTCGGCTGCTCCTAATGTGCTTACCGTGCACGCCCCAGCTGCCTCATTTGATTTTATACTTTGCTCGGCTTCTGTCGGCCTCGTCGACTTCTTTAAACCTTACGACGGCAGCTGGGCCCCCACAGATACTGTAGCTGGTTTTATCGAGTGTGGAAAAGCTGTGGCTGAAGGCAGGAGCTGGTCAGTGGACATCTGACTGATTTTGCTTGTTCCTAGTTTGTGCCCGTCAGGTACAATTTCGCTCCAGTGCCTTTAAAAATGTCATATTCAACCCTCAGTTTATGGTATTGACGATCAGTTTTAGCAGAAATGGTTTGTTGGACTTTGTTCCGAAGAGAACAAAAACGAGCCTATAAGGTGGTTTTTGGACATTGTCATTGACCTGGAAGGGGTGTCCTTGGCGTATCATTAGCCTCTGTTCAAAAGGAGGAAAAACTTGGACTTTTATCATTCCTGGAGAGTTTGCAGGCCTATTTGAGACACAGAATTCTTCAAAAACTTTGGTAAAGTGAATTTTTGGCGGAATATTGAAGCTTTTAGCAGGGGCCAAGGCCATGGTTCCTTGAACTACGTCGGTTTCCTTCTCCATCTGGGCTTTTTCGCCGCGATCCAGCGCTCCCCTCCTGGGTCGCCAGTTCAGTGGAGCACACAGTGGCAACCACCGGTGTCCACAAATGATATGATGACAGTCCTCCCTAACCCTTGCGCACATCTGCGCACGTTGTGTGGGTATCCTTCGCCCGCCTCCCTTCCAATAACCTAAATTCTAGGGCAGCCGTGAGTCCGCAAGGCAAGCCCCACGCTCCATGCTTTTTGGTGTTTCATTTTCTTTCTTTCTTTTTTTTTTTTTTGTTTTACACCTGCAATAACACGGCAGGGGCACAGCCCGTATATTTGTTTGCCAAATCCGTCTCACCGTTGTTGACTCTGGAGTAAGTGAGGGGTGATGCGGAGGTGGGCGTGTAGTGGGTGGAGACCCTGACCCGTAGCTTAACTCCCTTCTGTAATTAGGTGGATGGGTCGGGCAGTGGGTCTTAATGGAAGGGCCACTCCCACACTTCAAATGAAAGGCTTGGGTGACCACACACACGCACACATGCACACGGATTTCGCAGACATGTATGTGGCCCGATGCTGCTCTCTAATATAGGAACAAATGCAGAGCTGGGTGTGTTTAAGGCAACCCGTCAGGAAGAAGTTATGTAATTTTTTTGACGGAAGCGCCGGCCGCTGCGACTCACTGCTGCTCCATCCTTTTAAACTCTTCCACATGTTGCACCTTCTCGGATTTGTTGCGTGTATACCGTGGAGCTACGAAAATGGAGTTATCCATTTTTTTTTTATTTGACCCCGTCGCTCTGATATTGTTCATGGTTTGCACGGATGCTGGTTGAAATGTGAAACTTGGGTCTTAACGCCACGCGGAACCTGTAATCTTGTGTCACATGCTTGTCGGACATTCCATGGCAGCACTTCTGAAACCGTCCTCCATGCGGCAATGGTCCTTTCCTGTTTTGGTTTCTCAGCTCCCCTCCTCAAACCTATTCTGGGACGCGTCTCCTTTGCCAAGCACTACTTAGCAGGGTTGCCAGTCGTCGCTCAAAGTAAATGAGATGGTCTCTCCTTAAAATACATGTTTATGAAATTCCCAAAGTGACTGTAGCATTCCTGATGCAGGCCAACACCAAGCGGGAAAATTCCACAGTCTGGAGGTATTGTTGTGGGACCATGCGGTTCAAGCCTGATGAGTTATTCACGTCGAAAGCGTGGTTACATGTTTCAGCTTCTGTCTTTGATGCAAAAATGAAGTTTCTTCAGAAGTATAACCAAACATGTTTTGCCCACTGATGCCTGTTAACCCAGTCAGAAGAAACTCCCATGTGAATCAGCGGAGCTCTCTTAGCAGGGTTGCCATCCAAATTCAAGCCAAAAAATGATGTGAGGGACAAAGATGGCAGTTAATCATTGTAATAATTGTGTCATATTTAGTTCATAAATGTCTTCAATGAGAGCCAACGGTTGGTTAAAATGAATGCTCTTGTCTTTTTAAAGCTAACCCGCAATCTGTTTTGAGTTTTTCTCATCAAGTTCTTTAGAGAATCAAAATAACGGAATTTCTAGACATTTAAAAATCTTCCATCTTTGTCAATAATCAGCATCAGTAACTATTTAAGTTTAGCAGAATGAATAATGCCTCAGTATTGCCGCTCGATCCACAGCAGATTTGTCTATAACCGTGTTTGTGCTTGAGTTTTTTAGAGCACAACGTTGCTTTAAGCCTGAGTTATCGAGCCCTTCTTTCCAGTCTGAATGTTGATTTATAGACTGTTTCAGTATAAATCGATGAAAAAAACGCTACTGATTTAGTGTGTGCTGTCCATCTTGTGATATTAATGGCATAATTATACCAAGGAATGGTTATGCAGCTGCTCTTAGGCCAGGGGGAGCACATAGATCTTGTGACACAGTAATCCAATTAACCATTTTGCAACACGCCTGTGCACACCCTCACTCCAGTTAAATCTTCTTTCAATCACAAGCACTCGACCTCTGTAACCTCTCCGAACATCTGTCTCCATCATCATGCCTTTAAAATACTGACCTGAAATACATTGGAATTATTACTATGCTGGTGAGGAGCCATCATTTATAAGCATGTTCAAGTGAGAGTTAAACAATAGAATTGAAAATTGTAACATTTCCACCTGAGACATTTAAAATCCACTAAATTGTTTTCTCTGTATTTATTCACTATTATATTAAAGTAACCTGACTGTCAACGCTCAGCAATTCTTAGATCGTTGGTGTTTGTATTGCATATCAATTTGAGAGCCCAAGGTTTGCCTTCCGAAAAAGCCAAAACTTGGAAGGTGATTGGACAAAACATCTTTCTATCATATCCAAGCAGGCCACTCAGCTTTGATTCTGCTAGTTTATTTGGGTGGTCACGGCCAGTAGTTCCACTGAAAAAAAAAAGTTGCTGTTTTGAAAAAAACAAATGAATAAAAATAAAGCTTATGAGGAGACAATACGGCTCGTAGAGAGGTCACAGGTCCTGGTTGGTGGAGGCGATTGTCCGTGATGGATGAAGCAACGTAGATCCTACATGCTCACCCTCAGAGCCTTGCAAATGACTTTGACAGGCGTTGCGACCACGTACCTATTTTTGGCCATCCTTGAGGAAAATGGTGTTAACTCATGTGAGAGTTGTTGGAGTGGATCCTAACGGGGCGACATCGAAGCCGTCAGCGTATTTATGTGTCCAACTCCTGGTCGAAAAGTGCTTTACGATGTTCACGGACGGAGAATGTGTGTGTGCTGCTGATGCACAGCCAAAAGAAGCGTGGGGCTAATTACTCATAGCTAGTATATAACTGTCTCAGGTATTAACAGCTTTTAGGAAGTCCGACAGCCCGCTTCTGTACAAAGTACAGACCATAATAATATCTCTAAGCGCATGCCAAGTGCAGGTTTGGCTGCTGTAATATTTCCATCTTTTTATGGTTTTGTTCCCTCCTCACATTCCAACATGCCTGACCCTTCTTCTCTTCTTTCCCGGGCAAACCACCTGACAGTTGCATATGCAATGGAAGTGATGCGTCTCTCTCTGTGTCTGGACCGGCAGCCAAAGAAAAGGGCTGCCGTTCTGAGGCCAGAGTTGATAGTCTGACAGTTGACTGAAAGGCCCGGCACAGAATCCTCAGTGTGCGGCCCAACTGAAAGAGCTTGCTTGTTTCCTCATAAAACAGCTTTGCATTGTTCGGTCCGCTGAACACAGAAGTTGTATCTCGTTTTACGACAGTCTGGCAGAAGAAAGATACACTGTTCTCGTAGGGTTTGGCTGCAAATTTGGAAGTTTGAAAACTTCCAAACTTTGAAAAGTCCACGGCTACTGCTACTTGCTTCTTCGTATTTGTTCCAAAGGTACATCAGTTGCAAAAAAAGAACCCCATCCTTCTTGTTGGTGTAAGTTCTTCTGGTGACTCACTCCCCTCGAGTTTCTTAATGTGTGATTGAAAGAAAGATTAGAAGAGACACACCAGTTCCCTGTTTTTGAAAACCCATATCACGGCTCTTTACCGCTCACACTCTCCACGAGATAAGAAAAGTTTTCATATCCTCTGACATAACAGAGTTTCTTCACTAACTAATTGCTAGCAGTTAGTTGCAAAAACAACATCCAGTTATCAGTTCTTCATAGTTTTGTGAATACACTGCCTTCTTGTGTGGGGGGAAACTTTGAGACATCATAACAAGCTAATTTCCTCTCAGTCTCATCCATCTGACTTCTGGAGACTTTAGCCATGGCTTGAAATAACAGATTGTACTTAACACTACTTTCTTTTGTTCATTTTTTTTGGATGCAGCCTTGGGTGGACAATTTATTCAATACCAATTTACCCAATCAGTGCCTACAGTAGCCAGGGTCTCTAATGTAGTGAATAATGCTATTGTGGTTTCATCCAAGTTTCCAGAAGATCTAACGGTCTAATTTGTCTCCACAAATCAAACGCTGCTGCCAGTGTTTTGATGCTCCTGGACGTCGTTTTGTACAGGCTACATCAGGCGGAGACGGAGAGATGCTTGCGTGAAGTTATTTCAAACGCGACAGCACCTAAGAAGTGAGAAAATGTCAGAGGACTTTTAAGATCTGAGAGGAGTGCCCGCTGTGCTCAGTTCTGGATGATCTCATGAGCGCAACGTGCATGCAGCTCCAGCTCGAAGGCCACAGCAAGTGTCCTCAGTCTGAACATGGTGTTAAACTGTGCTGTTTCTCATCATGTTTTACTTCCAGGCCTTAGAACATTTGGTTGACGCCACACTAGCAGTTTGTTGTGTTGGCCCAGTAATGACTTCACCAGACAGCTGGGGTAGGTAGACTCCAGCAGCCAGAGTGCAGGATAAACAGTGGTACATTTCTTCCCCCCCCCATTGCCACCATACACATCATTTGAGTGGAATTCTTTTCAACCCTCAATTTGAACATTTCTTAAAAATGTTATAAAAGATATATTTGGAGCATCAATTTTGGGAGAACCACCCGTTTAAGAGGTTCAATCAGTCAATCACATATTACTTGTATCACGCTTTCAACACCATTTTTACCTCTGAAGAAGTACGCCTGTTTTAAAGCCTTGCCCTATACGCTGATGATTCACTGCTATTTCACGCTTGTTTTTCCAATTCCAGACCTTATATTTGTCCTCTGTTTGTCTTTCCAGGTGAATCCACATATCTGAATGACCACGGACCCCCTGCTCCAAGAGTAAGGCTTGCCCCTTCGCTTCTCCGTCTCGCACGTCTCCTCTCTTTTATCTATATTTTCCCCCCATTTTGGACCTTTAATTTATTTTTTCTGCCCCCTCGAGCCTCCTCTGTCTTGCCTCTGATGTGCTGCCCTGGTGCCTCCAGCGCAAGCTCAGCCCAGACAGGATAAGGGTTAGGTCTGTGTGAAAGAGCAGCGTGCAAACTCGCTCTAAATACCAAGTAGACCTGCTTCCAGTGCTACAGTAAAAGTCTCCAGCGCGCGCGCACACACACACACACACACACACTGCGCCGACACAGGGGCCTTGTGTTCATCCAGCTGCATGCGTGCATCTCCGCTCTGTGGCCCCCCTTTTTCTCCCTGCCAGCTTCTTTTCTTCGCCGTGTCTGCCCTCTTGTTCATCCTTGTTGGTCTTTTATCAGTCGCCACCTTATTTTCACCTCTTTCGTCGGCTGTCGTTCTTCACGGGGTTTTTTTTTTCCAATTCCGTTCCGGAGAGAGAAACTCAAACACTCGAGAAGAAATTTGGTCTCCGGTTCTTATTTGTGGCGGAAGCGGCCGTTTCTCAAAGTTTAGGACACGTCGTGAATTTGTTTTGCAAGTTTTTTTGTGTTTGCATTGAAAATCGCTTGTTTACGGCGGCGGAGCCAAAGGCAGACAACCTCAGCGCTCGTTTTCGTGCTGATAAGGGCTTAATGTTTTATTTATTGGAGCGGACTGCGGCCGACTGAAGCCTTGTTGTGAGCTTGATGGAATTTGTCTGACTCCGTTTTTTTTTGTTTTTTTTTAGGGGGAAAGTTTTTATAATCCAGACAAAGCAAGGTTGCTTTAAAGCTCCTGCAGGTTTTAAACGCCACAACTTGTATTAATCCGAAATATTTTGCTCAATAATCACAAATAGGTTGTGTCAGTTTTTTTTTTCCAGAGAAGGAATTCGTAGCACAAGCCAGCGTGTCCCACGGCACCTTTGAATGATTCCCAATAGTTACATTATTGTACAAACATGGGAGCTCCTGCATTCATTTTGACTTGGATTCAGCATTTTTTTTTTTCTAAACAGCCAGCAGGGTCTCCAAGAAGCAAAGGGATAGATGGAATTCAGTTTACTCACAGACATCTTCACTTTTGAAAAGAAAAAAAGGACACATTTTAAATAAAGTGGTGATGTTTTTTCATCAGCTTTAGCTCTTATTGTAAGGTCGATGCACTATTATAATACAGGACTGCAGATATGGTTCAATAACTGAAAAGAGGATGAACCCCTGTGATGCGCCGATTTGCTTCTGATGGACTCCGAAATATAAACATAGCTGATCACCAAGCAACCCAGAATGGAGAGTTTATTGTAAATAGATCGCAAGATACAAATATTCAAATAATGAAACTGTGATTACCAGATGGCCAAAATAAATACAATCAAGTTTGAATGTTTACATGTCTCATAATTAATGTGTTATTTTCCTTGAACACTCCCTTAAAGGCCTTTATTATAGTTCCAGCCTCAGCCATCAAGACAAATCCTCAAATGCGCCCCTGCCGCTTCTAATCTAACAGCTTTACGCAGATCTGACGGAGCGCATGAATCCTGCATGGACCGAGTTTATAGTCCGACCATTATTTCTGCTGCCCTTGAATGATCCCACATGTGTTGTTGTCTCATCTAGCAACGCAAACAAAGTTAATTCCATGTTATCCTGCGGCGCATCTGCAACATGCGTCTCTCATTATCTTTCTGGTGACGGCTCTGTGTGTTGGAGATTTATCTCTGACCTCAGCAGCTAGGGTCAGTCCCACTGTGACCACGCACAAGATATATATATTTTTTTAAATGTAAGAATAAAATATATATATTTTTAAATGTAAGGATGGGAGCGTGGCAGTAATATTCACTCCAGGAAACCAATTTTGTTTTTTTGTTCATTTTGTTAAACGTGTTTTTAAAAGGTTATTTGACTCAATACAAATTCAGCATCACGCCTTGATTGACAGTTAAGTGCTGTCGTCTGTCATACAGGTAAGGTGGCACTTTATTATAGATGTCTTACCTTGAAAGTAGATTGAAACATAGTCAGTCTTAATATCTCTATTGTTCACTAGCGCTTCAGTTCATCTCAAATGTTAAGCTGACATTCATGCAGGTTTAGCAGGTTAATGATTATGTAACAAAAAGTTTTTTCAATCTTTATTCTGTCTTTCTGATCAGTGCTTTTGGCAGCACATTTTGCAGACGACGTTATAGCTTCCCTCCGAGACTCCGAACGTCCGTCAGTTTGCCTCGATCCACATGGACGCGCTCGGAGGAAGGTTTTCCACTACGGCTGCCTCCCGCCGCGAGGAGGCTGTAGATGAATGGACAGCTCATTAATAACAGGAAGCGCCCTTGAACACCCCAGCACGGGGTGCACAGTTGACCCTAGAGAGTGCTGAACCCGAGGACGGCACTAGCGAAGTCCAGTTGAGTGTCGAGTCGGCGGCCGCGCAAACGGCGTGATTTTAAGTGCAGCGGCCCTCAAGACTCTCTCCTATATGATTTAAAGCGCCGTCCAGCGGGGGTGGTTGGGGGGTGGGGTTCCGCCTCCGCAGACGTGGGTGGTCAGGAAGGCCCAGGAAGCCGGACCCCACGATTCATGTGTGTTTTCTCAGCCAGCGAGTCAAAACAGCGCTCGGCATTCAGTGTGTTCTTGGGCAGAGCGTGAAAAAAGAAAACTGGGGAGCTGTCAGTGGAAGTGAAAGGTGACGGAACGGCTATCTGCTTGATATTGAGGCTGACTGGGTAACAACTGGTGTTGCGCAGTGCTCTCTTTTTTTTTTTGGCGTTTTTTGTTTCTCAAGATAAGAACCTCTCACTCTCTGCAGCCAACAACTCTGTTGACCTCTCGGAAACCTGAACCCTGTTGAGAGGCTACGTCTGATGTTTCCTTTTTAGTTAAGCAACATCAGGCCGTCGAGGTCCGACTAGGTTCAATTTGTCATCATATCAGTGGGGGCCGTGTGCGCGCTGTTCCGCCCGCCCTATTGCCGCGATAAGCCGAGAAGCCTTTGTTTACTTGGCGACCTCGGAGGAATGTTGAGTCACTGTCCAAGAGAAGCATCATCCCTCAAAATCATTTCCAATCGAAACTCTCGCCTTTTGCTGTAATTCACCACGATATCTGCAAAATTTATCATTCTCTTCTTGAGATCATGACAGGTCCTCGGCGGGTGACACGAGCTCGAGCACGCCTGTCGCGTGAACGTGCGTGAGCCTGCCGACACCGCAGGTTAATTGTTTTTTTTTTGTTCGTTTTTTGGATTCCCACTCAGAGCTCCTTCATCCCGGAGCTGAGCTACACACCCGTCTTATTTCCGCACAGTCAAACGAGTTCGATCCCATCTAACACTCTTAAAAAAAAACAAAAAAAACAATACCACCGCAAGGTTGAAGCAGCGAGAAATGCGTCACCAGCCTGTTTCTCCCTCCCCGCAGCTTCCGCTCTCCTCGACGACTCTTGTTTCTTGACCTCTTTCGCCTTCGCTCAATCTGGAATTCTGAGACACCCGTCCTATTAGTGTTAAGCCTGCACTTGGGTGGGATGAAAATGAGCAAGTGTGTGTGCGTGTGTGTGTGTGTGTGCCTGTGTGTGTATGTCTGTGTGGCCACTCTGAGCTCTGCTTCCTTTGCCAAGAGCTCCAAAAGGATTGCGGGGATGACTGGACTGGACAGTCCAGTGAGAAAAAATGTGGCCAAAGGTTTGCTTCCATCTTAAATCATTCATTCTTTTGGGCTCGTTGCAACAGTAAAAAATGTGCTCGTAAAAAGGAAAAGACTCATTTCAGACCAACTTTTTTATGACCAATTCAATTGGACAGATATTAAAGTTCCACATTAGGGACGCAGACACACAAGACAGGAAGTCTTGAACCCATGAGGGACATTGGTATGTTATGGTTGATCGCTGTCGTCCTCTGAGCAACCCGTTCCCTTCTCCTGCCTCCCACCTTAACTTACAGGGTTAGTTCAAAATCTCCTAAGCCACGGAGCTGTTTTGGAGTAAAAGCAAGACACGCCTACACACAGATCATGTGGACTCAGTCCAAACGCTTTGTCTTGAAGCAGCAGTGCTGACATTGCTGCAATACTATCATTTATGACCGCCATATTGGTTCATTGGATGAAGGCATTTCCATTGAGGAAAATCCCGAATTGTGATGCGGAATAGAAAAATCTTGCATATCAGATCATTTATGCAAGGTCATTTTTTTATTTTCTTTTTTTTTTTTTTTTTTTTGGGGGGGGGGGGGGGGGGTGAACTGTCTCTTTAACTTTAACTTGAACCAACTCTCATTTTTCTCTCACTCTTGCCCTCACTGGTTAATTCCCCCTCATTCTTAAGGGGCCACTTGTGTAAACGGCGAGGGCCCTCGGGGATAATTGTCAAATTAGTGCATTCTTGCACGGCCAGAAATGAGTCTCATGTTCGACGCTCGCACGTCGGCCGCCACCTCCACCCTCTCGCTGCCGAAGGCCTCTGCCATCGACGGCCTTGTTTTCAGAGGCGACGCGGCACTGCGCGTTTCCCCCCCCTGTCCCAAATCCCCTGACTCACCGCTGAGCTACTCGCTTAATTGGTGAGTCATGAGATGTTCAGATGTCACATGCAGTGGCTTGCGCGTGGGTGTGCGTGGGCGTGCGTGTGTTTCTGATAAAAACACCGGAAAGTTGCATCGTTGTTGCTTTTCAGAAAATTGAGCAAGTAGCTTTGACTCATTAAGTTCAGTGGAGGAACAAGCAAATGAGAGTGAGACCAATTTACAGCGTGCATGAGCCACCGCTCAGTCTTCCTCTGTCTGTGCGTGTGTGGGTGTATGTATGGGTGTGGGTGTGTATCATTAGCCCTGGGGAAGTGTGTGGAAAGAAGAGGTCAAAGGTCAGAGAAAGTATTGCACAAGCATTGGAGTTTAATGAATTTTCCTCATGTCGTCTCTTTCTGTCCCTTTTCCTTCTTTCCTTTGAAAAAAGGCTGAAATTCTTTCTTTTTCTTTTCTGAGCAAAACTGGCTGTGTGCGCCACATTCTGCAAAATTCCCTCTACCCGCCTTTTTCTAATATGTCATTAGCCTGCGGGTGAACTTCGCCCATGACGAAAAAAGCTCAATTTTGCTTCTTTTGCTTCCTTCACTTTTGCAAGTAAGTTAGTGCTAAAACTGACTGTTGAAAATTTTGTCCAACACCAGACTTGCAACAGTGTCACTTTTAACAGGTGTCTATAACTCAACGTTTTGCAGGAGGAGGCTGTAAACAGAGGGCTAATAATTCAGTAACAATCAGTGTAAATAAACCTCGAATAACATTTCCTGCCTTAACACTGTCTCATTTAACACGTACAAACTGGCACGACGTGTAGTGTAATCCATTTTTTCTCATGGGTGTGCGTGTGTGTGTGTGTGTGTGTGTGTGTGTATTTGCAGGTGATCCCATTCCCCAGCCAGGTGGTTTACAATCGTGTGGGGAAGTGCGGCAGCCGGACGGTGGTCATCTTGCTGAGGCTGCTTGCCGAGAAGCACCAATTCAACCTGGTGTCGTCCGACATCCACAACAAGACGCGCCTCACCAAACATGAGCAGGTGAGTCCACGGCAATCACGTGAACGCGGCTAAAGAAGAGTTTGAGAGTTTGAGGGGTTTTTTTGTGATAAATTGTGGCTTTAATGAGTCAAACATTGATTTATCAGTTGCCTTTGATGCTTTCAGTTGGCATACTGCAAGTGTTAGAGAAAATAATGCAAATTCAAGGTTGATGTGTTTTTAGTTTCAGTTTTCCGCTATAGGCACTATTTACTGTTTTGGAAAACATAACATAAAAGAAAGTTCTGCCAAAACCGGACCTGGTTCAAAGTTTCCGCTTGTCATTAATATAAAAACAATGAGGAGCAGCAGAGGTTCTCCTTCTGAAATATCTCAGCCTTGCAAACGTTACGTACTTAGAGGAGGAAAAACGGTTCTTGCTAGAGAGCCGCGGCCTGAATGCTAACGTGCATAGCGCACGACTGAGAACGGCAGCCGATTGTTTTGACACTCGGCACATAATTTGCCTCCGCCGACCCCCAGAGGATTTTATTTTCTCGCCCAGAAATAAAAACAGTTTGTAAATAAATGTTTATTAAATTAGAACGGGACTTACTGCACCAAATTTGTGTTTTTGAAAACAGGCGCTGTTTTTTTTTTTTGGCAGGATGGTTGCACAGACTTCACTTTTACTACACGATTAGGATTCTGGCTGTTCCCAAGCATCACCAAACAATAACCCCGATGGTTGGAAGAGTATTTAGAATTTAATCTCCGCGTCGTCTGTGAAAGCTCAGTGTGCTGACATGAGCAGCGCAGTTTTGTTTTGTTCCATGGGTGAATCACTGTTTTTATGCAGTACAGTGCAAGTTTATATTTTATTGTTTATTGTTGCAAAATTCTTTAAAAACAAAGGATGAAATGATTTTTTTTTTTATGTATTGATGAATTTGCTTTTTAATTCCTCCTCTTCCAATCTGTTATGATTATTTTATCCTTTGTTAGTTGTTAACAAGAATCAGTTTTCCTACTAACGGGCAGAGTTTACTCATGAACTCAAGTTACTGCACAGGAACTGATGTTGCACTGAACTGTTATTACAACTTCATTATTTCTCAGAGATGTGCGTTTGAAGTTCCTCCATTTGAAAAACCTGCATGCGTTTCCCTGGTTTCCTTGGTGTTCTCAGATGTTCCCGGGTACTGAAATCTGGAAAGAAAATCTGAACTGCGGCACGGAACGCAGTGACTTCAGCTGTGACTCACATTCCTCAACCATCTCACTGGCAACACCCTTCAGGAAGGAGCAGCTACTCACCCCACATTTCTGAATTGTCAGCACTTGCTAAATATGTCAAACCGCTACTGACCGATTTGATGCAAATGTTAAGCCAATATTGACACAGCGACTTGTTTATCCATTCATCAAATCCCAGAAATACTGGCGGCTCACACAGTGCCCTGACACCATGAGACTCATTATGTCTCTCCACATAATACTTCTCTGTGAATGGTCCAAAGCGACTTGTGCATGCGTGTGTGTGTGCGTACTTACCTACCTATCCAACGAGGGACATTTGTGTCGTTACACATTGACCAACAGCCAAGACGTTTTTTCAGGTCCTCTCTTGGACACATTTACATTCACTCCACACAAACGTAGGGCATAGAAATATTAGCTCATATTAGCATATTAGCTAGTTTGTTTTTATTCTCTGGGAACGTAGTGATATACTGGTGCCTGGTTTCTGAATTGTACAAGTGGTTCGTACATGCAGACTAAAGCATTTGGTAGCTGAAAAGAGGACGTCTCACTGATTTGGAGGGTAATATAGCTAACATTTATACCCGTAGATAACATTAGCCACTGGTAATGTATGACCACAAGAATTAAAGCTTGTTGAATAGGGCACCATGCCATTGATGCATAAAGCTAGCTACCAAAGCTGGAGAGATAAGATAGCTACCGTATCTCGCTAATGTTAGCATTAGCCTAAACTTTCGCTAAGGCTAAACCACAAAATGCTGATGAACACTCATTTCAGGACATGTGGAGGATGCTGAGGCAAGGGAACTGACTGGAGGCTGTGTGTGTGTGTGTGTGTGTGTGTGTGTGTGTGTGTGTGTGTGTGTGTGTGTGTGGGAGGGGGTCTTTAAAGTGCATCCTCATGCTTGTTTGTTTACATTTAGCGACTGTACGTGTTGACCTATGCAGATCACGCAGACAAGCGTCGCCCCAAGTTTGGAGATGCTAATGTCGTCAGTTGTGCTTCTGGCGCGACCCTGCAGTTTTTGGACCATCTTCCTGCTGGATGTTCCAGTACTTCGCTAATGGGTTTGCCCAAGGTTGATGCCTTGTGTGCCGGCTGCCAAAAAGTGAAGGTGCCTTATTTGTTCGGAGCTTTGCAGAGCCCGAGCAGATTTAAAACTCACAGTGAACCTTTCAGCGCAGTTCAGGCAGACTAAGTGGGAGAAAGAGGCTGGTGATATCTACAGGGAAGAAAAAAATACATTCAGTCTTTTTTTTTTGAAAAAAAAAATGGAAAAACTGCACCTTTATTGCAAGTGTGTCTGTGTTTGTGCGGCATCCCGCTTCCTCTTCCCCACCGAAAAACTTTCAGCGGCAAGCAGACACTCCACAATACACAACCCTGTGTGCCTTGCGTGGCCTGAGCCACAGATACGCAAACAGCAAAAAAAAAAAAAAAAGTGTCTGGCCTCAGCACAAACACGGATTGTAAATAGTTATTTCCCAGCAGCATCCAATCGACTGCACTCAAAGGAGCAGTCTGCCTTTGCTCACTCACAGGGCCTTTGATTGCGTTCCGAGGTTAGCCGAAGACAGAATTTGCAGTTGTGACAAATTCAATTGCGCCTTTATATAGAAATTGAGTTCTCCAAGACCTCAGGATACTGTTGAGGTTGTCTTAATTTTTTAATAAATATAAGAAGGAGTTGTTGATGGAACTTGTTTGCAGGCTCAGAACTTTCATTTTCGCCCCTCATCCTCTTTCCTTTTTGTCTCCTGATGAGACCTGTGTGGTCAGCACGGGGTCTCAGGGAAGAGGGGGGAGGGGAGGGGAGGGAATGGGGGTGTTGCAGGTATGCCTGGAATCTCAGACTGTCCTCCACTTTCCCCACGTCCCCCTGCAGCTCTGCCCCGCCAAATGAGGTGGGGGGAGTCTGGCCAGAGGGACCAGAAGGGGCAGGTTCAAAAAAAAAAGAAGAAGGAAAAAAAAAAAAAAAAACAGACCTGCACAAACTCAACAAATGTACCAAATGTGTCCAGGCTTGGCACGTTTAGCCAGGCTTTGGGGGAGGGGGTCGTCGTTTAGGGTTAGCCTGGCTGGGCCTGGTCGTAAACTTTCAAGAACGAGACACTGATTAATCAGGGCGAAGCTTGCAGTGTGGAAAGAAGTGATTCCAGAACTTTTTAAGAAATTCCACAGAAGGTTGAGGCAGAGTGAGTGGAAAGGTACAGGGTTTATGGAGGAAGAGGCGGGCGCCGAGGCCTCCGTGACTGGGCCTTCAGATTAGCTTCCCTGTGTACATAAACAAGTATACATCTCGCCGGGCCTATCCAAACAGGTCGGGCTGTGACGTAACAGCGGCCCATACACGGTCCGAAAGAGCAGGAGGTTGAAGGAGGCCCCCAGCTGATCGCCGCTCACTCGCTATTAAGGACTTTTTTTCTTTCAAAGGGATTTGGTTGGTTGAAAGCAGGACTTTCATGTGCAAATCAGGCAGCAAATCAGCACATGGAAGAACATTTATAGGATTTCCAAGGAAGTTATTTGCCATGTATCGTTCTGTGTCCATATGTTTGTGCATTTTTTTTTGCTCAGTCACGTGAAAATTGTTGTCTTGCCTGCGAGTGCGGATCTATTCATGTGAATCTTATCAGTGCGCGTTCATTGTAGTAAAATGAGATGAAGAGATTGGATGAAATGGCCAGAATGAGATTAAATACAGAGGGTGAATGAGGTCTGGGTGAGATATGCAGACGAGATGGGATGATAGCAAATGGTCAGAATGGATGGCATGAGAGGCGATGAAATGAGCTGGAGAGATGGAAGGTGTGATGAAATGATAAGGTTAAGTGGAGTGAAATGGGATGAGATCAGATGAGATCAGATGAGATCAGATCACATCACATCAGATCACATCAGATCAGATGAGATTGGACAATTGGATAGGATGAGTTGATAGAATGAGAGCAGATATGGTGAGATGAAGATATGGAAAGTGATGAGATGATGAGTTGAGAGGAGTTTAGCCGTTAGATGATGTTGCAGGACAAGTAGCAGAAATGTCCGTTGCTCCCTGCTTGTTTCTCAATGTGCGCTTCATTTCCTCCCCTGCTCTGAAGTTCCCCCGCCTGCCCTCGGATGACTCGTAGCTCTTTGGTAATGGAGAGACTTATTAAATTTGTTCCTCATTTCATTTGGCTGTTATCAATTATTACCCTGCACGCGGCACCAGCGTCGCACTTGAGCTGCTGCCAGGGGGCCTTTTCTTTTTTTGGACCTGTGAAAATCAGCGTGGGCGGGAGATTTCTGCTTTGTCTGTCAGCGTTTCTGGAAAAAAAAAACCTCGGCGATCACGACACTCAGACGACACCTTGTGGGTGCAGCTTGTTCCGCACCGTGTTGTCACCATCGCTCCTTCCTGAGGACGAGCGGTAACCGTGAGCTGTCCTTGTGCTCACTGTGGTTCCCATTGAAACACTTGTTTGTGCTTGCCCGGAGCGTTTTTCACATGTTCCTGCTGGCAGGAGATGAGAAACGCCAACATGCGCCACGCCCCGATCCACGTGTCAGATCTCTGCCCTCCGATCCTTATCTTCGGCCATCAGCCAGGTCACGGTGATGAAACAGAGATGTTCAGAGTGTTTTAAATAGAAGAAGAAAAAAAAACGCACCAACTATTAGCCATTTTATTGTTTTCTGTTTCCACGTTGGACTGGAGCCGAGGTGAATTGGACGTGCGTGACTGGGGCGCACGGTTTCTCCCCCCCCCCCCTCCCAGAATGGAGCTGTTTATGTGAGGAATAGCTGAGAGTTAAGTTGCAGCTACATGGCTGTCAGTCAAAGTCTCCAAAGCTGGATATCCTCTGTATAGGGAACCTTGTGTTTGAGTTTGTCCTGGCTACTGTAAAACTTTTCTCCATTCAGTCTTCCCCCCCCCCGTCTTTCCTTTAAAACATCTCAAAGCAACAGAGGAAGGGAGGAGGAAAGTGGAAATAATTGCTTTTTTTTTTAAATGACGTATTTCCTGGGTATGAGTGATGGGGAACCTGAGCGGCAGCGATTGTGTTATTGGAGGACGAAGATAAATAAGTTGCGCGGCGAGGCCGAAAGTCGAGCTTCTTCTCAAGGTTTCTGGAAATCCACTCAGGGTCGGAGGCACAGTGAGATGAACACGTGAAGGATGGATGTTTTCCTTTTATTTATTTTGAAAGAAAAAAAAACATGTGTGGTATGTCTTATTTCTTTTCAGGTGGATCTCATGAAAAACATCAGCAACATCCCTCAGCCCTTCCTCTACACGCGGCACGTTCACTTCCTCAACTTCACCAGGTGAGGAGTGCTGCTCCATCACAAGTCCTCATGCGTTTTTGCATTTTTGTCTTAAAAAATGTTCATCGATCGATGTATATATACATAATATCTCCGCCAGGTTCAGGATAGAGCAGCCTGTGTACATCAACATCATTCGGGACCCCATCAATCGATTCCTCTCCAACTACTTCTTCCGCCGCTTCGGGGACTGGAGGGGCGAGCAGAACCACCTCATCCGCACGCCGGGGATGAAAGACGACGAAAGATACCTTGTGAGAAAAATAGCTAGCTTTTTTTTTGTTTTTGTTTTTTGTTTGCGATCGAATCGGGGCAACAGCAAAAGCTGCCCCTGGTGTAACTCACACGGGACGTCTCTCGTATTCCTCTCAAATAAGTATTTACGAGCCGTTGTCGCGGCGATTACGCAGCTATTTCTCAACTCTGGCTGAACGACTCTGGGAGGAGTTTAAATCCAGTCGGCCCGAGATCTGTCACATTTTCTGCCCGTTTATCTCTCCGAGCAGCGTCTCCTTGGCCGCAACACTGATACCGCGACGGTGAAGTGTGAGATTTATTCGCGATAATCTCCGCGGAGAAGACGGAGACGGCATTTATTATGACGGAGCTTATCAGCTGTTGCTTGCTTTGTTTTATTGGTGGTGGGGGTTGGAGGTGGATTCGAAACGTTTCTGGCTCCAGGAAGGACGCAGAGTCGGCGCGTGTTTTCAGTTTGTTACAGCACAAGGGGTCTTGTTGCGAAGACGAAGTTTATTCCCCTTCGCAGAAGCTTGAGCGTGTGCGACATAAAAGAGCCATTCCATAAAATGTAATCTATCTACTGGTATTCTACATGCTCTATACCGCAATACAGAGTGTGTCAAAATAATGTAAACACATCAGGAAAAGAATTGTGACATTAATAGAAGTTACCTCTGACCTCTACAAGTATCTATATGTATAGAAGTACTTATACAAGTTAAATACTTATGCAAGTTTTTATTTTTCCGATGTGTGTATACATTATTTTGGCTGACTCCGTATATAACACATAGCACATGCACATAGTTTACTTAATAAGGTTGTTTACCTTTTTTTTTAAACATTTGTCCCTTTCATTCTTCATTTCCTTTCAGAATCTCACAAACAAACTCTTTGTTCCCATTGACCTGGACTCTGAGCAAACAGAGTTTACCGCTGCCGTGATTGAGCTAATTTGTTGCCATGTGCTCTGGATCCCGGGGGAACTCGCTCCCTGCGCGCGGGAAAAAAAAACAAAACGTCTGCAGTAATATTTGTCCCGGACACGCAACAAATTTTCAGGATTGTCTGGGTTCCCCCTGCCGGCCTTCCATGTGCATCCCAGCACCCACCAGCACCCTGGGGCTCACATCAAGTGAATCAGCTGCTTGGCGATGCTAGCCCGTTGGTTTTGTACGCGTTTGAATAAAGTAGCATATTTTAGCATGGCTGCGCCGTTTGCGTATGCATGAGTTTGCCAGAAATTCACCCGAATGTTCATCCCCCGTCCGCTACCTTCAAAACACACTTGATGTTAACGCTTTGACGCGTTCCCTGCTCAAACCCACAGCCTTTCCGCTTTATTTCGATGCAGGGACTCGCGGCAAAAGTTTGCTCGTTTTAAAACACAAGACTTTCTCAGACGTGTGCGCATAAAAGCTGGAGCTGCTCACTTTGAAGACGAGTAATGTTGAAGACGAGTAATGTTGAAGGCGAGTAATGTTGAAGGCGAGTAATGTTGCTGGAGGCAGGAGGGAAAATTGGACGGCAACATCGGACGCGCGCTAACCCAGTATTTTTCTGTGATTTGATCTCGAAAAGGGAACACATCAGAACCTCTCGTGTTTTTTTCAGTGTAACATTCTTCTCGCTTTAAGGTTCGAGTTGCTCATTTTGATCTCAGTGTGAGCAGCGGAGATGCCACCCTGCATTTTTAATTTGCCCACACCTCGGAACTTTTAAGAGTAGCTTGGCGGCGAAGACGCTAGCGAGTCAAAACAATGACCATGCTAATAATTTTTCAAGATCTTTGCGGCATCCAGGGGCGCAAACGCAGCCTCTCGCCACCGCCTCTAATTCCTTCCACACTTCTGCCAGAGACCCTGAGAGACTGAATGTCATTCTGGCTTCAGTCTGACTGGCTGTAATTAAGTATTGCACCGCTCTCCCTGGAGTTTTGGACCATGTGAGTTGAGTTATTAAAGTATGCAGACCACGGGGGCCCCGTGCTACAGTTAGAGGGGAGGGAGAGGCCATGTCGCTGTGCACTGGCTTACCTGTGTGTGTGTGTGTGTGTGTGTGAGTGAAAGAGGGAGAGAGAGAGAGAGAGAGAGAGAGTGAGTATTTGTACTTATTTACTTTTGCTTGCAGCGTTTAAAAATGTTTCTCTCTGATTGAATTCTCTGTCACTTTGCATTTGCTGCCTTGTGACCTTTGACTTTTGATTCACAGAGGACTCACTGGCCGCTCACCGACTTTTCTAAATTGAGTTAGCGGGTGCAGAGACTTTTTTTTTGTTGCATACCAGCTGCATTAAGGTTGTGTTACTGTATCGGTATGGACCATTATGTTCCTGGAGCAATGCTTGAATGCTTTGAAAAAGTGAAGTTATTATCTTCAAATGACTTTCTTTGTGCTTCTCGCTGCTGTTGCTTTTCACATTTATACTCACTTTGTTCAGTGGCGCCCCACAATCTACTTCACGCCAAAGCGAAAACAGGCTGTGGTTATTTGATGAATTATATCTGGGCTCTTTTTAAAGGGCGCTGGGGTGCTAAAGGCAACGACTGCACCAGTACCCAGTACTAATGAAATGCAGCAAAATTAAATGTCCAACAGCAGAAAAATGTAAGAGTTCAAGAACTAACAAACCTCAGAGTCAGAGATGAACAACTGCGTGGATTTCAAGGTCCTTCATTATACAAGAACTAACTCTGTCAGTGTTTTCTATGAACAATTTCCATTCCGCCTCCAGTCTGTCAGTGACCTTCACAGAAAAGATAAAATTCCATCCAGTATTTTTTGCTTACCCCAATTTACAGTGTGTGGGCTAGAGCATGCAGTTCTGGTAAATGAGCTATTTGTGATGTCACAAAGGGCACTGATAGCTCTCCCGAGTTTAATGACACCTCGTCACTCTTCGTGTTTTTTTTTGTGTTTGACTTTTATTCCCTTTCATATTTTTGGAACGTCCATGGTCAGTTTCAGCAGAAAGTTATCGGCTTGCTTTTTTTTTTTTTTAACAAGCTACAAACAGCGGGCTAACTCTACTCTTTTCTTGGTATGAGAGGATTTGTTCCTGGTGATTAATCAAATGTTTAGATGAATCAGACTGGGGTGGGAGAAGACCGCCGGTGTGCTCCTTTCTCTCTCGGCCCACCACTGTTAAAATATTTCTACGACGCGACCTTGCAGAGGAATCAGCATTCTTCTGAGCGCTCCGTTGTGTCAGTCCGGAGTCCAGAGCAGACCCGCGCGCGTCCCCTGCTTCCTCCCCCTACTGCTGGCGCATACGTGCGCTGTCAATGAAAGAACACTGTCAGCCCATTGGCAAGGGACTGCAGGGAACCTGATGCACGTGCCGCCGAGACATTCCTGTGGTCGGCTTGGATTTTCCATCAATCCCCACACCCCTCTCTGCACACACATGCGCCATAGTGCGCAAAGGCCGGAGGGTAACCTACTCGTGAGATGAAGAATGATTTTATTTAAGGTTATCTGCCGCCCCCCAAAAAAACCCCAAGGTGGCACTGACTCTAGTCATTAAAAAAAATATATATGGTTGTGTTTTTTTTAGCAGCAAGACAGAATAAGTGTGTGTGTGAAATAGAGGGAGCCAAGTGAAACAGTGCGGCTACAGGGGAGCAGAGATAAAGTAGGTGGTAGATTTGAAGTGCTCAGGGTCCAGAGAGAGTGGAAAAGAAGCAAAGAAGCATGTGCACGCAGGGCGGAACGGCCGGGAAATATTGGAAGAAGGTGCGATGTGCGATAAAAGTGGATCAGCGAGATTGAAAGGAAAGCATCCAGAAACAATGGCGCTGATGGAAAACACAGGAGGCGGAGCTGGAGGTTGCACTGATTAAAATGTCGAGCCTTCTCTTTTGGCAGTGACCAGGATGGACAGGATCGGGACTCATCAGTGGGGCAGCCAGAGTCTGTTAGATGTTTTGGAGATAAAGCCAGAGAGGCCAGACGAACGAGGGTTTGGACAAGTAGAATAAATATATGTATAGACGGAGGCTGAGGTTGGAACTGGCAGGCAGAGGGTCTGGAGGAAGAGCATGCGAGCAGATTTATGCATGTGGTGGAAGAGGACAGGAAGTGAGTTGTTTTTTTTTCAGCAGGGAACACCTGTGACGGACAGGTAGAAGATACTATTTGACACATTCATTGCTGCGGTGGTGGAGTGTCATTCAGCCGGACCTTGCGAGAAAGCATGCAATGTGTGCATGACAATCACACGCTTGCGAGTCTCATTCACGCGCACGTCGCTCCGAACCGGTATGAGCACCCACCGTGAGAGCGGCTCCGCTGCCGCCGGTCGTGCCCTGGCATGTCGCGATGGCTTCCTAAACAGTGAGGCGGTTCAACTGTCACAGGGTCGATTTACCCGACGCGCCCGACACACAATGTTCCCGTCATTCAGGGGAGAAGTGACACAGAAAATGAGCAGCAATTGTCGTGGTTCGCCCCCGTCCACCTCAGCACTCCCAAAGACTTAGAGCCTTTTTCTTTCTTTTTTTTTAACGCCCAGTGCCAGCAGCTGCTTTCAACAACAAAAAAAAAGCCATAAAATCGACTGTCCACTTCCTGCTAAGCAGTGTAGTGGGCATAAAAGGTTAGTGACTAGCAGTGATTGGGCAAAGTGGCTGCTTTTGGTTTTGATTGAGGCATAACATTTCCAGAGCCACGTGGGTAAAAAGCCATCGAAAACGGAAAAAGGAAATGGAAAACTCCAGTCAGTCCACAAACCTTCAGTCAGTTGCATGTAAGGCTATTTTTTTTATTTATTATTATTTAAAATTATTTCTAATGGTCGTATTTTTAGTTCAGGTTGAGTTAGCACATCTGGCGTGTCACCACTTGGTAGCTCAACCAGTTTTGCGGTCTTGAGACTGTTGAATTTGAAAAGACTGAAATGTTCCCCACGCTAAGCTGAGCAGAGTTTTTTTTCCCTCCTTCATCTTCTTCTGCTTTTTTTTTTTTTTTCACGGGTTTACCTGATTATACGCTGTCTGATTGGTTAGTCCCGAGAGAGAGGCCGTAAACGTTTCGGACTGGAGCTTTGCAAAATGGATGTTTTGAAATTGCCACATTGAAATCTCAGCTAACTGGCCACACTTTGTGAGGTTAGAGGAGGCTAAAAATGGATTCAAATGAATCAAGCAAAGGGTTGCTCACAAACAAAAAACAAAGTTCCCCGATCTTGTCATTGGTCGTCACTTGCAGGTTAAAAGCTGAAGCTGAGTCCGTTTCCATGATGCATGCTGTTGGAAACTGGGCTCTGGCACCCCCATGGGAACTGTTTACATAATTAGCTAACCTCTTATTTAATTCACGCATACATTACGCTCATTCACCACGGGCGCCGCCGCAACCGCTCCCTTGCTTTAATCCGCCACTAGAATAGCGACAATGAGGCCTGGCTGTGCGCGCGGGAGCTCCTCCAGAAATACTAATGAGCCCGTCGGATGTGTGTCTGTTGACTGCGTATGAATGAGCGGTGGCTGAATTCCCAGAGGTCCCCCCCCCCGCCCCCCCCCTTTTTTTTTTAAACATCGGGGGTCCTACGCCGAGCGGAGGAGGGATGTCCTGGCTGCGAGCCCAATGCGCGTCGGAGAGAAGAGCGTCGTGCGTGTCACTTCCTCTCCGCCCTTTCGCTGTTTTCCGTCACCGGCTCCCCCTTCGCCTTGATTGCCTTTCCAGACTCCACTCTAAGCTTCGCGGTTGATTACTTCCCAGCGCGCCAGTGTCGCCTTCAGTGGGAACTCGATCCGTTAAAGTTTTTAGTTCGGACAGATGGAGTGAGGCGAGGCTGCAGGCAATGTGACGTCATGAAATTAAGTGTTTTTTTCCACACCTGCACAAATGCACTATGATGACACTTAGTGTATCTTGACTGTCCAAATATAGAAATCCTGAATTCTGAGGTGCTGTTTGCAGCGAGTGAACCAACATTGTCTCAATACTTTACTATGAGATTTGATCCGGCACTGGACACAACTGGAGTTTGTATTGATACTCAACGCACTTTGTGTGGCTCTCCTTTCCAAATGGATTTGTCTGATTCGTCATTTTAAATGCAATTTTCAGTGAAGCAAATTACTCATAATATTCATTCTCTCCAATGGGGGGGGGGGGACAAGGCATGATTACACCACGGCTATCACAGTGAGGTGAGGTTCTACGGTTTTCTTGCAGGTCCCTCTGTGGTTTGTGGCGTGCTTCCTTTGAGGTGTGTTCTCTGTGTTTGCCAGCGTGTTTGCGCAACTTCATTCGAAGGTTTAAGCCGTGCCCGCGGCGGTCCGTTGAATTCATTGAATGTCATTAAAAAAAAAAAACACAACAACAACAATGAAAAGCTAGCCTAGCTGACAGCGTGTGATTTATGAAGGTTGTCGCGATGTGTGATTTTATTACCTTGGTCACTCCTGTTCTGACATTCATATTCAAACAGGATTATAACCGTCTAGCTTTTTTTTTTCTTTTTTTTTTATCTCTTTTAATCTTGAAATGATTCATAGAGCAACACACGGGAATATGAACATAAGTAGAAGAAAGAAAGAAAAAAAAAAATAAGGCATGCAGCCAAAAATACCAGAGACCCGTCTGACCTGAGGCGTTCTGTAACTTCCATCCTTGTTACTGTCTAAACTCCACGTCCGTGCGGTTTCCTGCCTTGTTATTCACGTCGGCGCCTTCATCACGGAGGGGTTTTTCAAACCTCCTCGATCACCTGCTACCCAGTGTTCACCCGGAGGCCCCTCGCGTCCGTCTCGCCCCCAAACAGCCGAGCACTTCCTGTGGGAAGGCCCTGTCCGACCCGGCCCTCTGTCTTTCTGATGCGGCTTGATGGAGCGTGCAGGCCTGACTTTGACTTCGACCCACTGGGTTTACATCAGCCTTTACTGCTTATCAGAGTACAAATATTTTTCTTCTTCTTCTTCTTGTTCTTCTACCTTGGCTCTCCATTGTTTACTGCTGTTCTAGGAGTAGTCTGTCAACACTTTTTGCCTGGCGCTGTAATGCAATGTTGTGCGTACAAACTTCACTGTAGCCATCCATACAGACTTACGTCACCTGACATGGATTTGACTGCCGGTCCCTCACGACCGGCCAACTTCACTTCACTTCACTTCACTTCACTTCACTTCACTGTGCGTGTGTTTTTAATCTTTCCTCTCCTACTCCTTTTTTTTTCTTTTTTCTTTTTTTTTTTTTTTTAGCAGTTACCACATCCATAAAGTCCACAGCTCCATTACATTTTGCAATTGGGTGCTATCACAAAAGTTAAACATAAGTTTAGCTGAGGGGAACGGCCAACGCTTCATTTTGGCGCAAGAAGTTGTTTTTGAGCCGCGCGTTTCTGTTTTTTCTTTTCCTTTCATCTTGGATAACTGACTTTCAGTTATCATGAGTGGTGGTCAATGTCTCCCTCTAGTGGCAGAAAGAAAAAGCTACACTTCTCTTTGAGGCTCTGCTACTCCAACAACTAATATTTAAGAACTTAACTGGGGGGAAGAAATAATGTCTTATTTTTCTCCTTTCAGGATATCAACGTGTGCATCCTAGAAAACTACCCCGAGTGCTCGAACCCCAGAGTTTTCTACATCATCCCCTACTTCTGCGGACAGCATCCCCAATGCAGGTACCTGGCGCACGATTCCGAAGTACTGCGCTCTGATGCACTTGAAGCTGCCCTCTTTGTCTCTTTTGGTTTCCTGCCTCTTACCCGCTGATCTCCTCCTCACCAGGGAGCCGGGAGTGTGGGCTCTGGAGAGGGCCAAGCAGAATGTGCTGGAGAACTACCTCCTAGTTGGTATCCTGGAGGAGCTGGAGGACGTCCTGCTCCTCCTGGAGAGGCTCTTACCTCATTATTTTACAGGAGTGCTCAATATCTATAAGAGCCCTGGTACGTATGCTGATGGCCATTTTCGGAGAAGTGCAGATTCAGGGGTCGTCGTGAGGTCATACAACAGTTTTATAGGATAGGCAAAAAAATGTATATATTCAATATAGAGCAGTTAGAATCATCTCGCTTTGAGATGTTACTGTGACATTCAAATCGTATACATTGGAAAAACTTGGGCTCCACTTTTTTCCACAATAAAAGGGGGCGGGGGATTTAGAACTACGGTTTTACCAAAGCGGTGTGGTATTGTACGTTTTTTTTGTTTGTTTTTTTAAATCAAATCAGTTTAATAATGGCATATTATTACAAAGCTACATCAGTACTCTTTACTTGCAAAGCATGCCTGGACCACACTGTTCTAGCCAACTGTTCCCACTGGGAGTAATTACTAAAGTCACAGTGGTATGGAAAAAAATGCCTGTCAGAAGGTAGAAACCTTAAGTGGCCCCTCAATGTAATTTTTGATATTGTCACACAGCTATTTTCTGTTTGTCTTCAACTGGAAGCTTTTTAGCCCTCATTTCCTTTGTGTTTTTCTTTTTTCTTTTCACAGACTACAAAAAGATGGGCAACATGACAGGCACTGTGCGCAAACACATACCGACCCTGGAGGCCCTACAGGTGCTCTACCATCGCATGCGCTTTGAGTACGAATTCTACAACTTCATCCGCGACCAGTTCCACCTCACGAAGAAGAAGATCGGCCTCAAGTCTGTCTCGCAGCCTACCGCCCACTCGCCCGCTTTCCTCCGAGAGCTGGCCCTCCGGACCCCGGAGCCTCTGGAGGAAGACGAGGACCTCGACACGGACCTCGAGGATGCCAATAGCTGGCTTGTCCATCCCTGAGGGCCATTTATTGTGACAGTAGATCCAGCCAGAAAAAATAGGCTTGACTGACACAATGGAAAGTGGCAGGAGGGCGCCTGAGGGCAAAGTAGGATGACCCCAGTCGTTCAGCAGAAAAGTGAAGTGTGTTGAATGGACCCTCAAGTTGGTATGGGCCCTGCGTTCCTTCCACAAAAACACTGCAATCTCAACAGGCTTATCACAGAGGACTAAAGGAGTTATGCAATTGGAAGGACTAAATTCTGTATTTAAAACATAAAAAGTGACCAAGGACAATGGGAAATATTGTTAAACTCAATTTGCTTGACTCAAGTTTTTGTTTTGATTTGAGCTAGTTTTTTTGGGGTTTGTTTATAAAAAAACAATCATCTCCAGGAGAGATACATGGAAAAAGATGGAAGGCATGTTACTCAGATTGCCCCCAAAAAGGGTTCAAGCAATGAAATGCCTAATTGTACAAGCTGAAGAGGGAGGTGGTATACTCAGACAAGTACCAAAAGCCTTTTTTTGTATATTAGTTGTTTAGGAATATTATGTGCCAAACCTTTCAAGACGTTCCAGTCAGGAAACCCACTGCGCAGCTGGTGGAGTTCATTGGTTTTAATGGGTGATAATGTTTTGCTCAGACTGTAGGATTTATTTGTGTATATGTGAGAGTTTAACGCCTCGTTTCCACTTAAGTGTATGAGGCTCAAGTACAATGATGGGTCAACCAGAGATGTATTCATTCCTAAGGAAATTCACCGCATCTGAACACACACACACACACAAGCATAATACAAGCATATTGGAAGTACACAGGAAGTAACAGAGTCCTTGCGCCAATAGGTTACCTGGATTTGTTGTTTGGACGCAAGAGGCATTATGAGTATATTTATAGATATGCACACAGTGTGGTAACATACTTCAGTGGAAATGAGGTGTAACAGCTCAATAGTGAGCACTCGGTTATGAATTCAGAGAATTCCAACTATGTGTGCAAAGTGGTTTGACCAAGCCGGCCATGTATTTTTAGTTTTAGTTTTTTGTTCCTGAAACTTTGGGCTGGTTTTGGAGTTAAATACTAAAGAACATGATGGAGCACAATTTGTTTTAGTTTTTTTTTTTTTTAATCCAAATTGTAAGATATTACATTTGCCAAATATAGTGTTTCTACTGCAAAGCATAACTGTATGAGTGTACTGCACTTTTTCCAGGGTGACTATATTTGAAATTCTCAGCAAAGTGGTGGAGTAAGTCACAGAACTGGATACTGACCTGCCTTTAATTCGAAGTGGGATCATGGCACTTTTTAAGGGTTTGGTTTTTGCTTGTTAAGTGTTTTCATGTAAGTTCTAGCAACAAAAAGAAAAAGAAAAAATGTGTTACCAGCTCACCCACAACTCTCCAGCAGCAACTCAGTGCACATGTTTTGCACCTCTCAAAAAAAAAAAAACAATTAGAAAACTGTAACCATCAGCTAACATATGACTGTCATCGTCGAATTTTGCTTGACCATCCTCATATTATTTTGCCATTTCACTGTTTTGTGTTTCCCCTTTTTTTTTTTGCCAGTTTTAATTTATTATTTTGTATTCTGTTGCATTCCAGATAAGATTCTCAGGAAGGAAGAAAAATGTTTTCTAACTTAATCATGTGATAGCTTTGATTTTTGGCGGCTATGAAACTTTTCCTGGCATTTAAATGGTGTCTATAATGGATTCATATCAAAAGTTGCAAACTGGTTAACAATAAATAATGCAGTCCATCGTTTTAAGGTATTCGAAAAATAAATGTCATATAACTATTGCAAGCAAATGGCTTTGGTTTAATTGTGAAAAACATTATGTTCGTTTGCTCAGCTCAACTAAATGGAAGGCGGTTGACTCAATTCTACTCTACCAACTTCTCTGACTCATGTGATTTTGGGGTTCAAGTCTAATAAGAGGCGAACGAGAAGTGTAATGCCAGCTAGCGCATGGTGTTGTGACCTGAACTCTGAATCGTACCACCACGAATCCAAGTCAGTTAATTTTTGAGTTAGGTATAGGCGATCGGCTGAGTCATAATTTGATAAAAGTTCTTACCCGGTCACATGATCCTCGTTGGTCCAATCAGACAACCGGTACAATCCAAGATGGCTGCGTCCGTGGCCGATCGACGAGTCCCTGCGAGAGGGGGAAAACACTTAAAAACAAAGAAAGACAAGAAAAGATCTTCTGATGCTTATTCGGCGTCCATACAGACTAGAGCGCCGTATTGTAACAATGTATATATTGTTAAATGTACGTGGAAAATAAAATAAAAGACTAGAGCACCGCCATACATCCGGTGTGTACCGGAAAGTACAAATCGGAAGTTTTTCGTGAGGCGTCAGCAGAAACGTCGGAAGTCGCCTCGACGAAGACTCGAGTCACAGTTGGACCTGTCAAGCAGGTAACATCTCCACGTCTTGAATTGTCTGAACAAAAGAAACATAAGAGACTACTAGAGCTGGCCCGTCAGTATTATACAGCACACGTACTGCTAATTTTATAAATCCCAGAATGCTCTACATGTATTTTCTTGGCTCACTATTTACGTTAACAGATTATAATTAACGTTTTCTTTATTTGTTCTTTATACTCCAAGACGTGACTGAATGGTTGCATGTTCAATGAAGGGCATTATCATTGGTTGATTAGTTTATTATTCATTATTATTATTAAAAAAAAAAAAAAAAAAAGTATTATTAGTCCGTGGAAAAAGGTTACTTTAATTTAAATCAGAAGGCTGCAAATAAAGAGAGGAAATGACGCTTCCAGAAAGTAGGCGGAGTTAGCCTTAAAAAAAAAGTCTGTACATGCACGAATATTCCTTCTTTGATTTAGCAATATGTTCTACATTTTGCAGGGTCGTTATATTATGTTTGAATGCGCCGATAGTTGTCATTTTTAATACATTATTATTACTATTTTCCGCCTTTCCGGGACGTCACGCCTACCCGGAACTGCAGCCACGTCGTCGTGTTTTACGCTGTGCTGTAGTGCCATCGATACGCGCGAGTGCTTGTTATAACCTACAATTATTATACCGTCGACTTGCTTGACTGAAAGTGACAACGTAAGTAAACGGAGTAGTTTGTCGCTCGTTTGTTGTTTGTTGTGTAGTATTTTGCGACAGTTGGCTGAGGTGCGGGGGGTGTCTCTGTGCGCGGTGTCAGTGCAAGTACCGGGGGCTCTGAAACTGTTTCTCCAAACAATATCATGTTTGGAGAATAGTGTGTGTTTGTGTCAAAAGTATGAAATGAAAGAGTTGACATGACAGAATGCAAAAGCAAAGAATCAAACCTTGAATGGGCTTTGGGGCTGAACGTGTGTTTGTTTGTTTGTTTGTTTGTTTGAAAGATGGCAATGTTTGATGAAGTATCCAAGCAGTCCAGTTTCCATTCGAAGCCAGAGGGGTTGTGTTTGCAGTATGGCACTGCTGGGTTCAGAACCAACGCCAAGCTCCTGGACCACATCATGTTCAGGATGGGACTGCTGGCCTCCCTCCGATCTAAGAAGACGAAAGCCACCATCGGAGTTATGGTCACTGCATCACACAACCCAGAGGTCAGATTGTAGTTTTATGATTGTTATTATTACTGCTACTCCATCTAAGCCAAAAGCCCTATGTATGATATATGTCACCTTAGATTTTTAACAATGTGTGTTAGCAAGCCTTTTCTGGATTGGACTATGGCTTGTCATTTTCTGCAAACAGATGGAGTGTTTTGGTGACCCACCTCATAGGAGAATTTTTTTTTTAATGGTATATGTAGAAAACATATGCTTCAATATCTATTGAGAATGAACAAGTAGTTTACCACGCCTGGCTTTGAGACACAAAGTGACACAGTGGGCATACTTGAAAAGAAACAGCAGATGAAGTTAATAATCATATCTATCTTATCTGTCCATGTGATAAAGTTTCCTGGAAAACCCCGATTATTTTTATTCATGTGTAGGAACTGAATGATATACGAATATGGAAAGTATTTTTTAGAAGTCATGATTTGCTTTAAGGAAGAAAAAAAAAAGCCACAAAATTCCACATCCACTAAATTTGTCCTTTTGTTTCTGCACTTGTATTTACACCCGTTCAGGAGGACAACGGTGTGAAGCTGATCGACCCCATGGGTGAGATGGTGACACCGATGTGGGAGGGCTACGCCAATCGGGTGGCCAATGCAGAGGAGGGAGACTTGGTCGGCGTACTAAAGGAAGTCATTGAGAAGGAGGATGTAAACATGAGCCAGGAGGCCAGTGTGTTTGTTGGCAGAGATACCAGGTACGTTTCTGGGTCTCTCAGAAAAGACCAATCAATGTATGCGCAACATGTCCTTCATGACTCCTCCAGTAACTTATGATAAACCCATTCATGTGTTCAAAAAAAACCCAAAAACTTTGCTCTCTATTGTCTGTAGAAGCAGCAGTGCCAAGCTTTCACAAGCCGTTTTAGATGGAGTGTCTGCCCTTGGTGGTCACAGCAAAGGTAGATGTACCTTAAGATCCTCTATTACAGATATTTTCAGATCTTTATTTTTTACCCCACAGAAAAGCAGTGCATACTGGTATTTCTAAAAAAAACACACACACACACACACACACACACACACACACACACACACACACACACACACACACACACACACACACACACACACACACACACACACACACACACACACACACACAGCAAGCAGAAAAAGTAAAACAAAAAAAAAAAGGCCTTTTTACATAGTAGAAAGCAGGTGATAGGAATTTAGCGAATGTGGTGTCTTTAAAAGTCAATCCTTTTCACGGCAAGTAGTACAGTATGTATTTGTGTTGCCATTTCAATTTTTTGTATTCCCATCTCAATCTAACTTTATTCTCTCTCTCCAGACTATGGCCTGGTGACGACCCCCCAGCTCCACTACATGGTTCGCTGCAGGAACACACAGGGCAGATACGGAGAGGCCACTGTGGAAGGATATTGCAAGAAACTGTCAGAAGCTTTTATTGAGCTTACAAAGAATGTAAGGAGGGTGTATTATGTTGTTGTGTGACCTCACTTCTGCTGATGTGTGTGTGTGTGTGTGTGCGCGCGCGCGCGTGCGTGGCATTATAAACCAGTTTGTGAATCTCTGACTCCCTGGTAGGCCAATTGCACGGATGACCAGAAGCAGCTCTCCGTGGACGGTGCGAATGGTATCGGTGCTCTGAAGTTGCACGAGATGGAGAGCCACTTGAAGAAAGAACTGCACATATCGCTGTTCAACGACGGAAGCACAGGAAAACTCAACCACCAGTGTGGGGCGGACTTTGTCAAAGTGCAGCAGAGGGCTCCAATAGGTGTGTGCCGCCACATATTTTGGTATTTGTTAACTATCAGCGTTGCCTTCTAAAGCAGGCCAAATAGGATAAATATGGGCGTGGATACACAAAGTAGTGGGTCACCTTTCACTGTTTACTAAATGCATTAAGCTATGCATTATTTAGGGAAACTGGTTTCTTCAAGGCTCTGACACAGCTGTAATAGCTAAATACGATATTCTCACAATCACTGAGGTCTGGTCTTTCTATTGCACCTGTTATTCCCAATTACGTCCACCAGGTGTCCTCCTCCTACTGTCTTATTCAATGTGACTGCCACAGAGGAGAAATCTTGTATTGGTTTAGCCACCGCGTTTTGTTTTGGTTTTTTGTTGTTGTTGTTGTTTTTTAACTTAGCTTTTTATATTACCAGTAAAAAACAAAAAACCCAACACATTAAGAATTAAAAAGACAGCCTGTGGTCTTTTATCAATTTATTCATCACTTTTAATCTTTCCCTCGCTGCTCCTCTCGCCTAAGGCATGTTGGTGAACCCTGGTGAGCGCGCCTGTTCCTTTGACGGAGATGCCGACAGGATCGTTTACTACTACACCGACCCTGAAGGGAACTTTCACCTGCTCGACGGAGACAAAATTGCGACTCTGATCAGCACCTACCTCAAGCAGCTGCTCACGCAGGTATCCTGTCGGAGGCAAGTCGCAGACGCAAGTCTTTCATCTTCCTTTTGAGGATGCTCAGTGCTTGTTCTCACCCAGGCCGACCTGCATATGAATATGGGGGTGGTGCAAACCGCATATGCTAATGGTAGCTCAACAACCTACCTGGAGGACACGATGAAGGTGAGAAAACATAGTCGATCGCTATGAGTCTGCCTTCATCTAATTAAATCAGCGTCTATGGTTTTTAGGTAGAAGTGAGGTGCACTAAAACTGGAGTGAAGCACCTTCACCACGCAGCTCAGGAGTTTGACCTCGGCGTTTACTTCGAGGCCAACGGCCACGGGACCGTGAGTGGCTCAAGCACCGACCCGCAAAGTTTATCGTCAGCCCGGCAAAACTCATGGATGACGCCCGTTTGCATCCTTGTTCAGGTGTTGGTCAGTCAATCGGCTGAGGAGGAGATCCAGCGGCTGGCCGAGAACCCCGGCGCTGGTGCCCAGAGGGCGCAGGCGGCTCACCTCCTACAGAATACTGTGAATGTCATCAACCAGGTCTGGCACACACGCACACACGCACGCACGCACGCACGCACGCACGCACGCACGCACGCACGCACGCACGCACGCACACACACACAGCAGTGAAGAAGAACAGCTCTCTCCGGTCTCGACTTTGACTGTGTGTGTTTTCCTGCTTCTTCCAGGCTGTGGGCGATGCCATTTCTGACATGCTGCTGATCGAAGCCATTTTGGCCATCAAGGGGATGACGGTGCAGCAGTGGGACGCCATTTACAGCGACCTGCCAAACAGGCAGCTCAAAGTCAAGGTGCACATACATTAATCAGCGTATCTGAATGCTAAACGATTTTAAAAGTCCATATAGTGCAGGACTCGCTTTACCAATGTCCTCTTACATTACATGTCTATCCTGTCAGTTGAACCCCCAAGAAATGAGAAACGCTCCCCTTACTCTACCTGTCAGAAAGTGTGCAATAAAACACAGTTTTGTAGATCAGACCTTTGTGATGTCACAAAGGGAACTGATCTCCCAGGCTAGCGACGGCCACTCTGGCCCTCTTAGTCTGCCTTGTTTTTGTGTCCTTTCCAAACATGTGGAAGGGCCATCATAGTATCAGATTTAGCCATAAGCTAAAAGCTAGTGATTTTTTTTTTTTTTTCAACTTCTGGAGGCTGTAAACAGAGGGCTAAATACACTGTTTCCTAAGGTCTAGAATTAAAATGCAGATCTGGAAATATGGGACCTTTAGGTGAATAACAGACAAATTGAGACTTGAGTTTTACACAATGATGTCGCAGAGAGAGAAAACACAGCTGCAGTAATGCATCAACGTACCAGCGTCTTTCCATCAGTGTCACTCTCACAATCATCAGTCAAGGACTCTGCTTTTTTTTCCCCCAATCTTTTTCCTCAGGTAGCGGACCGCCGGGTGATAGACACAACAGACGCAGAGAGACGGACCGTGAGCCCAGCGGGGCTGCAGGAGGCCATCGACGCGCTGGTGAAGAAGTACAGACAGGCGCGCTCCTTCGTGCGACCCTCTGGCACCGAGGACGTGGTCAGGGTGTACGCGGAGGCAGACACGCAGGTGAGGTTCCGCTGGTTCTGTCCGTCTGGGTCGATTCCTGCCGCCAAACGCTCGTGGAGACGCTGACGTTGAGACGTTGTGTTTGTGTCCCAGGAGAACACCGACGCCCTGGCACACGAAGTGAGCCTGGCCGTCTACCGTCTGGCTGGAGGAGTCGGGGACGAACCCAAACCCCTGCGCTAGATGGATGGTATGCATTCTACTTGATTATTTTCTACATTTGTAACTTTTGCAATTTTTTTTCCTTCTGTCATTTTCTATAATTCTAACTCGCTGAATGTTTCTTCTTTCCGAGAAAGGTACAAACTTGTACAATGTATAAACTACACTGTAAAAAATGCACTTGGCACGCTACTCTGTTTGGGATCGCCTTTAGGGAAAACTGGACCCCGTGCGTGCGCAGCTTCCTGCATTTCGAACTGCGTTCACCCTCGCCCATCAGAACACTGTAAAGACAAATGGTGCTGAATGGTTGCCTTTGACGCTAATAATAATTTAGCCTGCTAAACTTTAATTCTCCAGGACAGCAAAATGGCAGAAAAACCAATAGATGACGTCATCTGCCTGCAATATTATGTACTTCCTTTGTCATCGCCCACAAAATTGAGATAATCATGTTCTTTTCTTGTTTGCTTATTGGGAGCTCACTGTTGCTACACTGGTGGATGCTGAGCATCACAAAAAGTACACAAAAAGTGATTTACTATGACATCTAGTGGCTAAATGATATCAATGAGGGAAACTGATCGCATACAATTAACAATAAAAGTAACAAAATATATCTATATAATAGAATAATATATATCATGTACAGTGATTAAACAGAAGTTTTTTTTTTTAATGAACAAAAGCAACACCATTGCTTAATGAGTTGGTAAAATGAGTGACACCTGTAGTTTACTTTTGTATTTGCATTTTTTTGTATGTTTTTTTTTATTTTTTATATATATATATATATATATCGGTGAAACTGTCGTATTGTTGTACAATAGAATGCATGTTTGAAGAAGAACTGGAAGTCTGTTCACACCAAATAGTACATCCCATGTATCTATATATGCAATGTCCAGACAGTTGTGGAGGCTGTAATCAATTAAAAATAAAGAATAAATGAATGGTAAATTTGTTATTTTAGTTCTAGGTGGGTTTTTTTCATTGACGTGTAGTTATAGGATGGAATCATGTCACCTGTGTTTCCAAAAATTACAACCCAGTATGCCATGAGCCTGTTATATTAATGTTATTGTTATGACAACCTGTTGATTGTTGCTCATGTGAAATACAGATTAGACACTGCATGGTGCAACTGCCTATTAATAATAATAATAATAATAATAATAATAATAATAATAATAATGTCTTTTCTCTCTGCACTTACTTGTTCCATTCATCACCTCTTAATTAATGTCCGAGAAGTGTATTTCTTAAGATTTATACTTGGAGATAACAACAGGAGTAATCGGGAATGCATTGGTACGTAGCACCACTAGAGGGCAGACTTGCGCACCTCCTTCACGTCAAGCATTCGCGGCACAAACGCCGATGTTTGCCGCGTGAAATTGCAGACTCACACGTTCATGTCTGAATGAATGAACGAACATTGAGCCAAATTTCCAGCTCATTGTTTTTGCTTTTCGAGACATAACGTATTTATCTCAAATAACCAGCTGAAGGTGTACAAGACGCCGCTGATTGGTCATCATTCGCTTCTTCGCGTTTGAATAACTCGCCACTGAAACGATGACAGATGCATTTTTTTTCCAGTGAGCTTTCTGATAATGGCTGGTAATCTTTCAAAAGTACACCGCTTGTGTTGATCTTGTAAAAAGATCCTCCTGCTGCACTGCGGTGGAATAAAAAAAAAAAAAAAAAGTTTTCTCTTTCTGAATTTAACTGGTGTCAGCATTCTGTGACCACTAATGCAGATAAAGTTACACTGTTTATTTTTCACATAAATAATGACTCTCATTACGTTTCAAAAAAAAAAAAAAAAAAAAAGGAGAGAAATGGAGGGGGGAAAAAATGCTTTTGCAGAGGCACGATAAATTTAGTTTCCATGTGAGGGAGTAAAAACAACTTTGACAGAAGCAATGTTTTAACAGCGCAAGTGAAATCTGGCCCCACCGAAGGCACTTTCTGTGTTTCTCTTTCAGTAAACGCACACACACACACACACACACACACACACACACACACACACACACACACACACACACAAGTCTGTCTAATCAGTTGCTGCTGTGCACAGAGTGTGTTTGTTTAATCGCCTTGGCACTGACAGACCGACAACCTGTGTCACGGTACATGTACATTTCACTTTCACCTAAAAAAAAAAACAAAAAAAACCCACACTGTATCAGTAAGAGCTGTGCCCTGGATGATGCTTCACAAGCAGCTTCTACACCTATATAATATGGATAGAAGTTGTTGGTAACATTTCTGGCTTTTACATTTGAACAAACAGATTTCAGTCCTCTGGACAAAGTGAACACGAAGGTTAGAAAGGCACAATTATACTGATGAGTTCATCTCACAACTGGGGATAAATTCCATTCTAAATTCCTGAGTCCATTCCTGAGACTTGACAGGGAAGATGATCTGAGTTTGATAAGGATCAATCAATCAGCATCACTTTCAACAGTTTTACATAATCGTAAAATATACATATACACACACACACACACACGGTCTTAAAATTTTGATCAGCCTATTTCAGTTAAATTGTTGTTTTCAACAAATTGTCTGCTAAAAAATGTTTGGTCTCTTGCTCCCATTTCTTCTTTTGCATTTTGAAGCTCTACTTCTACTCTCTTACTCCTCTTCGTCCCCTTTGAGACATAAGGCTTCAATGAGCGATCTCCATTCCATCCGATGTCTAGCAGCATGTTGCGCCTCTCCCCAGGACACACTCTACTTCTACAGCAGTACAAAATGCAAATTCTTGCAATTTCTTAACCGGTCTTAATAACACTAATATATACTAAATATGCAGTTGATTTAGTTAATATTTGAGTTTTTGTTTATTAGGTCTTGATAAATAACAAAGACTCTATAAATAACTATTAAATCTAATAAAATACATTTTATAAACAAATTTTCAGCAATGCAAAGTAAGACTAAAGAAAACAATTGGACTTTCCCCCCCCCCCCCCCCCCCCCCCCGTCCATCACTGTAAAATTACAGTAGAAAGTGTCACAAATGATGAGTTTCTGTTTCACTTTCTCGACGGCTGTTTGTTCAAGCGAGAGGGCCGGTGACTCCTCGCGTTGGTTTCCTGCCGTGCATTTCCAAACCCTGCCTTCCGTGTCACCTGCCGCGGCGCGCGCCACAGAACCTGTCAGGTTCAACTACGGCGACGCGTTGCCTTTAACGACCTGCGCCGACTTAACCGGAGCCTCCGGGGCTCCTGAAAAGCACCGCGTCACAACGGCGAGCGGAGAGCCGGCTGTGCCAGGGTAACTGATCCCTGTTGACACAGTGTTTGAAAGACGGCGCTCCACAAAGCGAGGAGGAGGCGGCGGGCGACCCCCCCCCACGCCCCCGAGCGGGCCGCAGCTCCTGTGCACGGGCTGGATGGGTTTGTAGACGATTAGGCGGATCAAATTGCCAAAAAAAAAAAAAAAGAAAAGGCGACCGCAAACAGGTGCAGCGCTCCGACAGAGCATTAAGGTGTCAATGTGATTACTAGTGACCTGTTGGTTCTGTAAAATTGCTGTGAAATTGGCCGCTTTGCAGACGAGCAGCGCACCCTGACAGACAGTAATTGCATTTCCTGTTAGTCTCTCCGTTGCCTTTCTGTGCTTGTGTGTGCGCGCATGCACGAGCCAGAGATCGTCCAGCGTAGCCACGTATGATCGTTTGAGACCGCAATGACCGCGTGGAGACGGTCGGAATCCCTTCCAGAGAAAACTTCTCTTCTGTTCTTCATTATGAGTTTATCAACGACATCGCGGGGGAAAAAAAAGGCCAAGCTTGACCCCGACCCTACAAAATTCACTTGACCCCATTAGGGTTAGCTTAACTGCGAGGGATTTTCAGACGCCATCAACGGTTAAAGGAGAAATGTTTTACTTCCTTTGACTTTCTTTCAAGATAAACTTTGTGTCAAAGGCTTAAAAAAAAAACGGAACCCCAAGGAACAGGAAGGAATAGAATTTTGGCAAGAGGCAGAAGTTGGTGTCAGTCCAAAAAAATCCTGGACACTTGATGTCCAGTAGCCTCCCAGCACCACAACCAGGAAAATGGTCTGGTCGTGTGCGCCAAACCCCTCATGGTGCACGCTTAGATTCAGCCTGCTTCCTGTTGTGCCTTCATTCACGAGCCATTTCCAGGACTATAAACAGCCCCCTGTTTATTTTTTGAGGTAGAGGCAGTCGAGGTCTTCCGACAAGGGACGAGGAGCGCTTCTGAACGCCTCCCGTTTATTTTATATGCCACTACGAGGCGCGTCTGGAGACGTGCGGAACAGGATGTATAACAGCGGAGCAGAAAGGACAAAAATAATCAAGCGGAGGGAGAAGAGAGACGGAGGAATTGTGCAGGAGTGAAATGAAACAAAAACAACAAAAAAAAATAATTTCTCAACGCTTTGGGAGAGGTCAGATACGCTCGAGTGGTGAGAGGAAAAAGAAAAGGCTTTTTGTTTTTGTCTGCGAAAGCTAACATTTTTGCCCGGGCCGAGTGCCATAACGGAGGAGGACAGCGGCGGGTCGGCGGAGTCTGCCCGAAATCCAACCCAGGGTCCCCAAATGTGACCGAAGAGGCCCCAGACATCGCGGTCGCGCGTGTCGTATTCTCGGGGTTTTCGAGTTCAATTGTCTCTCTGGCTTACGCCGACATGAAGCCCCTGCCCAGAGGAGAGCCAGGTGCGGCATGCCACCAAACGAGCTGAATGAGCACAACTTCGGCAGAACTCCTCGATGAGAAGCCCCGTATCGCCTTTCGTGTTCGAGACCCCGTCGGACATCTCGTGTCGAACGGCCACGCTGCATCTGCACCTAATGGCAAAAGCAGATAACACTCTGAGGGCCCCCCCCAAATCCCTCATTGCGTATGTAATTTCCCTGCACAACGCTTCATAACGCGAAAACATAACGTTTTGTTTTCACCGTGATGAATTAAAACTTTAGTCTTTTTGGACAGGCCCGGTGAAAAATTCCAACCCTCCCCCGACTCTCCCGACTGTGGACCTCTGCTGGTCACAAGACGGCAGGCGAGGAAATGTTTTCCTCCGGCGTTATAACACTTAATGCGAGGCGTCGCTCGATCAGCGCGAGTCCCGGCGTTCAGATGGTATTCAGATATCCGGCGCTAACAAAACGAGGCTTTGCTATTGTTGCGGGGGGGGAATGGGGGGTGGGGAGGCTCTCGCTGTTGTTTTAGCAGCCAAGCGTCAAACTTTCAAGTGGTTAACAGGGAGCTTAGCCGATTTCCTCGGACACGGGCAGAGCATGTTTGGGTACGGCCTCTCGCTTTCCTGGCGCGCAACAGCGCCGGAGTTGCCATTAAAACTTCGATGCGCAGCAGCAAACGTGGCAGCAGTTTTAGTTTTTTTGATTTGTTTTTCTTCCCCTTGCCCGCCTCCCCCCCACCTCAGTTTGTCATACATCTGGATCTTCTTTTGAAGATACCGCTTGACCGCAAGTGGTCAGACGTATTAAGTCGTTGGCCGCTGAGTGTTTTATCGCTGATCTGATTAAAAACCATCTCCAAACCGCTAATGCAGGGAGCTCCTAATTCTGTAGCTGTTTCGCTAGATTCTATCAAGACTCGGCGGTTTGCTCTGATTTTTTTTTTTTTTTTTTCCCTTTCAGCTCACTCGCACGCCCACACACACAAACCAGCTCTGCATGACGGAGAGCCCCCCCCCTGCCTGCCCCCCCTCTTTCCTCTTCATTCCCCAACGCTTCCGTCCTGACAGGTACGCGACTGTGTGAGAGGCCAGTTTGTCCTGCGCAGCTATGCAGGGCCCCCGTGTTTGCCTTGGATGCCAATGAATAACATTGTATGGAAGGAGGAAATTAAAAATGCGGGGTTGTAATTTACTGGAGAGAGAAACTGATTTAAAAGGTATTTTTTTTCCTACCTTCTTCTTCTTCTTCTTCTTCTTCTTGCTGCTTTTACTTGAAGTTTTCCAAATATGCCACAGCCGAGTGTGAACTGAGCTCTGTTGTACTGGCAAGAACAAGCGCGAGCAACAGTGCCAGGCCTTCTTTCACCTTAACCTCCCTCCCAAGAACCCCCAGGTCTTTTCCGCTCTTGGCAAAAGACAAGGTAGGACTTCATGAAAACCAAATGTTGATTTCACATCTCAGATGAAACGCGGCGCCACAATATCACGGCCGACGGGAAGGTGTTCTCCACCCCCTGCAGATGAGCAACGGCTCGCCTCTTCTTTTTTTTTTAACAGTTGCAGGCTCACTTGAGTGAGCGAGGCTGCGGTCTCTGCGGTTTTCTTCCCCGGTGGCTCGCAGGTAGCGACAGATTAGCAATGAAATGAACCGAACTTTACGGGGGAAAACCGGGTTTTTTGGCGAAGTCTGGTTACTTGGGGAGCAGCAGCAAAGGTCAAATCTAAAAAAAAAAAAAACGGAGGTCCCGACACCGATAACAGTAACCGACTGATCAGTAGGGAACCAGGTTTTGCTTGCGCTACCTGTTGAGTCGAAAGGAAACCTCACACTTGGGCGCTTGGATTTTTTTTTATGGCTTTCGCACTTTATAAACCTCAAATTTGCCGCTCGGTAACTCAAGCGCTTCCGGCCCTTTTCCTGTCAGATCGGGCAGCCAGGGTTAAAAAAAAAAAAAAAAAAAAAGGCAAACAGCACAGGAGCCGCTGTGGCCTGCAAACAGCTGGCACAGCGCAAGCTATACCTTTGGCACCTGTGGGTGGGCGTCAACACTGTGGGCTGAGCAAACAGAGGGGGACTGCCCAGCTCTGTCACCGCAGCCGTGGACGGGGAAAGGGAAATAGAGCGCCATCTGCAGCTGTGGAGTTTCCAGAGAAAGGCACCTTTGTTGACTTTTCTTTTGGCTGATCTGAAATGCTAAAGTATTTGCATTCATTTATCCATCTTTTAATTTTTTCATTTTGAAAGTTCTTACTTTGGCTGCGTCACTTCTACTCCTTTCCTGCAGATGGCGGTGTTGTGCTGATCTGAGACGATAACGTGGAAAAGCAGGGCCACTGTGTGAGGCCTTCCTCCTCCCCACTAATTGGTCACTTTTAACAAGCCGATGCAAATGAGTCTGTCTCCTATTGGCCTCTTGGCCTCGAGCCTGATATCAAAGACTTTTCCACATGATGCTTTAAATAAAGTGCAAGGGGCACTGGGTTGGTGTGGGGGTGGGGATTTTTTTTTTTTTTTTTTTTAAATGCCTCAAGGTGTGGCTTTCTGGAGCCGACGCGCCCACGCCAGCATGTGGTGGAACGTCCACTTCCAGGACAGGGAGGCAAGCTGGATGGATGAAGTGGCAACGGATCTGTTTTTGCCTAAAACAAACACCAACTGGAAATTTTTGCCTCTGTGATGGTCACATGAAAGAGGTTTTAAGGCAGGCTGCAAGGGGCCATCGCCATCACTGGAATTTTCCTAAAACAAGAAAAGAAGAAAAAAAAAATGATTTTTTTTTTTTTTTTTTTTTTGGAGGGGGGAGGGGGCAACAGGCAGAAATAAAATTAGTGAAGAGAGAAGTAGACCCTCAAGAGAGGAGTGAAACTTTCCACAGGTTCGCCGTGTTTATGTGTGAGCTGGCAGGGCCCAGACTGCGAGCGGGGACGCTGAAAAGTCCGACTTGCTGCTGAGGCCGGTTCCCTTTGACTGACCTCAACGTCTCTCTCTCTCTCTCTCTCTCTCTCCTTTAATTTGCTGATAGGTGTCCAGGACCAGAAGACTTTAGCTGGACCAGCAGAGCCCCAGGATACAGAGACCAGAACACCGGCGGTCAAGGCCAAATCTCAAAGTTACATTAAAAAAACACTCAAACGCATCCGTATTGTAAACGCCGTACTTTTCCTGTTGAAGATGTTACGCTGACAGGGGAAAGATCGCCCCGGAGATACTCGCGCCACCTGAGACCTCGCACAATGGCGGCAGTGTTACCGCCCCCCCCCCCCACACACACACACACACACACACGTCTCCCCTCCCGCCTCCTCCGTGTCACCGTCGCCTCATCTCCATCAGCGCGCAGACGTTTACTCTTCGGCTTCTGCCGCCTCCCGAGACGTCAGCCGCGTTTCCAACCTTTTGTATATGATAAACTACGTGATAGGTGACCCCGACCAACCTACTTCCACCCCCCCGCCCCCCTCTCCCTCTACCCCTAACTTTTCCTCCCGCCACCACCTCCTCTCACGTTTCTCGCCCCCAGACACCCCCTCCCATCTTCCCCTTCGCCTGCTGCAGCCGAAAAACGGCGACGCTGGGCCATCCCAGGGGAGGTCAGGGCCGCAAGGAGCAACCACCGCAGCGCACATTTGTGTGTCGCAGCCACCGCTTCAACTGTATAAGCGCACCGCCTCCCCGTCATGTACAACAACACGCAGCATCCTACAGAAACGAAAATGGTAGAGCATGATCCATGGTCTGGGGTATGATCAAGCAGCTGTCAGAAAGACAATCCTGGGTTTTAATGAGGTTTGTTCAGTTTAGGGCTGCTGGTTCACACTGCGGTGAGGCCAAACCACTAAATTGAGGACCAGGAATGCAAGAATCAATTACTATAGGAAATCTTTTTCTTTTTTTTTTCTTTTTTATATATATAAAAAAAAAAAGAACTCTAAGACTCGCTTTATAGATGCGGGATAAATGTCGTAGAGCTTACACGGAAATGTAAAAGGATTTGTATTTAGTTTTTTGTTGCTTTCGTTCAAACAAAATAAAAGTTGTATTGCTGATTAGTTTAAAGGTACTTTGAAAGGTACTGAGGCTTTAATTACAGTTAATTCTTAAAGAAAGACTCCTGCGGTTGGAAAAATCAAGTTTGAGGGAAACTGAGCTGGGAAGTTCATGGACAAGAGCGTATTTTAAAGACTGACAGATTAACTGTGTAGAATAAATCTGTCAAGCAGCTCAAGGCCATCCAGACCTCTCACTGTTTGAGTCGATTGCTGATACAATTGAAATTATTAATTTTACGACTTTCCTCCCCTACTTCCTGATCAAAAAAAAAAAGAAAAGGAAACTCCGCAATAAAATGCATAGTTACTAAATCTAAGCATTCTCAAAAAAAAACAGCCTCTTTATCCGAATTGTATTTGGAGCATCGTTTCTGTTATTTTCTTTCAGTAAATTGTCAAAAACGAGTCCAGGAAGATTCAACAGTAACTGCTTAAGACATCCACGGTTCTTCTGCTCTCCTGCTAACAACAGGTCGGACAATGCAGCGGTGATGGTTTGACCTGCTGTTGTATTAGTCCTGACAGGTCCTAACAGGATTAGAACCCCTAGGCCGGAGAAGACCGATAACTCTGGAGGCAGAACAGTCTCTGCTTGTCAAAATACACGTGCGCAAGGCTGAGTCCTGCACACACAAGGCCTTGAAGGGGGTTTCCGTGCACGCGTAGAGCACCTTTGTGGAGTGTGCATGTGGTGAACAGTCCCTCCCCTCCTGAAGCACGCTGTTTGTTTTTACAGTTGCATTGTGGGACGCCATCGCCTTGCCGCCCCTGCTCCCAGCTGTCAAACAATATTATTGGGGTTTCCCGCTTCTCTTCTGCAGCGCTGAAAACTACCAATGTATAAGATTATTGCCTCTAACGTCGACTGGCTAATGCATAACGGACTGCGCGCGCACGCGCACACACACTCACACACAAAAAGCCAAGAGTCCAATTTAGCACGAGACAAAATTTTTTACCCAACTCCACAGGAGGAGAAGACACGAAGCCATAAAAACTGAAAGTCTTTTAACAGGATCCACTATTTTCACTATAAACACGTCCAAGAAAGACTGTTTCCTATCTTCAATGACCGAAACAAAGACGCTTTAAAAATTGCTCTTTATGGTGTTGAGTTACTTGGGAGAAATTGGATTGGGGTTCAAAGTGAACTCAGTTGAAGGTCTTCCCAGTACAACAAGACGGACGAAAAATGAGAAATGTGGCAAGTCTGTGGCAAGAGGAGGCCTGAAGCCTTGGGGTCATTCCGACGCCTTTCTCTCAATACCTCACCGAAGAACAGCATGAGGTCAAGGAAAGGGATGGATGGGATGGGGAAATCATAAAGACAGAGGCAGAGACAAGGGGCATGGATAGTCCTGCTATTTCATACCGGGCTTTCAGGGATCTCAGTCTGCCACAATCAATGAATCCAAATGTGGGCTTTAAAAAGGGTGAAATCCTGAACCAATCTCTGTCTGAAGCAATTAGGCTGAACTACAATGACGACGACACCATGCAGAGGTGCACTTCTCCCAACGGTGATATAGTGGGTTTGCGGACTCTTTCAGGTCAAGCAAATTGAACTTTAGTGGTCAATCTGGCTTTGGTATGCCTACACGTCAGACATGCCTTAAAGGGATGCCTCAATCTGTTTCTACCAAGTAGTTCTACTTTAAATTTGATACACAGATCTCTCCAATCCAAGTTTTACTAGAATGGCCCTAAAAGTGCCTTTGGAAACTGCGGCGCTGACTCTTCGCAGCCCACGTCGTGTTTGAAAAAGGAGAGAAAAAATAAAAAAAAAAGGCTTCCCTGAAACTCATCCCACCACAGAGAGTTGACATGTCACACATTACCCGCAGTCAGCCGTAGAAGATGTCACATCCCATTAGCCTTCCCAGAAAGTGCTTCCACTTCCTGAGCATGTGTGTTGTTTGGCTAGCTGTGGCTCCGGTCCAGACACCGTGGAGAGAGGTGAGAGTGTAAAAAGAGAGTTAAGGAGTTTTGGGGGGGATGAGGGGGTTGGCAGGAGAAGCAGCTTTTTAGCACAGCGAGAGGAAAAAGTGGGTGGGCGACTGGGGGGCCACTTAACTGAGATAAAGGATGAGAGGTCCGGCTTAAAGTTGGAGCCATAAATCAGCTTGTTCCCAGTTTGAGAAAAGTGGAGGGACTGTGCACCTGATTTATGAAGTCTTTAGAACAGAGGGAGGCACCATTAAACACTGCTGAGAGCTACAAATGGAGGGGTATTAACCCCCACCTGAGACTGCCAGAGTGATGCAGCCTGTCACACAATTTAAGGAAACAGAACCCTATGAGTAACCAGAAGCAACAAATGGAACGTGTCACAAAACCCAGGGAATTTATTTCAAACGTTAGTCTAGGTAAGACTTCATGATCTTTAGTTGAACAAACTCTCCCTCTTGCATCCAGTAAAGTACAGCTAATCAGGTGCCTTCACTGGCATTGGAAACAGTAGGAAGCAGCACCAGTGTAGCGCTCCATAAAGTGGCCAAAGTGAAGAGTCAAAAAAGCCTTTAATGCGGTGTTTTGCTTTGACTTTTCATGAGGAAACGTTGTCCGGGTCGGATAAAAGTACCAACATTAAAGCATCCATGCAGCAGCTACAACCGTACCACACTGACTGAAAACGATCCGGACGTAAGCTTTTCAAGACAGATCTCCGAAAATCCAGCCTTGAAATCTCAACAAGGCTGCTGACTCGCAAGCTAACATCCTGCATTTATTGCAGGGATGAAATCATGCAATAAAGGTCACACGCTCCGTTTTTTTGAATGTGGAAAACCAGCTCAGTGGCCCCAATTCATCACGGTGTTTTGGTTAATGTGACCTCTTATTTCTCCTCTCAACTCTTTCCAACCCACCTCCCACAGCAGTTCTCTACTACTCGGAGGTGCGCGAGCAGGCCTCGTGAAAATGAAAAATGCCGGCGGAGCAAAACATCGTCTGTGTGCTCCCAATGAAGGAACAAGCGGACAGAATAACACCGGCGCGCGCTAGCGGTGATAAATTTGACAGTAGCGCTGTGAAAACACATCAAAACCGAAAATCCCTTCTCCAAACATTACAGGCCTCGTTTGAGCACCTTTTGCTTTTATTTGTTTTTCTTTTTTTCCCCGTCACCCCCCCCCCCAAAAAAAAAAAAAAAAATCAGCCCCTCTCGCGCACCTCCCCCCGCCCCCTTGCATTTTAATAGATCCATTACCTATAAATATCCAAACACGCACAGGGACGTATCCTCAACCACGGCCCAAGAAAAACAAGCCCAGAAAAGCTCAGATAGAGGAGGCTGTGTGTTCATTATGATATGCAGCCTTCAATTGCCACATTAATTAAGCAGCTCGGGGGCGGCGGTGGCAGGATGACGGACAGGCCTTGCCACCGGAGGCCCTGTCTGATTCGCTGCCAAGTCCGAGGCCTGCTGTCGCCGCGCTGATTTATGGAGCAGGCCCACGGTCGGAAAAAAAACAAAAAAAAGTATCCAGGGTTCATATTTTTAGTCGGGTGGCGGCGGCGGCTGCAGCAGCAGCAGCAGCAGCAGTGCCGTGCACATGTGCAGGAGGGGTGGGGGGGGGGGGTGGATGTCCATAGAAGACCCCCGGCCCCATTCATCTCTCATCGCCAGAGCCGTGCTGATAACATCCCTCCTCTGTACGGGACACACATCCCCCGTACAGCAAATACACGCTGGCACTTCATTCAGTCACCCCAGGTCCTACTAGCGGAGCCGCATAAATACACAGCCGGTGTTTAGATGACACGGGGTCTCGCTTGGACCCCCTGTCTGCCCCCCCCCATCCCCTTTTTCCGAGCGATCCCTTTTGTGAGTTTGATTTGCGGATGTTTAACAGGAAGTTATTGAGGAGTGTATAAAGGTCGGTTTCCTTCCTGCGCAGACACTGGTGGAATTTCACAGCTCCGGAGCGCCTGGTGTTTGGGCTGCGATCACCTTTAGGACCTCCAGGTCCTCTTTTCTCTTCTGTCCGTCTCAGAATTGTGAATATGAAAAAGTGCAATTTTCCCACCTGCCAACGCTTTATGTGTTCACCAGATGTGCAAACGGTGGCGCATTTGAATATCACAATGGCTGATTACGACGGTGGCATGCGTGAGCACATCCCGGTAAAGCGCAGAAGAAGAAGAAGAAGAAATAAACACAACAAGGACTGCGAAGATGAAAGAAGGCTGGAGTTAAAAGCCAGGGGTCCTGCGCTGAATATCACACGGCCAAAAACAAAATTGCCCCGGCGGGGGTCTGAAAGGTTTCAGCATCGGTAAACAGCGCAATTAAAAATGGCTGCAACAATTCATTAGCGCCGTCATTCTTCCACGTCAGTGGAAAATCTGGGAATAATTCTCCTCTGGGGTCAAAACCACCACTTCCTTCATGTATTTGAGTTTTAGATTTTGGTGTTGTTGTTTTTTTGTCCTGAAAATGAATAATAAATAAATAAATATACAACATTTTTTTTGTCTTCTAAACATCATTTACAGTTTGTTACAATATGTAGAGAAATTAATGATTTGCTGTTTTTGTCGAACTGGAGTTTTCTCTGCACTCCTCACAGCACATTTTTCAAGCACAACACAGCAGAATTTCAAAGCTGCTATTTAGTAAGATGAAACATACACTTCCTTTCAAAAAAAAAAAACACCCTCAAGTGACCATTTATTGATTTGATTTATTTGTTTAATATTTTAATATCTTTCATTTATTTCACTGATCTTTAGACAACAGATTTTTACTGCAGACAGTGGCATCAATTACCACGAACTGCTTATGAAATAGCCAGCAGAGTAAAGCTGTACAATGCATTACTGAGGACTTTGGTTTTACTGCTAAACGCTGACAGATCTGTGTGCATTCGCCTCAACTGCCATCGTGTCGGACATCACGGATCCTTATTTATGTGTAAGAGCTCCTACAATCTAGTTTAACATAACAGACGGTTCTAAAAGGCCGCGAGTGTAAAACAGCGCTACATTTATCATGCTAAGTCAACATTTGGTAGTCATCCGATAACATGTCGAGCAAACGGTATGGTAATGCTGCGGTGATTGAAACATGCTGCATTTTTCATCAGTGTCAGACAGTGACAGGATGCTGGAAGCTGGCACGATCCGCGCCCGTGCAATAACAACCAGATGAAATGTTTTCACGTCACGCCGCACGCAGCCGCCGCCGCCGGTTCTGCTCGCCTCGTGTTGCCGGGCCAGGATCTGAAGTCTGGAAATGAACTTTCTCTTTTCAGCTGCTTGATTTAAACCCTTTCTGGTGAAGGTGACGGATCGCAGATCACCATTATTCATTCGCCATTCAGGGAATTTTGATCTGTGCCTTACTATCGGGGAAAGAAAAAAAAACGCAACATATCGGATTTTATTTTTGAAAGAAATCAGGAGGCCTGGAGATGTTTGGCAGCTGGTGGGGGTAGCTCACGAGAGCTTCCAGATCTTTTTTTTTTTTTTTTTGAACTAATATTTCAAACTGCTGGCAGCCAAGAAGTGCTTGCGCTGCGTTTCTGCATCATTATGTGCAATACTGTTAAACAAAACAAAACAGGCACAAAGAAATGCACATTTATCATGAAACATCACACAGTGCAAATTTGTGGTCAGGCATTTGGTACTGGGGGGGTACCTCATTAACATGTCAAATTAAGATTTAGGCATAAACAGCAACAAATATGTATGTTGTTTTTGCAGAATCCTCAGAGATCATTTGGAGAAAAACGACAAGGAAAAAAACTCGAACTATTAAGGCTAATAATTGCTTTGCTTTTTTTTTTTTTCTAAGATATATATTATAATGAAGCCAAAGCGATAAATCCAACCCACATGATCAAGACGGGGGGGGGGGGAGAAGGATACCGACTTAATTTCATTTGCCACAAGGATGGTGCCTCTTTAGGAATCGAAAACCGCAAAATTGCTCCCAACGACTCTTCTACCTCTGGAGTTGACCGCTTTGAAATTGGCCCCGCTCAGAGATTATATATATGGCTATTTGATGGCTCTGTTATTACGCCTTAGCAAAAGGGGGAGGGGGTTTGGAGGGGATCGGGGTGGGGTGGGGGGGGGGAAGGTCTTGTGGCTGTAAGGCCGGCTGATTTCCCTTGATGTGGGCAGGAGCTCTGAGCTTCCACACCGCACGCTTCTGTGCGCGGCGACAGGAAAAACACAGGAGATCGCTTCCAAATGAAAATGTGCGCACACGCGCGCATGCACGCACGCACGCACAAACACAGCGAGGCGATAAACAAAGCTGGCCCCTCCACTCTGCGCGTCACCCGACGTGTAAGGGTGAAAACAAATGTTTGTTACAAATGGGGCCTCGGCTGAAAAAATAATAAAAAAATATGCCTGCGTCTCGTCGTTCAGTTCTCTTTCTCTCCCTTTTTTTCTTAAACAGATGTAACCTCGTTCCAGATGCAACGGCCTAATGTTGTTATCCGAAATCTTTAATGTGGCTTCTTCATGAAACCCTCAACCTCAGCTGGAGCAAACTTAAATTTGTCCCTTTATTAGAGGAAAGCTAAGTTTTACATCGTCATGCATGTTTTACCTTGAAATGCTCACTCCCCCCCCCCGCCCTTTTTTTAAAATCTTACTCAGCACATGCATCCCCTTCCCATGTTGCCAACACACTTTCATCTGCGCCTAAATTGGGAGCTACAGTGCCCCGCTGCCACGCCATCGGCGGCAAAATATGATCCGCCGGAGTCTTTCTACGCATCATAGGACTTTATTGTCCCACGTGAGCAGCGTTTCCAGTAAACAGGGCCATTATGGATGTCAAAAGTTCCCCCCCGATTGTGTTTTCTGGTGCCACAAGGTCAATAGCAGTCAATTGCCAGAAAAAGAAAAAGAAGACGAAAAAATAAAAACCGGTAAATCCCCCTGCAAGAATAGTTAACAACATCGCTTGGACAAGAACCTTTGACTTGTTTTCCCTCCCTTCCTCTCAGCCTCTCCCATTTACATCTGGCCATCTCTCGCACACACACACACACACACACACACACACACACACACACACACACACACACACACACACACACACACACACACACACACACACACACACACACACACACACACACACACTCCACTGGCCGTCTCTTCCTCTGGCTGCGGCTTGCTGGAGCGAGGCTGACTCAGCCCTCTGCACTATTTCAGGGCCCTGACGAACAGCGTCTGATGGCCACACGCCATGAAGTGGCCTTTTGTTTTTTCGCCCCCGCCGCTTCTGCTGAGAAGCCCGGTCAGCTCGTCGAACGGCCGGCCCTCTCATCTCGTCCCGCCCCCTTCTGACAAAAAAAAAAAAAAAAGAAGAAATAGATAAAAAATAAAAAAATATGGTTTTCGCGTAAGCAAAATGCTTCAGAACGTTGAGGGGGGAGTTTATCTTTGAGCGAAACAAGGAGCGGTGGACGGACATCAAAGCGAATCGACCCAAAGTGCTGTGACGCATTCTGTGGTAGACATGTTGGGATCAAACCGTGTGCCAAAGCTGCGCCATCATCACGGCAACAAGTCCTACTTCTGCGCCACACAGCAGAAGGCCTTCAACAAGAACCTCCAACCTCCACTTTTTTTTTCCATCTTCTCCATCTTCTCCATCACTCGTCCAACTGAGCAAAAGCGGCTCTCGTTTATCTGAAGATCACATTTTCAATGCAAATCTTCGAAAAATCTCGACCTCTGGGTGACTGTGAAACAGCAATAACTTAATCCACCGTTGTGCTGAAGGGGGAAAAAAAACGCTTTAACAGCTTTATCAGAAGCAAGAAGAGACATTTATACGCACAGAGGCCTGAGCCGCCCGAGAAGAAACGTTAAGGGTTTGATCGTGCGGCAGCGGCCTTCGCCGGAGTTTGTTATCCGACGGGCGAGCGCTTGACAGCCGCCGCGACCGCAGTCTTAACACTCCACCGAAACTCGCTTTCACTGCGACGCTCTCACCCCTCATTCTCGCTTCGCCCCCAACCCCGACCCTTAAAATCTACTCAAATAAATACGTTAATAAATAAAAGGGGTTCGAGTAGGAACGGCGAGCGGCCCGTCCGCCCCCATCGTCCATTAAGATGAGAGATAAATTCAAAGCGCCGGCTGATATTAGCGTGCGGGCGGCAGGGAGCTCAAACTCGAACCATCTGTCTGCGCGCAATCACGCGATGGAGAGGTCGGAGGGGGTGAGGTGTAGCCCCCCCAGCCCTCCAGCCCCGACGTCGCAGGGAGGAGGCACACGGTGCTCGTTACGGGTGTCGAGAGACACAATGAGAAGGAGGAGAACCGTCATCGCATTATCACATCTGAGAGCAGCCAAAAAAAAAGGAAAAAAGGAGGGGGCGGGGGCGGGGAAAACCGCCTTTAGGTATTTGAATGTCTCTGCTGCATGGCAAATTGAGATCCGGGCATTGGGAGTTTGTAAAGAATGATTGATGGGATGCCTGAGGATGTCAGGTAGGCTGCATAGATGAGATAGAAGGTGTGCAAAAGAAGTAGACGGAAGCCGACGGTAAGTGTTCTGACACAACAGAGATCAGGAAGTGGGGCTGAAAAAAAGGAAATCCGTGCTCTGGGATCTGGCGACCGTCGCCCATCAGTCATCGCTAATGGCCGGGCCGTGCTTTTTCGATGGCTGACGTAGCTGCCATCAGCTGGGTACGGAAAAAAAAAAAAAAAGAGGCGGAGAGGTTTTGAAATCTTATGCTCCTGTCAGAAGGAGGAAGGGGGGGGGGGGGGGGAAACTAAAATAAAATAGAACCAGCTTCGGCGGATCAGGTGGAATGTTTTTAAAAGGAACGCAATACTCTGAAAAATCTGAACCACAAGGCTACTTTTATCGGTTATATAAGGCTCAGCAGATGCCAGCCGCTAATCTAATGATGAATTTCTCGGGCGACGGCTTCGTCCGTTCGAAGCCTTTTAAAATTGAAAGGTGTAGCGATTTTCTCGAAAAGACGCAGAGCTCGTTTTACCCACTGAAATGGAAGGAGCAAGGGCCGGGGCCGGTCATAATAAATTATGTCGCATAAATCAATCCCCTGAAATGACAGGGGAGGGGGCGGGGCCGGCGAAGAAAATCTCACTCACGATGGGGGAGAATGAACGCATTGTCTGAGCAGCACTGGGCTTTGGACTGTACGTGCGCATGAGAAGCAAATCACAGCACGCCTTTCAGAAGTCGGGCATGGTGGAAGAGCGGGATGAATCCGGCACATTTGCCTGCCCCCATCTTGGCTCGAACGTAGCAATTAATAAAGTCCCCGTATGGCAGCGGGAGGCAGGAGAGGCCTGCGGCTGAGCGAGAGACGCAGACCTCGGCCCCTCGCTGTAATTGAAACGGGGCCCAGAGTCAAACGGCAACGGCCGCGTCTATTTATTTTTTTAGCCGTTTAACATGTCTGAGATCTTAGTCTCTGGGAACTAATTGCTCCTTCCGACAGGAAGACAGCGAGTCAATGGCTAGTTTATGTACAAAGAGATTCTAATCTGATCCCGCTCCGTGTTTCTTCTTTTTTTTTCTCTCGGTCCCACGGAATCGGCGGAAAATATGGAAAGTATGAGCCTCTTTCTCAGTGTTGCAACAATAACGTTATAATCCGCGACTTGTTTTACCCAAGGTTGGTAAATATTTAAGCCGCTCGCCGGGGGTGTAAACCTCTGGTTATTGCCCTCGTAGCCTCTCCTGTCCTGTCCTCTCGTCTCCTCTCAGTTCCTTTCGTTACATCATGAGATCATTTGTTGTTCGAGAGTTTGATTAGGGGTCTCGGAAAAACCGCAGAAATGCGCAAAAATTGTCTGTCTGTTTTGGCCTGGCACGTTGTGAATAAATTTCAGGAGGGAGGCGGAGGCGGCGGCAGGGCAGTGGTGGTGGGGGGGGGCTGGGAGAAGAAAGAAGCCTGGGGGCGAAAGGAATGTAATCACGGCGTGTCCGATGCCTCTCCCAGACCTCTGCAGTGGAGTGGAGAGCAGGGAAAGTTGCGCTTTCTCTTTCGCCGACCACACAGCTGGCTTGACCCGACTGAGGATGACCACTTCAAACCAGACCAGAGTGGCTTTTGTGTTCCATTTTTTTCATTTTTATCCCTTTTGTGTACCTTGGGAATGTCTGTGCACAATGCTCCTTTTCTTTCGTGGCCGCTCTTTGTTTTCTCCGTCCCTGGGATTCGACGAACATCAGGTGAGAGGAAGGAACCCGAGACGTGGTCGCTGGCTCTTGTCTGAGGCAACATCTGCCCGCCAGCTGTGCACATGTTTACACCTGACCCAAGCCCCCCGAATCGCCCCACCACAACCACCACCACTGGTGCTCGTCCCTTACAGTTACTTCCACACCTCGGCCACTCCAACAGAGCCACCTACCCTCCGCCAGAAGCTTCAGGAGTTCTTCAGCGCTAACCAATAACTAAGTTAGCATTGGAAAAAAAAGCCTCATTAAAGTGATTTAAGATGATAACTGGACATTGTGAAATAAAGGGGGATTGTGTAAGTTCTTGTTGGCCAAGAGAGCGGGAAGAAAAAACATTAACTTTGCTGGGATGGGACGCGTTTTCGGCGAGGTGGCAGGAAAAGGCCGATTCAGATCGAGGGTCAAATGCGTCATAACTCCCGCAGGCCCTTTGACTGATAGACCCGCAGCAATTACCGCCCGAAAACCCCATAAACACCAGCGTTGCATCATGTGCTTCTGCTTTAGCAAAAGATATACCATTGCGTTCGCAGGCACAAAGAAAGGACAGTTCTCCGTCCAAATGAAGCCACTCCGAGAAAGTGTTTACACTCACACGAGCGAGGGGAAGTCTCGGTCTGACTGATTACTAAACAAAGCTAATCGCCATGATAGAAAAGCATTCAAATCAGCGCTCGATAAACAGTCACCAAGCAAGATAGCCTTTGATAGAGGGGAGGGTTTTTCCCTCGTTACTCGTCTCCGCCGTGCCGTAGGTGGCCAACCGCTGGGGCCGAATTTGGAGCGAAGTGAGACTTTGGTTTAGAGAGAGACTTGAGGTCGGAGCTGTCATTTTGTAGAAACAAACAAATCTCCAGAATCAAAGTCGCTGCGGAGCACAGAGAGAGTTTTTAAAGCCATTCCGTCTCATCTACCAACCGTGGGGTTGGTTCTTTAAAGGAATTCACATTGTGCTCTGAGAGCACTTTAGGTCTGCTTTCTTTTTCAAATCCTTGTAACGTTGCAGATATTGTCAGCCTCACTGCTCCTTTGATGTTCCTGAAGAGATCGTCACTTGCGTGACATTCATTTAGAACAGAGGGCTGTTTCTTAACTCGAACTCCAAACCTCTGAGATTTTTATCCAACCTTTGAATAAATATATTCTGAGGTCTTTTTAGCCATAACTCAAACGTGCACACAAATGCAAGTGCGCACTCAGATGGGTTTTTTCCATGATCAAAATTCCAGTGCAAGTACAGTACAGTTTTAGTGCTGAATGGTGCCAAATAATACAGTACAAACAAAAAAATTATATCCAATTAGTTGATCTACAATCAAAAGATTCATCTGCATGAATCACAACATCTGTATGACGAAACAAGTTGTTTTTTTTTATCAAAAACATTCCTGATTATATTTCTGCTGTTTTTGAACAAAATGAGAAATTTACTTGCTTCCTTGTTACGTCCTTGTTTCCTTTGACTTATCAGGACATAACTATTATTCAGAAGAATAATGTCCCCTATCGACACTGCTGCTGTCAGCCCATCAACAGCAGTGGTGTAAATCAACATGTGTAGTTTACCTGCCTAGGTTTATCTTGTTTTTTATATATAAATAACTAAGTCACACATTTTGATAGCCTTCTATCTTTTAACATGCTTTCAACTAAAAATGAATAAAAAGAAAGGATTACAATTCAACAAAAATGCTGTTTAAAACTGATGATACGCAGATGATGATAGGGGATGCTGTCTGTAGGGAGATTGGGGTTGGGGGGTGGGGGCGGGCACGTGGATGAGCACAGCCTGGTGAGCCAGACAGTAGCGGGTCGCTTGAACTTGTAATTAGCGGCTTTACGTGAAGCCCTGGTGGAGCTTGCGAGCCCCGCCGCAAGCTCAGCATGGAAGATGTGACATCCCCTCCCCGAGCCCCTCCTTCCTGCCCGGGGGAGAGAGCGAGAGAGAGAGAGAGAGGGAGACAGGGTCCGGGGGGGGGAAAGGCCTCCCTCCCGTCTCAACACAATGCCCAATGTGCGCGCCAGACCCGCGGCAATTAGCTTCTGAGGCCCCCCCGACCTTCCCCAACCTCCGCCCGGTTCTTTTTCGCCTCCTCTCTGTCTTTATAATGTTGGAGCTTGGAAAGGCTCAATATAATCAAGTCAAGAAAAGTTTATTCTGTTTAGAATTCCATCTGGTTCCCGGGGGTGGGGGGGGGGGGGGGACTAATTTTAGCGGCGCGCTGGAGCAGTATGCAGCGAAGGCTGCGTGTACCCATCCCACTCGGAGCGGCGGGGGGGAGTGGGAGGGGAGAGAGCGGGAGGGGGGATGCGGGGGGGGTCGAGCGCAGACACGCAGGCTCCTCGGCAATAGACTGGCCGACTGGTGTTTCTAAACACTGCCGTAGCCGTCCTCCCATCACTCAGCACACCACGAGCTCCAGCGAAATGTGTCCCTCTGGCACTTACCACAGGAACCGAGACCCTCCACCCGCAAAGCCCCCACCCGCCGCCGTCGACCCCACGCAGCCCCCCCTCCCCCCGCGCCTCCTCTTCCCGCCGGCCGCGTCGCAAACCTTTTCACCCGTCTCGGCGTCACCTCCGCCGATTCCTCCCGCCAACGAGCGCAGGCGAGGGAGAGGAGAAGAAGAAGAGGTTGCGCTCCGAGCTGCAGTGCTTTGCGGTGATAGTGCTGATTGAATGTGGCACTCGGAATTACCTCGGCCCCGGCTGCCCGGTCGTTACATGCGCCTGCGTCGTTCGCAAGCAGGGCAGAACGGTGAAATTCAATTCACGATGGGGTCGGGTCGGGTAGCATCGCCTTTGTTTTTTTGCGGCATTATAATTCCAGGATTGTGAGAAAACATGCCTATTCAGGGTCCCTAATGTGAGCGTGTGTATTTGTAGGCAAGTACGGTATGGCATTCATGGAGTACAGAACACATGCAAATCACAGAGGGATGGATAGATAGATCGTAGTCTTCATTTGTGCCCATGGGGAAATTGGATTGCAGCAGATCTCACACACACACGCACACAAAAGGCATTTCAGAAATACATAAATAAATAACAATACATCAAACAATCACCAGACATTCATCATACATAGAGCAAAGTAGTCACATCACATTGACATATTAGGAGGAGGAATAGTGTTTACACTTCTGCAGACCAGCTGGGAGGCTTAGGTCAGGAACTATACTGGCTGCTCAGGAGTTTCATAGCCTGAGGCACAAAGGAGAATTTTGCTGTGTTTCGTCGCCCTGAAGGAAGCAAATCAAACGTGTAGGCCAGGGGGTGCCTTAGGTCACCCGTAATGTTCCTCGCCTTGTTCGGCATCCTCGGTCCGTAGATGCTTTCCAAGCTTGGCAAAGTACAGCCCAGCAATTAGCTGCACGGTGATATGATTTGTCTGACTCTCTGTTTTCGTGCCTGTGTGTGCATTGCCAAACCAACAAATGGCAGCAAAGGTGACGATACTTTCAATAAAAGAACCATGAAACATTTGAAGCACTTTGCTGCTGCCATGAAAGGTCAACCGTTTCTTCAGGTCTGACATTCTCTGGATAGATTGATAGATAAATAAAAAGGAAAGCAATGGGAAGTGTAAAATGTAAGAAATGTGTTTTGCAGGAGATGCAGCCCGACTCCACGCCGGCACCCTGCTGCTTTGATGACCACTTACAGACATCTAAAAAAATCTTTTAAAAAAAATAAAAAAGAGGGGAAAAAAAAGATTCTTCTCTCAATCATGGAAATTCGTGAACGTCGCTGCCGTTCTCAGGGTGGACTCGTGCTGAGACTGGGGTGGGAATAGAGGCAGACTTGTCCTCAGTCAGACGTGCATTTCAAACCAGAAGGGGGAACCTTTTCACGCCTAACTGAAGAAACTCGAGAGAGCCCTTATATACGAGCTCTGTGGGACCTGCAGGGTCCGGCAGTGATTCAGACCAGTTGAAGAATAACACGCCCCCCCGTCCACTAAGTACTGTTTGGGCTAATATTTTCTGTTTTCGGAGAGAGAAAGAGAGACAGAGTTTTTTTGGTCAGAGCACCGATCAGCACTCTTCTCCCCGTCATTTGTCACAGTTCACCATGCGTCAGCACTTCTACACTCCCAAGAAAAGGCTGTGAAATCCCAGCTGACCATAAGTAGATTGTTTATGGTTTTAGCTAATTTGAATTTATGGCTTTCGATGGATCGGGGACAACAGCAGCAGCCAGAGATTCGCAGCGCCAAGGCATTTATACACTCTATAATTAACGTCATAAAATGACAAAATCTGAGTAAAAAAAAAAAAAAAACACTGTTTGTGCTCCGTTAATCAGAGAAATGTTTACCGCTCCCTGTCGTAAAGCTGGGGAGAGTTTAAGGTAAAAATCCTTATTTCACTTTTTTTTTTTTTTTACAGTGGCAGCAAAAGATTTTAGCATCCTGGGATTAATAAGATTTCATTTGAGGGGCGTAAGAGGTTATTTCAAGAAAGTTGGAGAGAATCACACACGGTGACAGATTAAAATACAGTGCAGTAAAACCAGCGGAGCCGCTTACAGTCTCAAAGAGGGCTGTAAAAAAAAAAAAAAAGAAAAAAGAAAATACTGTTTATTCACCCTGAATGATCAGTTGTTCCGATTGTTTTTCTGCGACTTAACCCTCCGGGGGCAAAGTATGGGCCGGTCATCAAAACTGAAAACTGGCCCTTATTAATCTCTGTCTGTAGTCTTAACAAATGAAGGCCGCGATCATATGGAAACAATCTGACCCTCACCCTGGCAGAGACAGAAAACAGAGCCAAATGAAGAACATCCTTTCTCTTAAGACCTGTAATTTGTTTTTATTACCTATTAGGTAAAACACCTCATTTATCACTGTCAGGCTCCTCACAAAATGATAGCTGTCCGCATGTAAATCAGCTAATGCCGTGTATGGTTCAGAATTAAGTGGGGCCTTTCTTATGAAATGCTCCACTCTGTGGGCTCAGTGACCCAGCTAAGCCACCCACGACCAGACGTTTTTCTTTCTGCACTTGGAAAGCCGAGCGGAGAACACTTATGAACTGAGCTGATTAAGCACAGACCGAACTGTGTTTCTGCGCACGCACACACACACACACACACGCACACACGCACACACGCACACACGCTTCACCCCTTTGCATATGTGGGTGTGATGGTGAGTGTGTTGCAAGGTCTGGGAATTCACGCTGAATAATGCTGGGAGTTCTTCTCTGTGAGCAACAAATTTGTTGCTCACAGATACACAATGCATCCACAGGGTATGGCCCAGTCCCTGCAGGAACCGGATCCAGGCCTTCGCTGGTGTGCACGATCGAGGGGGCACGGATTGGATATTAACCAGATACGTGGTCTCGTGTGCAAAAACGTCCCTTTTTTTTTTTTTTTGACAACGTTGCGTAAAGGGAGAGGTTAGGTTTAACAGGCGCACGAGCTTCCAGGAGCGAATTCTCCAACCTCGCAACCGCATCGGGAAGCTGAATCTGACCCCGCTGCTTTTCTGCATGCGTGAAAAACCTCCTTGATTGAGCGTCTGTTCTGCAGGTCTATCATAAACAACACAAAACTGTCATTTCTCCATGAGTCGCGTCAATATCCCCCCCCCTTCTTCGTTTTCCCGTCGCCATTAGTTCAAACATGCCATTCACGCCGGACGATTTGGTCATTTTATGTGCGAGCGCATAATCTGGGGGGAGAGGAGGGAGGCGGGGAGGGGAGAGTGAAATCTCCGCCGCCATCCACAGGCGCCTTTACAATTACGTGTTTAACATATGGCGCGCCGCGCCATCGCAGGGCCCAACTACCACTTTGAGCTTGGCAAGCAGCCCCCGGAGTGACAAGTCTCGAGCCCGGCCTTGCCAAGCAACACAACGCAAAAATGAAAAAAAAAAAAAAAAAAGAAGAAACACACACACACACACACACGACACGGAACCATCCAATACTGCCGCTGAACATATCCGTCAGCCCGGCTGCCCCACCCCCCCGCCCCCCCTCCCCTGAATTCTCTCCCTGACACATGGAGGGGTGGGGGGGGACGGGACCACACACTGTTCGTTAGGAAAGGTCCCAAAAAGACGTGGCTCGACTTCCGAGCGAGCGAGTGCGAGCGAACAATAGCCAGACTGTGCTTCTTCTATCTTTTTAACGGGTATACCCCCCCCGCCCCACACACACACACACACACACACACACACACACACACACACACACACACACACACACACACACACACACACTCTTCCTTTTCGAGCATTTGTTATTCTCACTTACAGTAACGTACAGACTGGCTCCACAAAAGTGGGCCGCGGCGTCTCTCCCAAAACCGGGGGCCTTTCTCAGGGCCAGGAAAAACCCGGCGGAGCCAGACAAATAAAAAAAAAGAAACGGAGCGCTGACGCCGTGCGTCTCCCAATCTGGTTCCTGTCAGGGGGACATCAAGGGAACACCCGCAACGCAATCTCCAAAAGACGTCTCCCCTTCCTTTTCACTCTCTCTCTCTCTCTCTCTCTCTCTCTCTCTCTCTCTCTCTCTCTCTCTCTCTCTCTCTCTCTCTCTCTCTCTCTCTCTCTCTCTCTCTCTCTCTCTCTCTCTCTCTCTCTCTCTCTCTCTCTCTCTCTCTCGAGCGATACGTCTCACAGACGACTGAACCGTCGCCAGACGCTCCCGAGAAATTCTTCTCCCTTTCTTTCCTTCTTTCTTTCGTTCTTTTTTTTTCTTTCTTTCTCCCCCTCCTTCCTTCCTCCATCTCTGTTATTTTCCCCTTCTCGTGTTTTGGAGCCAGCCCACATGGATTGGGATCAATTTAGGATGAAATGATAATTACCCTGTCACTTTCAATTCCGAAGTGATGAAGTGAGAGACGGGAAATGTAATAAACATAAATGAAACCCTGAGTGCTTTTGATTGGGGAGAGCGGAATTAATTCGGGGGCCCTCGCAGACTCGGGAGGGGGGGGGGTGCGTCAGGCCGGTGCCATCCCTGCAGAGAGACAGTCCCGCCTCGACTCGAACCCCCCCCCCAAACCCCCCTCTGGATGCCGCTCGCGGCTAATTAGGGCTAATTCCACATTCAACACTGGGACTCTCAGTGTCTGTTACTGTTAACAGTGCAGTTTGGAAAGACACACAGGAGAAATGATTCGTGTCATATATTTCCACAGGGGTAGGAGAGGAGGAGGAGGAGGTGATGGGGGCTGATCAACTCGGGGGAGCCTACTCCGAGAAGTCCCTGCGCGGGAAGGAACGTTGAAATCAACGCATTCCGGCTCCTGAACCAAAATGAGTTTGTCATTTTCTCGCGCATTCGGTGTTTTGGAGATCGGTGATAGTGCGTGGCTAACGGTAGCCGGCTCTAACCCCCCCTGTCAAGTGGGCCGTCCCCGCGGCTGATGCATGAAGCCGACTCCTGGCCGGGGCCGCGTCGCGCTGCCTGGATTTGTTTAACCCGGCGGATCAACCTTCAGACAGGAGCATGTGCGCAGGTAATGGCTGCCAGATGAGGCGAGGTCGGCCCCGCGGAGGCCTCTGCCGCCGCCGCCGCAGCCGCAGCCAAGGCAAGAGTGGCGCGAGTGCACGTGCGCGCGCCTCCGCAAGCGAGCGAGCGTGCAGCTGCTGGACGTGTTACAGGAGGCGACAACAAAATGCGCAAATGGAAAGAGTGGATGTTCTGCGCGTTAAGGCAGCTCGCCGCAACCGTTTCAGACTTCGGGAAGTCCTAAAAGTCCAGAACTCATTCAAATTCAGCAGACGGCCGGCGGCCAGATAACAGGGAGAGGTGAGCGGACGTCTGGACGCTGGTCCGGAGGAGCTTGACCGCCCTCGACGCAACCACAGTCTGGCAGGGATGAAACGGCCTCCTGTGACGAGGACGTGCTAAAAATGAAGAGGCCCCCGTCGGGCTTTTGAATATTCATTCCAAAAAAAAAAAGCAAACAAATAAATGCCAGGAGATTAAACACAGACAGCGGGCATCTTTGGTTAAAGAGAAAAAAAAAAAAAAAAAGCAGCGGCCACCCAGGAGGCCGCGAGGGCACCGGGGAGGAGACCGCTCAAAGGAAAGCAAACAGAAAACAGCGCTCTCTTAATTGTGCGCACAGATTTCTTTTTTTTTTTTTTTTAAGCAAATATCCTTCCTGAATGCATCTTCAGCAGGAAAAGATTGAGGGGCAAGAGAAATAAAAAAACTGAGCTGGAGGTTTTGGCCTCTCCAGAATTTGTAATTTTAGTATCTGATTTCATCTCTTTGACACTGTTTTACAGTGCGGCTTTAGGCTAAAAGTAATTCTTCCCCCACCCCAAAAAAAAAAAGAAAAAACCCGTCGTCAGGCTCTAAACCCGGTCGGCCCGGCTGCAAATTAATTTATTCCCCTTTTCGCTACGAGGGGCCTTGAACTCGAGCTGTAAATTTCCAAGGCCGAGCGAGCTCGAGAGAGGATGAAGGAGATCTGTCTTGAAAGGGCACGTTCGCCGCCGTGCGCCTTGTATAAATTAAGTCTCTATGATGCAAAGAATCGAAAAGAATTTTGCGCCGCGCTTGTAAGCGTCTGAGCCGTGCAGAGAAATATGTCAAGGTGTGGTGCGAAAAGAAAACGGGTCACGCTCCGTCATCCCTTTTACGGAGAAAAAAAATGGTACTTTGGACATTTTCTTGTTAGAGAGCAGACGGCAGCTGATATTTCACCTGACTTTTCGCATTCAGGAGTCGAGCGATCCTCCGGGGAACCTCCTGCAGCCTAATTTACGGCAACCCACCAAGAAGCAGCAACGGGAGCGTAAACTAGGCCCAGGGGTTTGCTAAAGACGCCTGGCGATGAAAAGAGCATTGCTGCTACGAGCAGCAGCAGCAGCAGCAGCAGCAGTCGCACTCTGTCCTGCACATGGAGAAGTGGGGGGGGGGAGCGCCAGCCAAACTCTGCACCTGGCCTCCACACAGTCCGCCAAGTCTCTTTCCTGTTCCTGTTTCCTGTTATGACGTTGTTTTTCTTTCTTTCTTTCTCTTGACCCCTTTCCTATGTGCACTGGAGCAGGTAAAAGAGGTATTCAAGCGGTCGGTGCCACCTGGGACAGCAGGTTGAGCCGAGCACCAGGGGAGCCGTGCTCTGGAACATGTCTCCGGGCAAATTAGTCTGCCTTTACTGATTAGCCCGGCCAGCGTCTCACCTGGCAAACACAATATCGCCATGTGACACTGGAACAGTGTTCACGCCGCCGAGGGCAAAAGTTAGGAGAAGTTGGAGAGGTTGGTGTGATTGGAGAAAGAATTATTGCTTCATTTAGATGGTATTTAAAACAACCGATGAGTCTGCTGTATATATTTCACGTTTGAGTGTATTTCTGGGGGGAAAACGAAGCCAAGCTTAAGGTTGTATTTATATACCTGAAGGTCTTATTTATATTGAGTACAATTTTGTTTTGATGACTGACGTCAATTAAATTGTTTGCATAACTATATTATGTTGTTACTTGCTATAAACAACATGGATAATATGACATTTAAAAGTCCCCAAAAAATTATTAGAATTTCTGTCCATTTAGCCATATACTTTTTTTAGTTAAAAGGATTTTTTTTTATCTATTTATTGAAACCCCCGTCTTTCGAAAAAGAAAACTAAAGCAACCCTAATGAAATTAAAGAACACACTTCCTCTATTAGCATAAACACATAGATTGCTTTGCAGTTCTTAACTTCTACAATAACACTTTTGTCCCGTTGGTTCTTTTATCTCAGACATAGAACCAAGGAGATAATTGTAAGAAAAGACGGAATGAACTTAATGCTGTCAATAATACTTTGAGCATTTCCATAGAAAACATGCATTTTTAAGCAGAAACTCTGCTGTTTGTGTATTTTGTTTTACTGTATAGATAAAAAAAATGACTAGTGAATAAAATATATTTGCTTTCCTCCCTTGATTTAAATAACCTGCAGATTGTAGAGAAACATTAAGTCAAAATTCTCACTAATAACGTTTTTGTTTTTCCAAACAAATAACGCAATAATGCATCACTTTCAAGGACAAGATCCTTCACATATCTGGCTTTACTCAAATAAGCATAGGTTAAAAAAATATTATAACTTTTTTCTTTTCCTTTTCTCCCTTTCTGAACACTTCTTCAATGAAAAATAAACCCCGGCTGAACACTGGGGGGCGCTGTGCGGGCCAACGCTCACATCCATCCAGCAGCAGTAGAGTGCAGCAGGCTGATCTAAGCGGTGGTCCACTCTCTCCTGCATCAGCACAACGCCAAGCAATATTTAGCTGCAAGAAAAATACGAGGCCCCCGTTTCTATGACGGTGAGGACGAAGCGCGCACACACACACATAAAAAAAATATCTGGAATGAAAACATTTTGGAAGAAGTTCTCCCGCAGAAAACGGACTCACATTTCAGTGGCAGTGTACATAATAATTTGTCTGACCACTCTTTTCCTCCTCTTTCTTCCTCTTGTCCTCATCCTCCTCCTCTGCTGCTTCCAAAACATGACTGAAATAGACAGGGCAGATTCCCGTGCGGGCGAACGGCTTTCCGCTGCCTTTTTAATCGGGCGGGGGGGGGCGCTGCAGAATATCGGGCTGCATTTTCTGCGCACGCCGCAGCTACAAATGCTATTAAAATTTTATAGGAAATTCCGCATCATTCAAACGTGAAATGTGCATCGTGTTGTTCTTTTTTGATCATGTGGGGCATGAGGCTCCGCCATATCCGCCTTTTCTTCTCCGAGCGTGTGCGTGTGTGCGTGCGCGTGTGTCCCCCTCTCTCGCTCTCTCTCACTCTCTCGCTAATAGAATTACATATTAGAAAAGGCTGCTTGTTATTGAATGGAGTCTCTGTGAGGTTTTAGACAGGAGAACATCTATTAGGAGGTTAGCAAAACACTATCAGCTAATACGGCCTGTAATTACAGCAGCGGTGAGGAAACGCAGCAAGCTAACACCAGTATGGAAACAATCTGACAATGCAAACACTGCAACTAAGCCGAAGCGCGCGCGTGCGCGTGTGTGTGTGTGTGTGTGTGTGTGTTCGTTCGTGTTCGTGTGTGCGCGCGCGGGCGTTTGTGAAGCGTGTACATGGGTGAGTGAGTGCATGAGCGTGTGCAGACGGAGGCCTCCTTGCTTAGACTGTGGGTGTGCGAACTGTCAAATTGGAGTGGGTGGGCGGGAGCGGAGGGAGCACATCTGGAGGGAATTTATTGTATAATTCAGTCTATTATTGCTGCGGTCGGCGCTTAAGGAGCACGCACACAATTACCGTCCACTCTGCAAGGCTACAAGTGGCCTCTGGCCTAAACTAATAAACCGTGGATGAGGGCGGAGAGGAGAATTCATTTGAGGTTATCATCATCGCGCTCCCCTCGGCTACCTCCTCTCACACTGACACTTAGCAGAGTTTACAATAAATCAGCGGGGGGAAACACCTCCCCGCTCCGGGTCCAGATTATGGTCAAATTAGTTGTGAATCTGGTTGGAGGAGGCCTGAGCTGGTCGCGCACCTCTGAGGCTGGCAGGACCGTCAGGGGTTCTGCCGCTTGTGTACATGCCAAAGACTTGTTGTTTATCCATAAAGCCATAAATTTTCATGTTTTGTTTAGATGGCGGTATGAAAACCTAGTAGTCAAATCAGCTATTTAAGACTTTGTCTATGTATCAAATGTAAAGGCGCCGATTTTGCAAAGTAAATAAAGTAAATGGGGACTTTTGTTTCTGATGAAAAGCAAGTACTTTGTCACACATCATTGTCCCAGTAACAATTAAAAAGTTGGTTAAGAATGTGTAAATACTTTTTCAAAGTTCTGGTGTGGCGAGGGACAATTTGGGGCCATTTAAAAGCAACTTTTTTGGCTTGAAATGGAAATGGAAATATGTCTTTAGTTAGATAAAGTTAGGAAAAAGTTTTTTTTACCACTTCTAGGTAGCTGGTATAAGGAAATCAAGAGGGACATTCAGACAAATGCTGCTAAATCTGATGCACAGGTGCTTCAAAGCCACAAACAGATCACAACCTCAATGTGCAGAGGTTGTTTCGATAATTTGGACGATGGATTAAAATCCGATTTCAGAACTCTACATCACAAAACAGTCAAGAAAAAACAGTGGAAATTCTCTGGATTTGGACGTCAAACGTGGCTCGAATATGAATCAATTTAAAAGGAATTATTCTGAAAAATAAACCCTGTAAAATGATTGATGGCTTCTGTTGCCCCTGCTTGATTTTATCATGACTTGTGTCAAAAGAATGGTAAACACGCAGGGCTGATCCAACTGCGTGTCCGCATGACATGGCGTATTCAGCATCCTGCCTCCTTGCTCGTGTAAGTCGTACAAGTTTTGAGAAGAGGTGAATTATGAGTTTATTGCGGCGCAAATTACGCTCACCGCAATCAGCAAATGAACCGAATATGAATGAAAATAAACGAATGCGGTTTCCATCTGAATTCACCAAGCTTTCGTAATTTCATACAGATTCGGCCTGACTTGTGCACAGCTTGAAATGTAACTCGTACATCTGGCTTTGGCAACAAAAAAAAAAAAAGACAAAAGTATAGCCTTCAAATGTAGCAGGGAGTTTCTGAACAATGCCATAAAAATATATTGCCTGGCTTTTACTGTGCGGAGATGCAGCAAATCAATATCTTGATGTTTGATGTTTTTATTTGAAGTTGTTGTGACTGCGACAAAAACACAAAATATTCACACACACCTGTACATTTGTGCGAATAAAAGCTTTTTCTGCAAGTAATTTATCACTCTTTCAACTCAAACCATCCGATTTGCATCGGCAACGCACACAAACTGTCCGCGATTCCATCTTGTGGCCCCGTGTCAAGATTTGCCGCTCACGTTTCACTCCAAAGTATCCTGCGTGGTGCCTCGAGGTAGGCGCACGAGCACCGCTAACTCTGGCTCTTTATGAGGTGATGTATTTTCATGTACATTAGTTCGAATCGTAAAAGGGGTTTAAAAAAAAAGAAAAAAGAAAAAGAGGCCTCGTCTTTTCCATTTGGGCAGCCGCTAGGAATAGACTAGAGAGGCGTCTGAGGATGAAGACTTTACCAGGGGAAAAAACTGCGCAGGCCAGCCAGTATCTGGCACAGGCAGCCCCGAATGACCCGTTTTTGTGTGTGTCTGTGTGTGTGTCAGTGTATGTGTGTGTGCGCGCATGATTTAGGAGCTCCTAACAGCGCTGGTGAGGAGCTCGTAACCCTGAACAATAAAGTGCTTCCCCTCTGAGCCTCCCAGCGGTGACCCGCTCTAAAAGTCGAGAGTTCAACGAGCTACACGTGTCAGGGTCGCGACCTTTCACCCCTGCAGCAAGTTGGCCTCTGGCTCTTTATTTTCCCCCCCTCCGCCACTGTGGTTCTCACTCCTCGCTATCTCTCGCTCCCTCCGGCCTACCAGCGCCTCTCCCTTCACTGGTGTTCCTACTTTACAAGGTCTTGAACTTGGCTCTGTGGAGTGATTCATTAACGTTCCTTTTCATCCAATGTCTTACTATTATTATTATAATTTATTCCTCTTTGTTTTTCAGAGTAATCACAAGTCTATTAAGGGGCGCATGTTTGAGAGAAGGCTGACGTCCCAAAAAACAAAACGGCTGCCTGCGTCGCCATGGAAAAAGCTGCGCCACAGTTCCCACGTCACTCACGGCTTGTGAACATTGTGTTTTTGCACAGCAGCTCGGTATAAAAGAACTTGCTGTCTCACAGCAGTCGGGATGTTTTCCTCATGCTCGTGATTTAGCGTGGATATGACAGACATAAAATGCACGGCTACGTCTTTACTTGCCATATAAAGAAACAGAACGAGACTTTGGAAAACACGCTTGTTTGCTTTTCCGGGAGTTAAGTGTTCAAAAAAAAAAAAAGTAACAAAGGAGACAATTGCTTTCAGAGCTGGGAGCGGAAAGACTATTCTGAGTTTGTCCCGCAGTAACAAAAAATGTTATATTTAGGCTTCCATTGAAGTGCTGTAAAGTCTTTAAACTTTGAACTGAATAATGTTTGATACTTACCTAATGATTTTTGGGCATTATGTGCATATAAAAATATTATTGTTCAATTGAGTGACAACATATCTTACAAAAAAGAAAGACTGCTGATCTTTGCCAATATAGAGAAAAGGAAGAATTAAGAAAAAAAGTAGTCTGTAAAATAACGCATGACCACTTCCTGTTTTACACCACGACCGCATCACTGTCTCACCCCTCCGGGTGATGTGTTTGGTTGCAGTATCAGAAGCCAGGAAACGACACTATTTACCAATATGGAAATAGCTCAGGACAAAGTGACTACTGAAGGTGGAATGTGCTCCACCCCTGATAATGGAGGGTGTTTTTCTCCCCAAGTGGTTTTGCCCACTTGTTTTTCTCTCTGTGTTTTCACTCTGGCTGTGTCGCGCTGTCACTCTTCCAGTAAGTGTGTGTTTGTGTGTGTGTGAGTGTGCGCTATAAGGAGGCCTATTTTCATTCCACTTGCTGCCTGTGTTTGTCGTTATACCGTCTTTACAAGGCCAGCGTAGTGACTTGGAATGTCATGTCACACAGGTCCAAAGAACGCAATTAGCGTCTGCTGGTTGCACTTCCCCACGCGCAACCGCCGGTGCTATGCTGTGTTATCCGTTCATCTCGTTTAGTCACACTGGGGCAGTAAAATCTGGTTAGCGCCTGTGGTCCGTTGTGGTAACGGAGGAGTTTGTACATCTGCATTTGTGTGTTTTGCAATTTTTTTTTTCTTCTGTTTTTCTGGGGTGGGGGTTTACAAGGTGAGAAAGACGTATCTTAATATGATTGTAACGTGTGTCAGAGGTATAGTCAATAAATTTCAACCCCCCACAGTCTGGAGGAGGGTTGGCCCGGAAGGAGCGTCACACACAACCATCCTGGTGATTCATTCAATCAGCGCCGTGCCACAGCGTACAGTAGTCAAAATGACATCCCGCTCCTTTGTCTGACCCAAAGTGCAATTTACACAGCTCGGTGACTTGGTCAGAGGGAGACCACACGATGAAAAGTGATAGACCACAGACCGAGCGGCAAAAAGGACAGGAAATGTGCACCGAACCATGCAATAAATTGTGTCGCCCGGACCCCGGCACCGACATTCAGGAAACGCGCAGGCTCGTAATTAAAGATAATCGTTCCTGCGACCTACGACATTCGCGCCGGCACCGACTTGAAAAGCCTCTCCAATTCTAAAGGTTTTTTTTTTTTTTTATCTTCTTCTTCATCTTCTTCTTTTACTTCCTCCCTCTTCCTCAAAGCAAGCTTGAGCGTATATTCATTTACAGCCGAGGCTAAGGAGACCACATGAGAGAAGAACAAAAACTTACGCCAATTAGAGACTTATGGGGAAGAAGAAAAAAATGACACAAAAATAAATGTCCCGAAATCATCTGCGGTCGCCACTTGCGCGACGGCTAAAAGGCTTACATAAAAGGAGGAAGAGAAGGAAGCAGCACTTAACATATCTAGCAGGAGAACGGAGGTGGGGGAGTGGAGCGCGGCCACCACAACACATTCCTCCTTTGGTTGGCTCCGTTTTTTATTTTTGTCATTATGTAACTTGAAACAATCCTGAATCCTTTGTTCTCTACGTGCCATGGGAATGCCGTCCATCGTTCATTTTGGTTTTACGCTTCTTCTTTTTTTTATTTGAACAATTGTGTGATTCGCAGCACCTGCATTCCCGGGCCTCACCTTTCCTGGCTGTCATAAAATAAAATAAAAAAACACTTGTGAGGGCTTACCGCTTTTGTAAAAAAAAAAAAAGAATATTGTCTGACCGCTGGTTCCCGACCGAGAATTTTGATTGGATGACAGGTGTTTTGTAAAGGGCTGATACAGATGGTAACTGGGACTTCTAATTCCATGCAACGATCACTTAACTACTTATTCACACCAAATTGTCACATCGTTAACATGCCAGGACCTGTTCGCTGTGTTCACGTTGGTCCAATTTGGCAAAACGTCCAAATTAGTTGTGCCAGTTGGCCCGAGTTGGGTTTCCATAAAATGTCAAGAGAATTTTAAGCAACATTTTGAAAAAGACAGAATACAAAACAGAGTACTGTGTTTGGGTGCAAATACATGTGACTACATAAAGGGTAGCTAAGTCACAGGAAGTCACTACATATGTAGGAGAGAGGATTTTCATGATTACATTCAGTCAGCCAAGGTGCAATTATTCTTGTAGGGCCGCTGGCATTGGCCATGAGGGACGCTGCTCTTTGTCCAGGACTATGTTGTATTAAAGTGATGCAGCACGCAGCGACGGAATTGCATCAGCTACGTGAGCTGATTGTCTCCAAAAAAGACAAATTCAGGTATAGGATTCCATTGTATGAAGCTTTGTTTCACAAAATAAATAAATACTTGTGTGTTTAAAGTGTGCGCCACAAACAAAATGAAAGTCTTTGACGGGCCAGTCAGCCTTCACCCCACTCCGCTATCCTCAGATGAATCAGTTCCACCACACTCTCTAGTGGGAAGGCGAGTAGGGCCAAAATGGCAAAGGGACAAATTGAAAACGAGCCTTTAAGTCCTTTTTCGTGGGAGGTGGATACGAGGCGGCCATCTTTATTTATGAACCCCGGTGGCCCCTGCATTATCTTTTTTTTTTTAACCCCATGCGAGCGCACACACTCGATGTTATCGGGTTCATCGTAAACCACCGGCCTCATCCATGCGAGGCAAACGGTCAACAGAGAGATTTACTGTCACATTTAAAAGGCCAGATAGCCGTGTGTGGCAAGAGCGCGCTCCAAATCCGACCGCTCGCAATCTCCCTCGGTTGGGACCCAACAGTGGCTCCCGCAATTACCAACAATTACAGAGTAAACTTCGATCTACTGTTTCCAAATGTTTTCTTGCGTTCCGAGAGGCCATCTCAAAGATTTCTGTGCGAGGACTTGTTTATTTTTCATCGCCGAATCCACCGATCGTCAAATCCCGCGGTGCTTCAAAGTATTTACAGGAACGAGCCATAACAGGACCGGCCGTTTGAGCGAGGCGGGAGATCAAAGCCAGACGCCGCTGCCGCCGTAAATATGGAAATAGTATGACTCAGTGGGAACGCGGGGTGTAGCACGGACTGGATTGGAGAATGAAAGAGGGAAGAAAAAAACAACAACTTTGGTTGACACGAGTGAGAAGCAGAAGGCTTGTTTTGAAGGTGTTTGTTTTAATTCAGTTACTCAAATCAGGGAGTGTTTTTTTGTCCTTTTTACACCCAGAAGTGATTGCCTTGTCATCTATCCTTTCATTCTTTTTTCTTTCCTTCCTTCATTTCTCTCTTTTATCCTTCCTTCATTCCTTATTTCCAATCGTTCTTCCTTCCTTCCTTTCTTTATCCTTCCTTAATTCCTTATTTCCAATCGTTCTTCTCAAAGGGACTTTGTGAGGCCAAGGAGTCTTTAAAACTGAAGGTCTTCTTCTGAAAACTAGCGGGCAACGAGATCCAGCGAGGTGCAGCCTCACTGCGGATATATTTGCGTGCACGCAGTCGGAGACTCAAGCGGTGACGCACTGGTGAACAGGCGATCAGCCGTCAACGGGCATTTTTACAAGCTCCAAAAGTTCAAAAGCGGAAACGCAGAGACCTAGAACAGAGCTGAATTTGCTGGGATTCGCTGACGTGCGCGAGACTTGCAGTGACTCAGTTTTATTTATGGAGGGGTTGTCCAAACTTGCAACTAATAACGACCAGAGTCACGGGTGACGTCGCACTACTGTTTCTGGAACAGAATTTTGCACTACAACTTGGTGAAGTTACTGAAATTTGAAGTCACCAAGGTAACGGGCAGACGGGACAGGAAGAACTAATGAGATCCGACTACTGCCTGAAATACTTCTAGGGAAACTCCAGCCGTACACCCGAAACATGCGCCGCTTTGAATGGGACCGTAATTAAGAAAAGAACGTCTTGAACAAAAACGTATTTGCCGGTGTGCCTAATAAGCACGTCTGGGTACTGTTCATGACACCAGCCAGCTTTCCATTACCCAAAACTGAAGCAATGTTTTCAAAATGTTGCAAAACGATCGCATTTCCACAGTGTCATTGCGCGACATTTTTTTTTTTTTTTTTCTCAAGCGCGGCAGAGGCGGATGTTCTGGAGTCTGGAATTGCAGAGCAACAACACAACTCATTGCTGTCGTTAATGCAAACTGGCTACTAGGTTTGTTATTTAGCAATGTGCTAAAATGTGTGAGCCACCTAACGTGGGAACTCTGGGAGGTGACTTTAACACACAAGTGATTTTACTTTATTTCTTGTAACAGTTCAAATGATCTGAATCTCCTCATACGAAACACAACTGTAGTGTGACTATGTGAAGTTGGAAAGGAAGGGACATTTTGAGATAGCCAGAACAATAGTTTGAATTCATTATTAATGATCACATCAACACCTCTGTTATTTAAGAACATACCTTCCTTTTATGGGAAAGTCACAGATTATTATTATTATATTAGTGAACTATTTCCTCTGAATTTCCCTCGAAGCTAAAAAATAATAAATCTTTTAATTGCGTATCGTACAGAACACGTTTTTATGTGAGTGCCCAGTTCTCCTGTGCATGCATTTGCATCTAGGTGGGGTTTTTTTTTCTTTCTTGCTGTGTGTGTGTGCGTGTGTGCGTGTGTGCAAGTGTGTGGGCGCAGGGCAAGAACTAAAAAGGCTTGTGATGAATATGTAGAGCAGATGTAGAAGCCAACTCAAAGGGCTTTACGCCTGGAGCCCATTTGACACTGTAGGAAATGTCGTTTCCAACAGAAGGCAAACGCATCTGTCGGGTCACCAGGTTGAACTAATAACCGGGATGATATGAATAAATACAGAGGTATAAATGCCTGACCCTTCCAGTGGAGCATTCCTTGTTTCGCAGAATAAAGGCAGTTGCCATAAGTCTGGGAGTTCACTTTTACGACTTCCCCATTTAATTTCTGTTCCCTAACATAAAGGCATTTGTAATGTAATAAATGCCAGTGACTTCTAGGGGGAAAATCTATAATTCACTCCAGTTGGGTAATTTATTCCATTTGTTTAGTCACAAAGGGCTTTTTGGCCGTACCAGGAAACTATAGAGACAACTGTATTTCGAAAGCGAGCGGACTGGCGGGTGATCAGTCAGTCTCTCCGACAAGAGAGAGAGAGAGAGAGAGAGGAGAGAGACGAAGGAGAAGGGGGAAAAAAAAAAAAAAAGGAAAGCGCAACTCAGTAGTTTCAACTACGCCACCAAACTCACACGCTGTTCTGGCGCAGTGAGGAAACTCCATGTCAGCGTCGTCCCCCCCCACCCCCGCTCCTCTGTCACTGCTCTCTGTCTTTCTCCCTCAATTTGTCCCCTTTGGATTCTGTCTTACACAGTGTGTGTGTGCACGTGTGTGTCTGCTGCCTTTGTGTCTGTGTGTATATACTTATGTATTAACACAGACATATAGAGGAAAGCCACTCAAGGAGCTAAAAAAAAAAAACATCAAGTATCTTTTTTTGCCCTCTTTTAAAGAGTAACTGTTGCTGATGGATAAATAAATAACTTTTATCTGTTTTCTTTTTTGCACCATTGCCATTTTGAGCTCGCTAGCTTCTTGGCAAGGGAAGAGGTGACAGTGCTGCCATGTGAAAGGCACAGTATGTTCTCACAAGAGGGTGCCGGGCAGGCAACCAAATGCATAAAATGCGTTAGCAAGCCAGTAGGGGGTGCTGGGTCAATGACAGGGAACAGTTCTGCACGATATAAGTCACTGAAAAATATGTAATGATTTTAAAGCTAATATTTGGAGGCAAAAAAAAAAAAAAAAAAACACGAGTTGCAAGAGGGCTGACAGGGTGCTCTCACTCCGTTTCACCAACTTATTGCAGTGCGTTATCCCTTCATGTACGTAACTTCCAGTTAGAAAACAGAGGATAAGAAAATAAACATTCAAGCAAACTGCACATTCTGAATTCTACGTGTGACAGCCGTAGCACAGTAGAGGCCTTTTCCTCTGCTGAGGTTGAAGACGATCCCGTGTGTCGGAGCTCATGTGGCCCCCGCTCTGCGTCTGCCTTATATCATGCACTTATCACTGACCAATTCGTGCGCTGTCAGTTTTACATCTTGAGGTCTGTGGCACGAACCTTCGGCTATCTATTGGAACCATGTGTCCCGTATTAAACACTTCCCCTCCGCTTCAAATAAATCAGCCGCACTTGACGCTCTAACTTTATTGCAGCTGTATTAAGCGGCCTCATCCCTCAGAAACTCCTACGAGCAAAAGAAAATTCTTTTTTTTTTTATTATTATTTCTTTTAATAAGAACTCCTGTTTGGCTGAGCCTCCTCGGTGCTTCAGGTTTGCCAGTTCACGGTTCCACAGTAGTGGAAAAGCCCCCCCCCCCCCATCTTTGTCGTGGATTCGCCCGGCTGTAATAGAGTGTCAAATCCAATATGCTGCTGCCTTCCCAATAAGCAAATCCTTTCATCCTGCACACGGCCGGAATGGTGGAAGGATCTATTTTTAGGCAGTCGCCGTTTGGAGTCACCCCACCCCGCTTCACCCATGACCCGTCCCTGTCCCCATCCCGTCTCACCCCCGGCCCATCCCTGCAAACCCAAGCCCTCCACCTCCCGCAACTTTGCGCTAATCTCCAAGGCGATTCGCCACCGCCCCCCACCCGGGCCTTTCATTATGGAGCCGACCCCGGCGGGAGGAACTACCCCAGCCTTCTGTCCTCCGCTTCCAGCCTCAACCTCAAGTGGAGGGCCCCGGGACAGGCAGGCGGGACCAGGCCCCTCGGAGGCACGCTGCCTTTGTGTGGCTGCAGCTTGTCTGCCTCCCATTATTCCCCCCCCTCCGCCGCCCGCACGCCTCCGCCCGCCTCCCCCCCATTCATGCTCAAAATCAAAGGCAGCGGCACATATGAAATGCTTTTGAGGTTTCCAAGCTTAACTATACCACCGGCGCAACTACCGCGGCTACTATTACAGACACGGCGCGGCGGATCGATGTTCGCCCGCGCCTCCTCCGATTGCAAACGCAGACAAAAAAAAACAAAAAACACTCGTGCATGTTAATTATTGGACTCTCTGTCACGGCGGCTTCCAGAGCCCTGCAGTAAAATCGCAATTGCGGCATTAAAACCTTAGTCAGTTTTTTGACAAGTGGTCAGTCAAAGGTAGTGCCAAAAGGCCGGAGCCTCAGGAGTACCGAGGTGGGAGGGTTCCAGCAGCTCTTTTAATCTAGCATGCGGCGAGATGAAATGACAGCTGAGCCATATTCATACGCCCGGTGAGCGCCGATGATGGATGCTTTTTGATTCCTTTTTCCCTCCTCCACCCCTTCAAGTTTTTTTTTTTTTTTTTTTTTGCAGCTGCGGTGCCCTTTCAATAAATATTTCGGAGCCTGTCAGTTAATTCTAAAATTCCATTGATGAACTCTGTCCAGAAAAATAAACAGGGCTGCCACAGCAGTTGGCCCTGGACGCAGAGTTGTTATTTTCTTCGGGGCTATTGGCAGGGACTCTGTGCAGAAACGCTGCTTATTTTTGCTTCGCTTCAGTTTCAGGCTTCTGACAGTTTAGGTGAAAAATGGCAAAGCCTATTGCCTTTTAGACACAACAGCTCTGCCCTGTAATTACAAGCTGCAGTCACACGGGTGAACGAGACGGCGACAGAACAAAGATTGTTCTCCTTCCAACGCGTGCGTTCGGTGAAGATTTATCGCTAACTTCTGTGAAATCGCAATCAAGGGGGAGAAAAATGTGTATAACTCCCCTCCTTGTATTTGCATCAGTTCTGCCTTTTAAGGGTCAAGTTGAAAACCATGGAAATCCCAGAGGGGCAATTGCATGGTAAGAATTTAGGAAAACACTGTGGTGAAATTCAACGTCAACTCCGTCAGTCTTATTTTTACTTTACGTATGGAAAAAAAAAAGACAAGAAAAGAAAATGCTGCATCGTAGACGTGTTGACACAATCGCCTCAAAAATGTCCTGCGTCAAAGGGGCAACTCACTTCGGGGGGTTTTGGAGCCAATCAACATGCTTTGTTGTTTAAAAAAAAAAAAAAAAATGCGAGTGGGCCGGTGGCCGTAGTGGCCCGCAACCCACCGAGTGGGTTTTTTGCTCGAAAATAGAATGGTACATTCCAAACCAATATAACAGCGGCAGCGCACCATCGCAAGACCGCAGTAAATGGCAAAATTATTGTGCATACTTTCTGAGGCACGCCTAAGAAAAACCCCTGCTGCGTCCATATGCTCTCCCGCTAACATCAGGTAGCACTTAAGTGTCTGTCGGCCCTCAGCGTATGACTAAACACGTTGCCCATTTTCACCGAGCTTCCACTGTGCAGAGGGAGGGACATGTGCTGCTGCCACTCCAGACAATAAAGACACCCGGAAGTTTTATAGCAGGATTTTGGTCTGTTTTTCACATTAAAAAAAAAAAAAGGTGCACAAACAGCTCGTCTATTGCATTTATAAAAAAGAAAAGAAAAGAAAGGACTCGATGAGTAACCGCCCATTTCCTGGGAAACTGCTGTGTCGTCGTAGCACTTTTCATCTTTTTCTGTCTCACTCCGCAGTCTCCCTGTTTTTTTCCCCCTGTTCTTGTCTTGTAAAAATCAGGAATGTCTCCGATATAATGAAGCCAGTCTGGAAATAACGGAACGGGGAGAAAATTGAATTAATGTTAATGTGGCCATTAGGATACCACCCAGAGAGAAAAATGGCAAAACCTCAGCCATTGGTGTACCCCTGTTAATCACTTTGGTACGCTCCAAACTTTCATCTCTGAGAGCAGAGACTTTACCAGTGATAAGTCTGCAGCATTGGTTTTCTACCGAAAGCAGAAAAATGAACAGACAGTGTCCCGAATTGCATAAACCCTAAAGAGTAAAAAAAAAAATTGAGCATCTTCACACCATGAAATGTGGGCAATACCAGCACGGCGATATAGCAGATGAGGGGAAACATTTCGAGTCCATCTAATGGTAATTTGCTAGCTAGCTAACATTGCATTGAAAGTCAGGCATCAATTCTGTAGTGTAGGTCTTGTCTTTGGGTGATAAAATTATGTCTGTCCTGAAACACCATCACCTTTGGTTTGGGAAAAACCGCACTGCAAGATTTTGGGGTTTTCTTTTGGGGAGAACACTTTCTATGCTACCACACAATTAGCATTCCGCAATGAAGTACAAAAACAAAAAAGTGTGTGATTTGGGGCACAGCCACAATTCTTGTTTTTAAGAAACGTCAGGACACTTGACGGGAACACAGAGAAGCTGTCCCAGCTGACCCATGCCGATCCGCTGGATATGTCCGAAACATCTTTGGTGCTTCTGATAACTATGAATAAGCGAGTTGGTCCATTGCATGTCAGCCTTTGGGGAGACGGTGGGATAAAAAGAATAAGTGACTTAGACCAAATGCATAATCGTCTAAATTCTGTCCATTTAAACTTGATAGGAATCCTTTCACAAAGAGAAGTCTTTTTTAAATGTCTGTTGTGGTGGGCCTTTTTTTTTTTTTGTTTTGCAGAATTTACAGCCTAAATACCAACCTAAAATTGGTTCTCTAATAAGCGACAGCATATTGAATTACACGGAAAACAATGAAACGGAGCCTTGTGGATGCACTCAGCATATAGCCGAGAGGCGGCTTTTTTTCTTTTTTGGGGGGCATTTTACAAATCTGATGTCTGTCTGGTCTCTGTCAGAATATTTGGACATATCCTGCAAATCATCTGCTGTGTATCACACGAGATCCCCGGGTTTCGTCTGACAACGTGCGCAGCGCCGACATCAATGTGTTCCAGATCTGGCAACGTGATAGCCCGCCTTTCTTCTCGCTGTAAACAGATCATCCGTTCAAAGCCTCTGCGTTTTGCTTAAGACCGGCCCGGGCCTCGGTGTCCGCTGACTGGTTCCACGTGTGCGCAGGCGGTGCTGAGACGTGCGCCGCTCTCCGTGCGTGTGCGCGGCCCTTTTCGCCGAGAAGGGGTCATGAGTCACTGGTGCAGCCGGCGTAACCGATGCCCTCCGCGAGTCTTTCTCTGATTACGGCAGAGGTGTTTGGTGATCGCCCTGGTGACAATCCTGAGCTGGGCCGGTGTGCAGTTTCAGCCGTGCCGAGAGGACGCTGTCGCAAAAAAACCAACCCAAGATCATAAGCCGTAATTGCGCGCGTTCGGGAGTAGTGCATTAGTCAATCACGACGCACCTTGACGCTTGGATGTACAGGGGTCGCGGGCCAGCAAGGACCCTGTCAACCGCCGGAGTAATTACTGCTGAGTAATGTTCCAGCTTTGGCTTCCAGAGAAAAACAGTGTTTTTCAGGGATGTTGCCCAACAGGCTGTGAGTTCATGTGGGAAAAGAAAAAAAAAAAAAAAAAAGGGGGGGGGGGGGCGACTCAAGAAACGCTTGACTATCGTAACCGGTTGAAAGTTGAAACCGCGCGGCCTTTAACGACGTCAAATTAAAGCTCTCATCAGAAGCTGGCCGCCAAGGAACCAGGGTGAGAAGTTGGCCAACGCTAGCGAGGAAAAGCCGGCCGAGGCCGACTGCACAGAAGCACGGCCTCCAGTCATTTCCAATGCTCGCAAAAAAAGACAAAGACAATAGGGATACGCCGAGGCTTAAGTAATAAGCCCCCGAAATGAGTTCCAGAGTGGCGGGGGCCTCGCTTTGGTGGGGACTGGCCACGCGGGGAAATCAGAGCCATGCGAATTGAGGGCTCCGCGCGGGATCAAAGATGGGTGATTAGCCTCCACTGTCCGTCCCACCATTATGAGGAGATCTGCCGCCGATGGCAACCATATGCGGCGGCAGATTAGCCTCTCCATCACAATCACTACCCGAGTGAAGAGGAGACAGAGACGAGAGGAGATGGTAGGAAAGTGGAGACAAGAAGCAGGAGAGGAAGGAGGGGTGGTGAGAGGAGGAGGGAGGAAGGGAGGGAGAGCCGCAGAGAGAGACGAGACCAGAGAGGTAGAAATAATCAAACGTCAGTCAGCGGCGTCTGGCGCGCAACACGTGCGTCCAATATGGAGGTAGGACTATTGGCAAGCTTCCCTGGCCTGTATGGCGCGGAAGCCGGAGAAACTGCAGGCTGAGGCGAGTTTTTCTTTCAACTTTTTAAACGAGCAGCAGGTCACGCTCTGCACAGCCGCACATTTGGATTTTTAATAAAACTGATCCAAGTCAGAGGTGACATCATGCTGCTGCACGAAGGGGGAGGGGGGAGGGGCTTAATTCGACGGGAAGTGTGACATTTAATTTTAACCCTGTGCTCACAGTAGCATAACCACTAAATTCATTACGTTTTTAGGGTTTGTTTGTTTTTTTTTACAATAGAGGAGAAGGTGGGGATTTATGTTTTGTTTTTTGGTGAAAATGGTGCCAAACATACAAGCAATGGTGTATTGGCGATTTTCAGGAAATTTGATAGAACTGTTCAATAGATATTCAAATGTAGATAGATAGATAGATAGATAGATAGATAGATAGATAGATAGAGTACAAAAATACAAACAAGGCAAATTGCAAAATCGACAATGAAAAGCTATTCCTGTCTTGGTGTTACGGGAATAGCGCAGAATAAAGTGATAACACATTGTAAGCGACACTCCTTGCAGTACAGCAGCTCTGACACCCAGGCGTGCCCGCTAGGGGTGAGCAGTCATCATGTCTCTCTCCGACATCCGATATGTATCATTTGTGATAGAACATCTCAGCTGTCACAGCAGTAAATTAAAACCAACGAGTCCACATTTGCTCCGAGGGAATGAAACACACATTTTACATCATGCCGACACGTTGCTCTGGGCGAACACACACACACACACACACACACACACACACACACACACACACACACACACACACACACACACACACACACACACACCATCCCTACTGGCTGATGGCTATATAGAAAGAAAAGATAGATATTAAGGGTTAATTGATTGATTCATCGATTTATTGATTGATGTGCTAAACCTTTTTTAGCGGCAAAGACCGCGCGCAAAAAGTTTGAATTCACTCAAGAACTTTTTCCCCACCTGGGCTTAAACCACAAGAGTGAGCACACGGAAACCAGGAAACGTACCTCGAAGTGCTGCTTGTCCGTTAGAGCAGCTGGATTTCCCCCGTTTTCTTCAACTTCACTGCATCCCCTCAACCGACTTTCCACGCCTATTCTCGCGCAGCACAACAGGTGCGCGACAAGGCGCCTAATTAGGTCCGAGTGGAACACAAGTGCGGCCGTAATTAGTTCCGCCCGTAACGCCGAACAGCTGCGAACGGAAGCCGGCCGGTGGCCGTTGCAGGCGCTGTTCCTGTTTCCAATGTGCGGCGGTGATGCAGCTTTTTTCATTCATTGACGCCTGACTACCGACCTGACAGATGGAACCCCAGCTCAAATTTTGCTTGAATAAATGAGTCCAAAAGACGATATTTAAAAAAATAATAATAATAATAATAAAAAAAAAGAAAATCTCTGAAACAACACAAAGGCAAGACTTGACTTTGCATGTTAGCCAGTGTGAACGGGTGGTTTTGCGCCTGTGATTAAACAGAGCCTGCCATCCACCGTTCCACCCTAATTAGGAGCAACGCGTTCAATGTAAAAGTCAAGTCATTCATGTGATCGCGCCCAGTAAAATAACCACCGTTAGGTAACACTGCAGTAATGGTTGTTAGCATGAATACAAGCAACTCTGAAAATGTCAAATGTCATTTATTCAGGCCACCCAGGCTCCCACCTGTGTTATGAAACATCCTGATGTGAAATGTTCGAATTGGGAAGTTTTTAGCCAAGTTTGCCGAACACAACATAATTTTATCAGTAAAAAAAAAAAAAAAGTCTGTATATTAATCAGCTGTAACTAAACTACTGTCTGAAAAACCTATGTCCATTTATGATTAAACTACTTGATGAATGCTTGACAAGTCAAACTCCCCCTTTACAGCTACAGTTTAGCAACACCTTTAGGTGAAAACACATTAAATATAACAAGAGACTTACATCCTGGGGGGGGGAATGAAATGAAATCTTATTTCTCTTTGGCGACTCTGCCCTAATATTACTTGTGAAATTAAATAATTTGTTTATGTGTAATGTCTGCGGTCTTAACTGATTGCTGTGATGACTGTCATAGACTTGCATGCCAGCATGAATTTGAATAAATCCATATTTCTGAAGCTCAATGCTGAACTTTTAAATGGGGCTAACTATTAGTGTTGGAATTTGGGTCTAACTTGACCTGTAAACAATTTAAAATCCACATTTCTATGTGCAATTTTACGTAATCCTACACATATAATTTGTTACAGGATTAAGCTCTTTTTCTTTCAAGAACAAATTCCCTGGACAAAATCCCTTGCCTCAAGGCTAGAGTACGGTTTAGGTCTACTCAGAGGGTTGGAAGGGAATGAATTTTAAATAATAAGAAGGGAAAGTCTCCTATTCGGTGACTCTGTGAAATTTTGCAAAACTCCTTTTGCCAATTATGGCCAAACTGAAACAGGACTCAGTTCTCCGTGATGATGTATCGCTCTGTTTATATAGCATTAAACAAAAATTAAAACCAACGTGATCATAAAAAAAAGTGAAGAACAGAGCGTACATTAGTTTAATGACCACTACAATTATGGCCACATTTTACAAAGTTTGCCTTCAAAGCAGAAAAGCAGATGTGCAAATCTTTTATTCGTTTCCTTTCTGCTGTTACTTTGCTGCAGCCTGTTTGAAGGCATCAGTGCCTATTGGCTTTATCCGATCCAGGACTTTTCAGGAAGTTTTTATCAAATTTCACGACAGAAAAATATAACAAGACAAATGTTTTCTAATGCATTGCAGCTGACAGTGATGTATGAAGTGTAGCGTGTAAGTCAGAAACTCCCCGTGTTCTCCAATGCGGCATGAAATCTTTCAGAGGAAACAGCTCTAAAGGATGAAATGTTGGAAGCTGATTCATGAAATACACTGGAAAATCGCATTTTCTATAGCGGTCTAGTATCGAAATCACAGAGTGAAAGACAGATCTTTTTTTGTTTTTTTTTCAGAGTCCAGTATCTTCTTTAAAGCAACACTGCAAAAACTGCCGGGGCGACTTTCACTTAACACAACAGCAAATAAGTTTGTTAGACAGCCTGTAATGAATCTGCATGCAACGTTTGCATTAGCGCCACAAAGTCAGAAGGAAACCCCACCACTGAGGAAGAGCTTATGGTTTATCGTGCCGCGATGCCGCCTGTGCAGACATAGAAACGATGCATCCAAAACCCCTAACTCTTTAGGGTAGACCCCCAGGAGGAAACACTGTAAATCTATCACATTGGAGACTCTCAACGATTTAGTCGCCCTTTGAAAATTGGCCTTGATGATCAGTAATTGCCATCCAGAGCCTTTCCACGTTGCACGCGCTTTCATGTGCCCCCAGTGGGTCTTGAATCACGGCATCTCGTGGTCGACCCCTCTGGCTGTGGGATCTCGAGGAGGAGACCACCAGAATTGCGAAACCTTGGCACACACGGAGGACTGCTGGTGTGCCCATTAAATCATCATACCCCATTTCCATCTTAATATAGCCACATCTCTCTGAACAAGATAAATATTTGACTAATACAAGCCTGTAGGTGAAGCACTGAGCCCGGGCCAAGAAACACTCCCATTGCGACGCCAGTGAAAGGGAAGCATTCACCACGGGCAGCGCCTGCACATCACCGATAAGGTGGGATCTTGATCCCCTCTGCGATTAAATTCAAATTACACTTCCCAAATGAAACAAACGCGACTGACCCAAAGACCGCAATCCCCATCTACGTATTTAGATCTTCTGATAGTAATTGTCGGCACAAAAGTGGACTCCACGTCTCAGCGCTCGCTACCCCTCGCCAATGAGAATTTGTTAATGGGGTAGAAAAATAATTTCAGGCGAAACTACCGCGATTTCTGAAGAAATTCGATCCACAACCAGGGGCGGCACCTTTAATTGCACTCCGCCTCCAAAACAAAGAGAAATTGCAGATATAATGTGGAAATAAATAAACACTGATAATTTGTTGTAGGGCAATTTTGAAATGTTTACGGTATCTCAGTTACATAATGTCTTTCGGGTTGCCGGCCAATTTCGAAAGACACTGCTGGCTTTCATTAGAGCGGGCATTTTTCTGCATCGCATCAAGCCACACTGCCAGAAACCTCGTGCTTCTGAAAACATCACAGGGCCATGCCAATAAGTGCAGGGCCACATTGCCAGAGTGCTGAGAGCCAAGCACAAGCAGCGTGGCCTCCCTCCAAGACCGGCCACTTGGAAATCGCCACACGCAACTCGCCGGCCTTCTTCTTCCATTGGCGTGATGGGGTCACCCCTGTGGCCTCGGGCGGGTAAACACACATTACCCAAGACAAACTTTTCACATTCCGTCAGGTGTGCAAACAGAAAAGGCAGCAAAGGGGAAAGAAAAAAAAAAATTAACCCAGAAAAGGTCTGACAGGGCAAAAATGATGCAGCTGCTTCTGATGAACTCCTGTAGAAGGCAGAGGTAGTTCAGACAAGGTGACCAAATGTCAGCGCGCACTCTGGCTTTGTAGATTTGATTGGTTAGGATGGCAGCCTCAGGGTTATATTAAGGTCTCATTTTATACCAAATTTTTTTAACTGTATTTTTCATTCAAATATCTAACGGAGAGGCCTGAGATGATTACTTATCTTGAAGTCTCATGTTTGTTTGTTTTTCTTACTCAAGCAGAGTTTTTCTTACTCATTAGTTTTGGCAAACCTGGATTTCACATTCAAATTGTAAATAATACACAGTTTGGGTTTTTTTCTTTTAAAACCCAAACCCAAAAGAAAAAAAAAATCTGCGTTGGACTCTTTCAAATGTTTTGAAGGGGGCCAAAATGAGGTGGCCATGACACCGTCCAAGAGGGTGGAGCAAACACTGCCCGGTAGTGCCTTTGGTGACATCACAAAGGGATGACTTCCACAGCTGCATGTTTTAACACACGTGCTGTGAAAGGCGGCGGAAGCATAAGAAGCAGGGGGTTTTCTTATTCACTTCACTCAGAATAAAGACACAGATCACAGTTATGGTAAAATATTGGTAAAGTGATTTCGCATAATATGGGACCTTCAAGAAACAGCAAAAGGAAACGTTGTTAATGGTCTTCAATAAATCCAAACTGGCCAACATGTTGCTCTGTCTCTCATAATCGGGGCCAATACGACTTGCCACATGGCCGTCGTCCTAGTCGACGTCTTGGCCTGGCTCTAATGTTCACTTTATGGCCAGCACCAGCAATCCAATTAACCCGATTCCAATTTATCGTCTCTTGGGCTGGTGAGTCCCGGAGCTGACCTCTGTGGGGAGTCTTGGAGGCACCACACAGCGTTTCTCTGCCCGTACGAACTTTGCAGCGCTTGAGCGCTCAGGGCCTGTGGCAAACAACGTTCGCGGAGTCACAACAACACGCTTTTAAACACAACCAGATGCCTTTCCTGTCCTGCCAGACGGTCTGTCGTGCTTTTGTGTCGGGGCCTTCCGCAGATTGTTCCGCTGCTTGCGGACAGGGAGGGCGCTTGTTTGTTAGTTTGCCATCAAAGCGCGCAAACATATTCGTAAATAGGCTCTAATCCTGGCTATCAGTGGAGGACACTGCGCAGACGGAGCATCTCCCTCGGCAGCTCTGCAGATCTTTAAGCTGTAAAAACAGAATGAAGGATAAGTGGGAAAATTGTCAGAACAAGTCTCATTATTGCTTTGAACCAAGTGCAATCCAGGGTAAAACTGAAAAGCCGTTTGATAATGAAATGCTGCAGCAATTTGATTTTATCTGCTCAACCAGACGGTTTTGGGATATTCTCAAGACTTTTGTCTGAGTAAATCAAGAATATTCACAGTTAAGTCTTGAAACGGTCCAAAAAAGTGAATGTGTGACAATCGGGCAGTTCAAATTCACAATAAACGGCATGCTAATGACAAAGCTGAAGCAGGGCGAAAGGTGTGTTACCATGTTAGCATCTGCTAGCTAGCCAGTTTACTCTTTGACTCGGGCATTAACGTTGTTGAGTGCGTCTTTACCGCCTGGTTGCAACAAAAAATAAATAGCACAAAACAAGAAAGTGGTTTTTGCAAAATGCAAACCTCTTCTATTCTCAGATGCTGATTGACGCTGTGTATGCTTTTTTTTTCATGCTGTGCTGCAATGCAGCAGACTATAAACATACCAATACACCCATAGCTTAAAGTACACAAAACAAAGCACGTAATAGGAATAAGTTAATGATGTTTATGCTTTTCATTTTATGACACATGTTCTGGTACCGCAACCACCTGTAGGTGTATTTTTTTTAAACGGGAAAATCAAACAAATGAACGTGATTAAAGATGAAGCAGGCACACATGCTGCACCCAATAAAAAAAATATCTAGAATTTGTCTTTTGAAAGCCGCAGTAGGATCATGAGAAAGGCGCAACGTGAGCTTAGCCGTTTTTGCTTCATAATGACACTATTGTGAAACCTTACCTCTGCTCACCCCTGCTGCTAGACGTTGAGTAAGCACGTACCAGCCTGCTGGTTATACTATTAGCAATACAGATGAGAGATGTCTGCATGTCTGCAGCCTCAACCTGTTATTACCACGGCGGTATATCCCCGAGCAAGAGACGAAGTCAGCTTTATAAATTTATTCTGTCTCCAAATTAGCATCGTGCCTGAGATTCCAGCATTTCATCTCACAGCCTGCTGAAATGATTTGCCTTTTTCTTAAGAAAAAAAAAAGAAGAAGAAGAAGAAGAAGAAGAAGGGCGGTTACATGAATGTGATTCAAAAGTACACTCACACAAACCCAACCACATGTAAAATAATGCAGGCATTTTTTAGGATTTCTTTTTTTTAGTTTATTTTGATTGGAGAATGTTGCTGTTAATTCCTCCACAGCAAAGCTTTGAAATGTAATATCTGAAGTTATGTCAAGTTGTGCCGAGTTATAAGTACACAAAATTCATGAATGATCTTTGACTTTAAACGTCCATGATCTGTTATGTGCTCTTTCATTTACAAAGGGCTTTAAAATGATTGTACTTTTGTCAAAGACTTCAAATTCTCATGTTGATTTAATTAAAAATATATAAATAATCCAATAGTTTTTCAAACGCACACCCACAAATCGACATAACAGTAACGCAATATGACACAAATGAGTGAAAACTGAATTTAACATGACTGCTCAGAATAGTGTGTCGTCATTTATGACACAACAATGTCTTGGAACAAAAAGAGAAGATAAATCTTTTTTTTTTTTTTAATTTAGAAATTCTGCTCGGAACATTGTTATTAGCCTACTGTTTGTTATTATGAAGCTCCTTAAATAAAACAAATATTTTTTTCTTCTTTTCCTACATCGTCTTCTGTTTCTTCATCTTATTATTATCATTATTATTTCTGGCCTGTATTTGATTTCCCTTCAGCATAACATTTTAATCATTATAAAGATTGCATCTGACAACTTTATGTAATATTAGAGTATAAAAACAGCACAGCAGTAGTAATAACTCAGTTTCATGCTAATTACGTATGTCCATAATCTAATATATAATCTAACATGATACACCACACACACACACACACACACACACACACACACACACACACACACACACACACACCGACTTCTTTCCACACGGTCAGTAGTTTCTTTCTGTTTTCTTTCTCCGAACTTGTCCTTCATTTTGCTTCAGTACTTATATATCTTGGAATACTTTCCGATTTTGCGTCGAACATCCTGCACCACTTCACGGGACTTTGGAGCTTCTTGCTTTCCCTTTAGAATGACTCCCAGAAGCACAGCAAGCCTCTATTTTTTTTTATAGGCAGATTCAACCGCCAGGGTGGAATAGTGGTTCCTTACATATACGTTTTTTGGGTCATTTTTTTTTTAATGTCCAAACACAACTGGTCCATGTACAACATACTAAAAAAGTGCATGCATCATCGTATATTCCACTGTGTGGCGGACTGGATTAAGTCAAATTCTGGAAAAGGCTGCGACGCAAGTCTCTGCCTTTGTTTGAAGTGTTTGTTTTGCGAGAGGAGTAAATACATTCCTTCGCTGGCTTGTCCCAGATTGATCTCTGCTGACTCACAAGGAAGAACGCATACCTACCCAGCACATCGTAGACCGTGTCCTGGGGGCACTGCCGAGCATGCAGCGCACATGTGCCGACGACTTTGTGCAGGCATTTGTTGTTGTTATCTTTTTCTTTTTTTTTTCTTTTTTTACATCCTCCTCGGGCCGTTATTACTCAGGAGACAAGTGATCCAGTCATCAACCAAAAGGATCTGCACTAAGAAATCTTAACGTTTGAAAATGTCCTTGAATTAATTCTTTCCAAACTCAGCTTTTTTTTTTTTGACTAAAACTGTCCACGTGAAATTTGGAGATTTGGAGACATTTAGCTATGTTTAGCCTTTTCTCTACAATGAGCGACTAAAACAGGGGTTATTGTTTTGGTTTTTGGAGTGGTGAAAGTGGGCGTGACTAAAGATATCCACACGCAATTAGCCGCTAATTGATCGCTGTTTTCGGTCATTCAGCAACGTTTAGCTTTTTGCGTTAAGCGTTTTAGCATGCCACGTTTAATGTGTTAGGGGCGGGACTTTCTCCGATGTGATGTACGGATGGTCTCACACATCAGCCAATCCCCTCTCTCTTTACCCCCCCGCGGGGGGGAAACATTCCCCTCACATGAACCTTCCTTTTGCTCGGATTTCAGGCGGATAATTGGCCGGCATTCAACGTGCGGATTTCATCTTCGCCGGTCAATTCCGACCCCTTCTGTCAAATCCCATATCATACACAGTCTCGTAAAAAAAAAAAAAAGAAATGGGTCAAAAGGTCAGCGGCAACAAGCTGCTCATTTCACTCGCGCTGAATCTCGGTCGAACTCGTGAAATGAAATCCCAAGTCGTAAATTGTGGGCTCTGGAGCCGCTTTGAGACCATCGTCTTCAGACAATGCGAGCAGCGAGCTCCTCGCCCCCGGGGGAGCCTCCGCTGCGACTGGGGTTCGGGTCGTCCTCCCCCGACATCTTTCAGAAATTACACACCACAGCCGAGCAAAGCAGCCACTTCTAAACGAAGCCGATTTTTCTTTTTTGAGATTTAGATCCCCCCCCCCTCTTCTTCATCTTCCTCTCTTCCTCCTCCTCGCCTTCTCCTCCCTTCCCTTTGTTTTTAATCTTGTTGTTGCGCCTCACACAAGGCGAGTCACCGCATTATGAAATCATGTGAGGGGTGGGCGGGGTGACGGCGGGGGGACAATTATCCCTCACAAAGGGGCTCCAGAGAGAAAAAGATAAAAAAAAAAAAAAAAAAAACACCGGCTGGAGGAGACAAATGGCTTTTGTTGACGCGCCATTGACTCCTCCTCATCGTCGGCTCCTTCCTGCCTTCGTCAGTCGCACTTTGTTCGGGACACACACACACACACACAACGCTCACTCTCATCGGGGTCGTGACTGACTGACCCCCCCGATCGCTAAAAACGACTTGAGTCAGGGAGTTAACGTATTCCTCCTCGCAGCTGGCGTGATAACGCAGCTCATCTCGGCGACTGACGTTCACGTGACCCCTGCGGCAGGCGCTGAATCATCGCCCCACCCCCCCCTCCCCACACCCCCCACCCCAAGTCATCGTAACGCTGACTCGGCAGCCCGGCCCGCTTCAACTCCCGCATGATGTCTCAGCTGTTGACGAGCGACCGCACAATGACAGGGTTGAGAGTGGCCGATACCGCCGCTGCAGGAGGAGGAGGAGGGAAAACAAAAAGCTCCCCCGTCACGGTCAGCCCGGCGCTGCGCTAGCAGGAAGCCGGCTGGTTGTCTCAGTTGAGGCTCCTGGCGGCTCGTCCTGTCCTCACCTTTAACGCAGCATGGCAAAGGTAAACCAGACAGCGGGGCTGGCGGAGGGCCGGCATGATTTTCAAGAGGAGAGGAGTCGTAAAGTTTCACTGAGGTGGAGAAGCAGCAGGGGGGCGCTGTGTGCAGAGTGCCAACTGAGAAATCGTATAAATATATATGTGTGTGTGTGTGTGTGTGAATATATGTATATGCATTAATGTATGCAGGCTCGCAACTGATTAAATATATATACATATATACATATATATGTGTATGCACACATATATATACACACACATACATATATATATATATATATATATATATACATATATATGAGAAAGTTGTAAAGATAAAAACAAAATTGCATGAGAAGGTGTGTACAAACTTTTGACTACATACATATGTACTTAGAGAGAGAGAGAGAGAGAGAGAAAGAGAGAGAGAGAGACCTCCATCTACGTTGCACTCAAATTAAAGCAGCTTGTCGAACATTAAGAAATCATCACTTGGGTCTCTGTGGGCGTCGCTGTGTGAGCTCCAGTGTAGGTCGCCGTTGCTGTTTATCCTGGAGCCGGCGCTTGATTAAAATGAGGAGGGGGTGGGGAAGGGGAGAGAAAAAAAAGAAGAAGAAGAGAGAGAGCGAAACTGCTCGGTCCGCCGGTGGTCAGCCAGCCGCAACCTCTTTGTCCACCGACGATCGGTCCCCCTTTGCGACGCCCCCACACATACACACCCCACGGGCAATTTCCAATGTAATAGCAGCACTCGGGGCTATTTTTAATGCGTGTTTAGCTTGTGCGCGCGCCATTGGATATTAAACATTTCCCTCCTGTAACTTAAAGGCCCAGTTTTTTGTTGTTTTTTCCCCCACCCCCTCAAAGCTGTGACTCCAAAAACATCTACCCAGACACCACAAGAAAGGCGCCTCGAGTCGCTGGGACGGTCTGGAGGCCGCTGACGCCGCCGCTAACACCGCCGCCACTAGCGCCGCCGCCGTCGGACTCCGAAAGAAAAATATCTACATTTCACCAGGATTTGACTTCGAACATCAACATCCTCGCACGGATGAGCTCTTCCCCTTCTGCTGCTCTTCCTCAGTTCTACAGCCAGGTGGGGCGAGGGGGGGGGGCGTCTCTGGCGGGGGGGGGGGGGGGATATTTACGATTGCTAGCTGTGTTGGTTTCCAACGCAAGCAAGCAGTTAATTCGGGCTCCGGCCGCAGTGCAAACTCACTCGGTTGTTTTACAGATGTCGCCTGTTGAAGCGGATCACTGTGGCCGCCTGTTGGGCCATTCTGATGCCTCGGCCCAAGAGAGCGGGTACACAACGCGGGGGCCCTATTAATAAGCCCTTCCTTTTCTACTCCTGCAATACCTCGCCGTGTGTAAGTAGCGTCTGCTCGCCGAGCTAATTATGTCATTTCATTTTTAGCCTCACCCCCAGCCCCCCTCTCCAGACACAGACGGCCTCACAGCTCCTGGCTGGGTTTAATTTTAACTTATCTGAGGCGTCATTATCCCCCTCGTCCGATATATTTTTTCCCAGAAATAGTCGGTTGCAAGAAGCAATTTGCAGTTAAAACACAACACGGTGAGCCTCATCCGCTGGGACAAAGACGTTGGGGGGAGAAGACTCGGCCGTGCATTAAAGGGATGGTCCACCAGTAATTTAAATGTCACCATTTGCTTCTCACTTTTTATTTACACTCTATACGTTAGCGTTCTGTTTTAGCTTTTTTTTCTTAGGCTTTAGATTTTTAAACAAAAAAAAAAACAAAACAATTTTTCACCCCAAACTCTCTGAAGCTCCACGGAGAGAAAGACGTTCGCCCGACGGACGCCTATGGCGCTCCTGTACGCCAGTGTAAATAAACAAGAGAAGTAAAACAGAGCACGTCTCTGCTGCCTGCCCACTCCCCACTGCCCACTGCCTGTCTGCAGTCTCGAGTCCAATTTGACTCAAAAAAAAAAAAAAAAAAAAAGTATCATGTATTTTAGCAAAATATCCGCCGCAGCCTCCCGGTCAGCAGCCGTGTCCATGTGAACATATATTTTCATGAACGCATGCCCGTCTGTTCTGTGGGGGTTGATTCCTTCCTGTATGGGGTCTGCGTGTTCCTCCCCTGCGTCAGGTACTCCAGCTTCCTCCCGCAGCACAAGGACGTGCACGTCAGGCTGGATGTGAGTGTGGACGGTTGCTTGTCTCTTTGCTGCGAGCTTACGACTCTTCCAGGTATTAACCAATTTCCCAAAGTTCTTTTCAGTCCACGGGAGTGTTGCAGTACTCGAGATTGGTCTTGGTCTCGTCTCGGACTGAGACGAGGGCATTTTTACCCGGCCTTGTTTCGGTCTCAAACTGGGCGTAATTTTGATCAAGACCGGTTAAGGCTCAGCAAACACTGCAACGAAAGATAACAACAGAAAAGAATCCAGCTGCTGCCATTTTACGCCCTGTTTGTGACACCCAGAGTGACACAGCCCCTTATTCCTAGTTCATTTATTTTTCAATTTTATGAAGCAAAGTGAACAAAACAGTTTAAAATAGCTGGCAAAGCAGCAAAATGTTAAAGAAAATGATTAAAATATACCCTGTTGAAAAGAAATGCTACTGAAAAGGGAAACTTGAATTTTGAAAAAGATATTGTTCATTTTTTTTCTGCTTTGTTGTCATTTTCTTTTGATATATAAACTCTTGGTCTTTTCTTGATCTCGATATTGTCTAGTCTTGATAACGTCTTGGTCTCGGTTGGTCTTGTCGCGACTGCGACGGACAAAACCTCCGTTTTCCGGAGGCGGACTGCTCCTTTAAAGCTCGCGGCCCCTACACGCGGCCGCGCTGGGAGCACGCGTCGTTTTTTGGCGCGTTCCAGCACATGATACCTCTATTATGTTTCCCTGAGAGCTTGTGATAACAAAGGCGAGCCGGTGCTGCGGGTGTGTGGTCCTTGTGTGGCAGCGGAGGGAGAAAGTGTCTGGCAGGGTGGGCCATCCAACCACAGTCCTCGGGGCAGACTTTGGCCAGAGCTCAGCTCAGGGCCAGGCACTGCAGCAGCAGCACCGCACACACACACACACACACACACACACACACACACACACACACACACACACACACACACACACACACACACGCGCGCGTTCACACAGGAGCATGGCAAGCGCAGCCCGCGGCCACCAGTGGAGAACCGGTAATGAATGAAATATTATATTCCACATCATATTTCAGCCTCTAACGTTATTACCTGTAAGTTAAAGGAATTGTTTGACAGCGGGGAGTACGTACGTACGTTCCCAAATTGTCTGTGCAGCAAAATGAAAACCCCTTCTAATCTGGCAGCGCCCCCCTACCCACCACCCACCACCCGCCTCCTTTGCTTCTTATATTTTATGAAATTTCTCTCTTTTTTTTTTTTTTTTTTGACATACAAGGTTTTTCTTGATATGTTGAATCCATCAGCACGTGTGAAACGACCTCTCGTCCACGCAGCAGAGACACTGAACTCCCCCAGAATATATTCAATTTTTTTTTTCTTTACACTGATCTGTTTACTGCTCCCATAGCATTGTACTTCATAAAAACCAAACTCAGAACCTTTAATTTGCCTGTTTTCTGGACCAGATTGTGGGGACGGGCGAGTGCAGTAAAAGCTTCAGACTTGCTTATTGACAAGAGGAGAGGTTGCGGTCAAGGACTCAGCCCTGGAAACGGGTTTGTTGTGGTTTCCTTAAGGTGGGTGAACCGCTGACCCGACCCAAAGTTGGGCAAGCAAAAAACAATATTTGGCCAACGTTAACTAAACTTTGTTACTGTATCTGGGGAGAGAGCGAGAGAGAGAGAGAGAGAGAGAGAGAGAGAGCGAGCTGACGTTTGCTTGATCTGAGAAAACCCGTGCATCGATACGTGAGAGCGCGCGCTGCAGGTTTCCACCATCAAGGTTGTTTATGGCGCGGCGCGCCACCCACGACGCGCGTTTCCTGCCGTACGAGTCCGGCGTTTGACATCTGCGCTCCGTTTCATCACTCGGGGGACTCGGGATTCAATCACGACGCGCAAATTGTGTTCCCATCAAAACTGTGTGTGTAATTTTCTGCGGCTCCGGGTGGAACTGGCGGGCGGGCGCTGCTCTCTGTCCGACGGTCTAGCGCGGCCTGACAGCGGAGGAATGCGTTTTTGCGAGGGGATTTCAAAAAAATAATATTTAGACGTGGCCTTTGATTTTCCCGCTGACAGGTTTAATCATCGTAAACCTCGGCCTCACCTACAGCACGTCGAGGCTTCTGGACAATTATGAATTATGTAGCAAAAGCTGACTTTGCCGGTCTGTTTCTAAACAGTAATGTCAAACAGAAAATGTCAGAAAACGTGTACTAAAAGTCAGCCTTGTGTGACGTCACAAAGGGCACTGATAGATCTCCCTGATTAGTGACGACATCCCCAGCCGGGTGTGGACACACCTTTTTTTTTGCCCCCTTCCAAGCATGGGAAAGGTCCAACAAAGCAGCATTTTTATTGGGACACGGAAAACCGAGAGAGTTATTTTGTTTATTTGTTTGTTTGTTTGTTTGTTTTTGCTGGAGGCTGCAAACAGAGAGCTAACCAGGCTGTTTCCTGGACATCCACAGTAGCTTCTTGGTTGATTTTTTTTTTCATGGAAGGCTGCTCCCCAGGTAGTCCGGGACGATCGATAAAGATCTAAAAAATGTGTTTAATACGAGGCCTTCAAGCCAACGCGTTGGGGAGCTTTGCAGTGGATTCAGCGCGGAGGCAAAAACCGCACCGGTGACACGATCGATTTCAATCTGCGGGCGCCAGCGTCGGCTCTGCGTGCGCGACTGCAGCGTCTGAGTAGCGCTTCCCCGAGGATCCTGCAACATACGCTGCAACTCAAGAGGCATGTTCTTGTTTTAGACGGCAAATATTTACCGAGCGCGGAGCCAAGGAAAATGTTTCAGTGCACCAAAATAAGGTAGGTGGCGAGGACTTGTGGAAATGCTGTTGTGCCACGGAATGCTGGGGAGGGGGCTGGGGAGGGGGTTGGGGGGGGGGGGTTGTTTGTGCTGTATTTTTGACTTATTTCTCCCTCCTATATACTACATTCACTTATAGCCCAAATAAAAAATGAAACTGTGATTGTGCAGGTAATTTTAATCTTTTTCATTTCTATATTTAATTTGTTGTGCATTTTTCTGTTAAAAAAAAAAAAACATGATTTTTTTTTTTAAGTTGCGTGAGCCTTGAAATGCTTCATTTTTTTTTATCCTAATATTTTCAACTAAATATAAAAACTCACAATAGGCCTCATTCACCACCGGAGTAAATTCAACAGTACTACGGTTGATATTTTTCACCTGTGCTTTGTGTCATGATGTTTTCTTTATCACTTGCATCTGCACCCAAACTTTTTGGTTTGTTCTTGTTTGGTTATGTTTGTTCAGTTGTAAAACTGTAATTTCTAACCAAAAAAACTGTTCATTCCTTTAAGTCTCAGCAGAATTTACTCACAAACGTTACTAATTCGGACACTTTAGCAGACTGACAACAGCCTGTTGGCAATGCTCACATAAATGCAATTACATTTTCTACAACGGTACAACATTTATTTTATGAACGCCGGTTGGCCGCGCTCTCTTTGAACTGGAAACGGAGGACCTCGTGTCCAGGACGACTTTTAGGAAGATCCAAATATCAAGAAAAGCGGTTCCGCCTCAAAACATCTGGTGCACGAAACCAGAACGATTCATGTGGCAGGATCTACCGCCCAATGTGGGGAAACGTGTTATGTAACTGGCATGTCTTAAAAAAATAAAAAAAAATAAAAGGAAGTTGGAATTTAACAACAGTTATCAATCAGTTTTCATCCGGGGCTCTGGTAGAGCAGCATCGATCCTTTAATTATATAACACAACTCTCCAGAAAACAACATACTTGACATCTTCTTTCGTTGCTTAGTTCACTAATACATGCAACATCCGCTCCAGCAGCTGGTATTGAATAATCCGATAATCCGAATTGAGCTTGGAATCATCTTCAGCTAGCTCTCTTGTACGTGCTTTCTCTGACCATGTTGTGTTGCGCATTTTTACTGTATTTTATTGTGTTGATCTGTATGTTAACTTTTGTTTTGCTTTGTACTCTCGTCGGCACTGAAAACGAGTTCTTGCCTCAGTGTATTAGCGAGATTGAATAAAGGTTACAAGCAAACTTAGCCCTCTGTTCACAGCCTACGTCTAAAACTGATGCATCGTTGGACCACCTGCATGTTTTTCACCTCCTCCCGAAAAAGATGGTCCTGGAGTTCACAGCCAACACCTGGGTATGTAACCTGAGACCAGGAAGAGGTGTCGGCTCACTTTGTGACATCACAAATTGATGGCTTCCAGAACGGAGTGTTTTAGCGCACGCCTTCTAAAAGAAGCGGAGCGAAGCAAAAATAAGCAACGCGTCGCAACTGCTGAGTTGACGGCCTGGAGACGTTGATGCCTGCCGGAAAACATTGTATGAGGGAATCCTGGATAATACAGGGCCCTTTAAAAAAAAACAAAAAAAAAAAAAAAACAACCTGGTTTTTCGACAGGCGGTGACAAATCGCCAGAGACTCATCTCCCTCCCTCTCCGTCTCCTCGCACCCAGTCATAGAGCTACGTGCCCAGTGGCCACGTGCAGGATGACTGTGATTAGTTAACACTCTGGAACTTAATTAAACTCGACGCCTCATTCCGCGCATTCCTCGCCCTCGTCTTGCGCTCGCGATCTGTCGAAACAAACGCCCGTCGCGCGGGATCAAAGGGGGAAGGGGAGAAGGCGCGCGTCGGAATCCGAGGCGCTGCTGATTCACTGTTTATTATAAAGGAGCCGACATTGCGCCCGTCGCCCGCCGTGTTATGTCTGCCGGCGTTTGGCGAGGCCTCGGGGACGGCACCTCTTTCACGCAGGGGAGGCAGGTGGCTTTGATTTACGGCCTCCTGTTTTTTCTCCTTGCACCTTTTCCTTGTCAGTCGTCTCATGATTTGAAAGCCCGGCTCTTGGTTCGCATGGCCATTACAGTAATGACACGCTAACGCGACCTGCAGACCATAAAACTCGGGAGGACGAGCCAAAGAAGACAGAAATATCAGAGAAAAGGAGACGCACTACGTCCTTTAGCCAGCCTTCGTTCTGCTGCACGTGCACAGAGGGACAAAACACACACGCACTTGCGCGCACACAAACACCCAAGTCTCGCCCTGCCAGCCGTGCCTTTCGCTCTTCACTCACACCCTCCAGCTCTTACCGAGCTCCGCAGACGGGAGCAGCACTGTGAGAGGAGCCAAGGGGACGAGGCGGCGGCAGGAGCGGAAGGTAAAAAGAAAAAAAAAGAAGGGGGGTCGGTGGAGGGGAGGGGGCGAAAAGAGTGTAGGGGTGAGAGGAAAAGCCGGGGGAGAGGTGCTGCCCCTCCCCCCTCCTCCCCTCCCTCCCCCGGCCGACTCCTGCCGAAGCCTCCTGACTCATGGGAGCGTCAGACCGCCGATTTTCCCCCCAGAGAGCCTGGAAACGCTGCCGTGGAACCACGCGTAAGAGGAGGAGGAGGAGGAGGGGGAGGAGGGGGGCGGGAGGAAGGGGAGGAGGGGGGAGTTTTTAAAAAAAAAAAAAATTCAGAGAGTCAGAGGAGAGGAGAGGAGCGGAGTCTAGAGGAGGAGAGAGGAGAGGCAGAGGCAGAGGGAAGCCACAACAGTAGGCTGTCCCACTCGCTCGCTAGCTCGGAGGGTGGAGGGGGGCGGCGGGGCGGGAGCGGGGGGGAGGGCGGCCCGCGCTTACGTCGGTGACGTCGCGGGGCCCACGTGACCCAGGCTCTCCAGTGACGGCGCATGGAGGGCAGGAAAGAGACGAGTTTTAAAGCTGGTGCCTGTCGCCGGGGCTGTGTGAGGGCTCCACGCTCGCCTCCCCAAACCACCACAGAACCACAGACGTGCGGCGGCTCGGGGGGTGTTGGTGTTTCTGAGGGCGACCCCGGAGCGTAAATGGTTAATCGTCGCGGGCCAGCACCACCACCACCACCACCACCAGTCACAGGGACGGCGCTAAGCGAGTAAGTACGTTCCGACCGCACTTGCCAGGCAAGCAAGTCCGGCACCATCTGATCTATCCGCAAAGGCTGATATTTGCCTCTGCGATTTTTTTTTTTTTTCGTCTTTCCGCGATTTTTTTTCTCCCCCCACCCCCCCTCCTCAGTGTCCGTCTATAAAACCAGACCTAGTCGTTACTTGTGGTCATCCAAATAGCTGATTCGTGTAAAAAAAAAAAAAAGAAGAAGAAGAAGAAAACAAAAAAAGGCGACGTCTTGTTGAATGGCTTTTCCGCTTTTTTTCCCCCTCTTCCCTCCCTCCCCATCCATGACACGCCGCGCGCTCTCGGTTTAGGACGTGTCAGGGGTCACGGAAACCGCAGAGGAACAAAAGTGGGACTCGCTGCGACCGGAGGCAGCTATGGCATCTAACAGCCTTTTCAGCACAGTGACACCATGTCAACAGAACTTCTTCTGGGGTGAGTACGGCCGCCTTGCCTCCTGCTGTGTCTGGGGTTATTGGGTTGATGTCCTTGGGGTGGCGGTGGTGGGTGAGTGGGTCATACCAGGGGACTCGGAGGGTTAGAGGGGTTGAGGTTTTTGGGGGATTGGCGCGGTTCCTCTTGGTCGGAAAGCGGGTGGACCTCTTGGATCCGACAACGGCGGCGCTGGGGTCTCGTCGTGGGGATCAGCCGAGGACGTCCATGTACCCAACCGCCTCCCCGGGCCCTCCGCTATCAGGATCCAGCAGGGTTTTTGCGGGTGGTGGAGAAAAACACCCGGCTATCACCGTGGAGATAGAGAGGAAAAAAAAAAGAAGAAAAAAAAAAAGCTAACCTTTCTTTTTTCGCGGCGTTTCAAGATCCCACTATTTACTCTGGGCTGTGTTTATAAATATTCCCCCCCGAAAGGAGGAGATGACATGTTTGTGCAACGTGCCCTCAGATTTAGCAAGCGACGGTATTGCGGAACCGAAAACAACAGAAAAAGAAAAAAAAAAAGAAGGGGGGGGGGGTGAAACAAAACACAAAAAAAAAAAAGCACGGGTGATATTTCTGACAAGCGTAAACAGATGCTGCGCAAGATGGGTTTACAGTCAGGGGGCCATTGGATCAAGATGTAAGGGGGGTGGGGGGGTGGCAGGAGAGGGCGACGCTGCATCGTGTCTGCTTGGTGTCTCCGTCTGTATCGATAAAGTTTCGGCTCCCTGAATATTGTTCGCCTTTTTTTTCGTGTCGGTAATTAATTCAGCGAAGACTGACGCAAACCCACATGAATGGGCTTTGTTGGCTTCCACGGCGTCGGGAACGAGGGGATTACTGCGAGGGTTGACATATTACATATTGCTCTCGGATCCCCGAGAATCAATCCATCCGAGCAAATCGGAAACAGATCGCGACTGACTTCTGAACGGGGAAAAAGCTTTTCTTTCCGCCGTCTCCGCGTTCAGATTCATTTATTCTGATCCATTTATTGGGGCTTTTTTTTTTCCCCCCTTTTTTTTTTTTTTTTTGAAGTCCGCCTTGGATCCTTTAGTGAATCAAAAGGACAGACCGCAAAATATTGAAAGCCGGTGGAACAGTAGCCGTGTCCCTTCCGTGACTCCCGCTGACCTGCGAAGGCCGACTCGCATGTTTTTCCTCCTCTTTTGTTTTTGTTTTTTTCTTTTCACGCTCGCCGTCCTCATCCGAGGCAGCTGCTCCGCCGCTGCTGAATCTAATCCAAACAACAAAATAAATGATGTTTTAGGTTTACCAGATGAGTTCGGCAAATTTTAAACAAACATTTCCATGCCTTGCCCCTAACCAGCGGGAGAAACGGGGGGGAAAAGAGGAAAAGAAAAGTGAAAAAAGGGGCTCAGCTCAGCGCTCCGCTCCAAATCAAATGTTTCAAAGATGTTTTTTTTAAAAAAGGAGTCGCTCCGTGGTCGGACACAGCTGTTCTGGCGCGCGGGGCCGGCTGCACAGAAGCCGGTGGTGGTGGTGGTGGTGGTGGTGGGGTGGTGGGGGGGGGTTGGAGAGGGTGGGGGGCTCCTTAATACGCTCTGAAAGCCGGGAGAGAGTGAGCCGCTCTCCCACCAATCACCACCACCTATTACCATGTTAACCTCTGACCCCCCACCCCTCCACTCCCCTACTCCTCCTCCTCGGCGCGTCTCCGTGGGGGAGGAGGAGAGCGTTGGGGGGGGCAGTTGTGGGGGTCCGATGGCGGTGCTGCGGGGGTCGCGCGGTGCAGGAAATTGGAAGCACAACTGTAGCCAGGGAGGAGGGGTGGGGGGGAGCAGATGTGCGCAGATGTTCAGGTGGCTGGAGGAAGGAGAGGCCTCGGAGGAAACGGCGTTACAGGAGAAGAAGA